>NC_068364.1:89457583-89807583 GCF_020536995.1 Dreissena polymorpha
CGTATTGTATCAATCTAAATTTAATACGTTTGTCCATGAAGCTGTGTCCCCCATTAGGCGCTGTACTCTTTACACTTCTGAAAAATGGCGTAGTCATATGGTTGTTTTAATGAAATGCTCAACATATTTACCGACATAAATGTTCAAGATTATTTTTTTGATGTTGGATTATCGATAATTGTGAACATTAGAAGCGTTATGTACATGTATAAAGTTATCGATACGATTCGGTTTCTATGCATGAATTGGCGAGTCATCGTTGTCGACTGCGATCAGGGCGAATGGCAGCGAATCACCACAACATTGAGGGGATTTAGCGCGAAGATTATCTTGCTGTCGCGCGAACGTCGGAGTGACGAGTCACGTGAAATCGCGGTGATTTTCCACCAAAAAGCAAAATGCCCGCCTTGACTTATCAAATTAGGCAAAAATCACGGGTCTCGTAGTTAATTAAGTACCACTTTTTTACACTGCCAAATTGTGACATAACGAGTTGCCTCCCTTGTTGGTTCATGCTACCTCCGCAATATAGAGATATGAGGATAGCAGCAATAAATTGTATTCGGCAACATTTGCGAACAATACGTTAGTCAGTTGTTGTTCGGCGACGACTCGGACAAGCTTGATAAGCACTCGTACGATATTATTGCTAAATGACATTGTAATCTTATTGGCTTTATTGGAAAAAATTTAGTTATTTTTGGGGAAATTTTGGTCAGATTTTTGGGAAAAAAAAGTAAATTTTAAGCAATTGGGAAGCAGCCGAATATTGGCGGTAATTTTGGGCAAAAAAAATCACTGAGCTGGTAAACAGATGGCCGTAAAACAGTGACCGTTGTTTCGCGTCGAGTTCTTTCTTGCAAAACGCATGACCTATCTTTTTATTGTTTAAATCATTGCGGCTTGGAATGCTCTTTAAGAAAAGGTATGTTTATATGGGTCTCTATTTGCGAAAGTTTGACTTTATTTTTTGTTAAAGTTATTGCTTTTACATTGAATTTGTGATGAAATCTTTAGTATATTGTGACCTTTAGAAATTCACGGTCTTGCAATTCTCACGCTTCAAACCGGTTATCTATTTTGCTGCAATTTCTAACAAATTAAAAATAAAACAAGGAAGTAGCAACTGTCATAAACTCATCACTCACCTTTCTATTGATTTATCCGTTCATTTATCAACCGTAAAATGCACGTATTATTAACACTAAACGAGTTATTTCGCACAATGATTTCCCACTCATCGTCAGCGCCATTTTGAAAACTTCGACAGGTTATATTACACTAATTCCATTTCCCACAGGGTCCCATTATATAAACTGCCAACTTTCAAAGCATTTTTCTTGTATCTTCCTATATATAAAAAAATTGTTCAAGACTGGTATCATTTTAAAGAAAAACTGTCCTCTTTCAATAAATGCAGTCAAAAATATATGGTCTCTCACTTCTAAGAAATTAAAATTCGCCCAAAGGAAAGCAACCCTTGGAAATAGAGTTTTGAAGGTGAAATTTCGACAAAAGCGCCGCACTTCAATCAGCGCAACCCCAACCATTCATCTTTCAACGTGATCCCCACTGAAATGCGCCAAAAAATGTTGCAAACACACATAGGATGCAGGAATAATTACACAAAGCATGGGTGCGATCGCTAAATCGCTTTAATACCGAAGAGAAAAGGAACTCTTTTGAAAAAGGAACTACAATTTTGTAAATTGGTTGCATGTCAATGAATATATAGAGAATACTAGGTTAGCGTTGAATAGCGAGAAGTTGCGAGGCTTAGAACACCGAGAGCGCGAGCCTCTGGCTAGCAAAATATTATTTTATTCAACGAATTCAATAACTTTAGTATGGAACTTAATTTAATGTTCTAAAACATTTGTTCATGATTATTAAATACATGTGGGTTTTTGTTTGTTTGTGAAAAATAGTTGTTGGTTCTATTGTTTTAGACTAAAAATAACGAAATACAGAATGCAAATTTTATTTTAAATTGGTTTGAACAAACATAGTAAACATTAATGACGTAAAGATATTGACCGACAACATAATATCGGACATAGAGGATTTTACATGTTTTTTTTTTCATATTGAATTTATTAAACGAGTTCGATACACTGATAAATTGATTGCGAGGCTCTGCCGAGCATTTTATAATTTTATTCAACGAGTTCATTAAATTCAATGTCAAAGACACTCATGTATTATTCTTTTTATCACATGTTCAATCTTATTGCTTATAAATATTGACATTAAGTCTTTCTTTTCCCTATATTAACGCGGCAAATTGAATCGACGTCCGTGCACTAAGAGAGACGTCACGTAAAAGTGTTATGACACGAGTTTATTATGAAAAAAAAACGTAATGACTATTAAACTCCCACGACGTCAAGCATGTGATAAAATACAATATCGGAGACGTAACGAAAACGCATGATGAACGTTTATTAAGAATAAGATACTGTTTTATCAATAAAAAGATAGAAGCTAGCATCTATTTATTAGATTTTCATACCTCTTTGTAGAGGAGTTCTTGGAGAATATTCGACTGGGCTTAATTTACTTATTTTAACTTCTTTAAAGACATGCTTCATTTCTTTTCACTACCGTAACAACTGGTCACTACCGTAACATTAACTTGACTTCCGTATAGGCATCAGTTTAACTGAATAGTGACAAATGTTTGCATACATCACCTCGAAAAGTAATTGACTTCAATAAACAAAGTCATATGTAAGTATATGCCAAAGTGTGACCGGTGCTTTGCAATATATGGAATTTTAAAGAAAATTTTAAAGACAGACTTTTTCACTTATTGTACATTGTTGTCATTAAATGGTTAGATTTTCAAGTTTTAATAATAATCTGGTTGAAGTAAGGTATAGACAAAAAAGTACTTAAGACGTTAATTGGACTGATATCAAACATCGATATGAAAACAATTATTATTGCAAATACATATGAATTTAATTAATGTTACGGAAGTGACAAAATGTAAACATTACTGTGAATTTATTTGATAGTCAGCAATAATATTGAAATGTTATCGTTGCAGTTGTTATTTTACCACAGATAAAGAGTACACATATTAAATAACACAAATAAATTTATTACTTCTAAAACTTGGATTTTTATGCCCCCGGATTGAATGATCGGGGATTATGTTGTTTTTGGCCTGTCTGTCTGTCATTCTGTACGTCATTCTGTCCTTAAACTTTACCTTTGTCGTAAATTTTGCAATATTGAAGATAGCAACTTGATAGTTGGCATGCATGTGTATCTCATGGAGCTGCACATTTTGAGTGATGAAAGGTCAATGCCAATGTCATCCTTCAAGGTCAAATGTCAAATATATGGCTTCAAAGAGGCGCAATAGGGGGCATTGTGTTTCACAAACAAAGCTCTTGTTCCTTTGTTATGTTTAAAAAAGGACATTTTCTGTAGAATGGCTCTTAAATGTAGTCACTTTCATTATCAATGCATACAGGCACACATATTTAAATGCAAAAGAATAACACTAGTGGTGTCAATAGACTCAATACACAACAAACACAGTATAATACATGCAAACAAAGATGACATGATATATAAAATCATAATAACAATTAACAAAAATATTAACCATAAAAGAGAGTGGGTGTCACTGTTTATTTAAAATCAATCCTAAAAGTTTGAAAAGATTTCAGTATTATAAAAGGAACTAAAAGCAATAATCAAATAATAACTCGTACTATTCATGTATTTAATTACATCTTATTAACAAACACTTGACAAATGTCATTTTATTACGCATACAACAATACAAGCATTGATGGAATTGCCTAAAATTCCTTATTTTTTATCAATGATCACATTTGTGAATTTAGGCTATAAGATTGTGGAAAAAGAATAGATTATGTGTGTGCGCACATGAACCGCACACAAATAGGCAAAACAAAACAATTTATTAGGGGTACAACTGACTTCCTGGATATCTTCTCACTGAAATAATGCAGTAGGTGGTTTTCAAATGGAAAACCATTTTGTTGAAAAGCGGGTGTATTACGTTCTGGGTTTGGGCAAGCAGAACAGTGCAGGAATGAAACAACTTAACTTTTTCTGTAGAATTAATGGTCACGAATAATCACTTTTGCACATTTGAACTCTTCATGATTTTACTCAAGGACTGAATTTTTCATGCTTGTTGTTGACACTTTACTGAACATGGGGAAAGAATGTCTTGTCCCTTTATTGGGAGTTGGTGTTGGTTTTAGCTCACCTAAGCACAATCTGCTAATGGTGAGCTTTTATGGTCGCGTTTTGTCCGTTGTGCGTCGTGCGGCATCAACAGTTGCCTTGTTAACACTATAGAGGACACATTTATAGTATATTCTTAATGAAATTTGGCCAGATCATTTGTCTCTGCGATATCTTGGACGAGTTCGAAAATGGTTACAGTTGCTTGAAAAACATTGCCGTCAGGGGGCGGGCCATTTTTCCTAATATGACTATATATTTCTATAGTAAAACCTTGTTAACACTATAGAGGCCACATTTATTGTCTGATTTTTATGAACTTTCGTCAGAAGATTTGTCCAAATGATATTTTGGACGAGTTCGAAAATGATTCCGGTTGGTTGAAAAACAGGACCCCCAGGGGGCGGAGCATTTTTCGTTATATGGCTAATTGTGAAACCTTATTAACACTCTAGAGGCCACATTAATTGTCGAATCATCATGAAACTTGGTCACAATATTTGTCCCAATGATATCTTGGACGAGTTCGAATCTTCCAGTTGGCTGAAAAACATGGCCACCAGCGGGGTGTTTTTCCTTAAATGACTATATATGGCTATTATAAAACCTTGTTTAACTCTTCAAGCCACATTCATCGTCCGGTCTTCATGAAAAATGGTCACAATATTTGTCCCAATGATATCTTGGACGAGTTCGAATCTTCCAGTTGGCTGAAAAACATGGCCACCAGCGGGGTGTTTTTCCTTAAATGGCTATATATGGCTATTATAAAACCTTGTTTAAAACTCTTCAAGCCACATTCATCGTCCGGTCTTCATGAAACTTGGTCACAATATTTGTCCCAATGATATCTTGAACGAGTTCGAAAATGGTTCAAGTTGCAAACCATATGGCGGGGCATTTTTCCTAATATGGCTTTATTTAAACCATGTTTACACCAAAGAGGCCAAATGTATGGTCCGATCTTCATCAAACTTGGCAGAACATACGTCTCAATGACATCTTTACTGAGTTCCAAAATGATTCTGGTCTGTTGAAAAATATTGCAACCAGAGTCGAGGCCTTTTGCCTTATATGGCTACATATGGCTATAGTAAAACATTGTTTACACTCTAGATGCCACATATATTGTCCCATTTTCATGAATCTTACTCAGAAGATCTGTCTCAATAATATCTTGGACGAATTGGTTGAAAAACATGGCCACCAGGGGGCGGGCTTTTTCCGTATATGGCTATAGTAAAAACGTGTTAACACTCTAAAAATTATTTTTATTGTCCAATCGTTTTGAAACTTGGTCAGAACATTTGTTCTAATGCTTTCTTGGATGAGTTCGAAAATGGTTCCGGTTTCTTGAAAAATATGGCCTCAATGGGGCGGGCACTTTTTCTATGGCTTTATACTACTTTAGTTAAACGTTGTTAACACTCTAGAGGCCACATTCATTGTCCGACCTTAATGAAACTTTGTCACAAGATTTGTCCCAATGATATCTTGGACGAGTTTGAAAATAGTTCCGGTTGGTTGAAAAACATGACCGCCAGGAGATGGGGGGCTGAGCATTTTTCCTTTTATGGCTATAGTAAAAACTTGTTAACACTCGTAAAGTCACATTTATTGTCAAATCTTCATAATACTTGGTCAGAAATGTTGCTGTAATGCTATCTTGAATCAGTTAAATCATAGTTCCTGTCTGTTGAAAAACATAGCCGCCAGGGATCGGGGAATGTATCCTAATATGCTATTGTAAAACCTTGTTAGCACTCTAAAAGTTACGTTTATAGTTTACTCTGCATGAAACCTGGTCAGAAGATTTGTTCTAATGATAACTGGGGCTGCATTGAGAAGGTCAGTTCCTTTGTATCTCAGCTGAGCGACTTTGGGACTTTCAGGCCCTCTAGTTTTGAATAAATGTCCAGGATGTTTCCAGAAAATACACATCATAGCATATCATCTAGAACTGACAGTGCCATGGGAAGAGCGAATGGAGGAAGAACACGAGAGAAAGAAGGTCAACTACCAGCCACTACTTGATGCTTGCCAACGACAAGGATGAGATAATTGAAACCTCCCATTGGAGGTTGACAGTCGGGGCTTCGCAGGGCATTCAGTCGTGAAGGCCTACAGAGTACTTAGCAAGGAGACGGGCAATAGCAGATGTCTGCAGGCAAGCACAATCAGCTTCAAAATGGTTATGGCAGTTGAGAGAGCAGCAGTGGACAGCTTATCAGTGTCTGGTCGAGGTTTGACTTGTCCTGTGACTTGTACTTAAATTAATCCTCTCCTCTCAGGTATGTCTGACTAACCATTTAACAGAATTAAGCCATCTCTCTCTCTATATATATATACCGAATTTACTGGTAGAAACCACATTAAGCGATAGTTCGCCTGTCAACTTTATATAGATCTTAATACTGGCTACATATCTTACCTAAGACAGGACAAACTAGCAAAATCGGGAACTGGCTACTTACTTAATTGCGCTCTCGCCGGTAAAATTGATGTTGACATATGATGTTCATTATACGACTATTTTATACTACGTCATAAGCGAGATACTAAGCGAGGAACTCATATTCTCATCTGGTAACGATCAAAAAGCAATTAGCGTGGGCAACTTAATTACAGTTCATTAAGTCCAACCTGTGTTAGCGGTCACCTCTATTAAGCAAAAACCTTTCATAAGCAGGCATTATTTTAATATCCGAAATGA
Source organism: Dreissena polymorpha (assembly GCF_020536995.1). Taxonomy (NCBI): domain Eukaryota; kingdom Metazoa; phylum Mollusca; class Bivalvia; order Myida; family Dreissenidae; genus Dreissena; species Dreissena polymorpha. The sequence goes on from NC_068364.1 coordinate 89,464,530, forward strand.
CCTTTTATAGTGCAAATGCACCTCTATTAAGAAGCCACCTGCTGTAAGTGGTCAGTTCTGCTGCCTCCCATATGTGGTCGCTTAACACAGATTCAACTGTTTATGCATTGTTGTGTACACCCTATATTAAATAATACGTGACACGTGTAAGTCCATTTAAATTCTTGAAATACAGCACTTAAAGTAGTTATTCTAAAATGCGCATTTTAATTGATGTGTCACTTTGAATGTTTTGATCATGTGACTTAAAATCACATTATTTGGTACGGACTTCTTTCCGAGCCGAACACAGAGGTGAATGTTATGTTACCATCGTGCAAGAGATTGCTTTAGAGAGCACATCGTTTACAAATTAGAAGGCATCAGATGTCAAGAGGAGCGCGGTGTCGTATTACGTCAAAGTCGAATAATGTTTACTCTTACTGACGTATGTAGATCATATCGTTTGATTATTTCTGATTAAACTTCTTTTCGCATTATGAATCTTGTTTTTAGCTATAATATTTTAATTGTAATTGGCTTTTTGATTTTTATCCAATTTAAACAAATTAACTTTTACTTTGTGTGGGGCTATAGATGGGCATAGACAACCAAGCTTTGTACATAATTCCCTCCTCTTACAACCTTATTCCTGCTTCTGACGATAATCTGAATGATAAACTCAATTTAACTATCTCTAAAGCTTTTTGATAAAGCAAGATATGTACTTTATACTTGATCTGGTTTCATTTTATCGGGTCTGGTTATTCTGAATCCAGAACTTATATTAATCAAATATATAGCGAACATTGAATACACGATTGCATATTGGGTTTTTGAATTTTAGCGAATACCGAGCCAAATTCGAACTTGAACGAATATCATGCCAAGGTCGAATAATCATCTGTTAATTGGACATTTGAACTTAAGCACATATCAGGCCATAGACGAATACATAGCTTGCTATCGGACATTCGAACTTGAGCAAATATCAAGCTAAGTTCGGATACCATGCTGGGTATTGGCTATTCAAACTATTGCAAATATTGAGCCAAGGTCGTATACCCAGCTGGGTATTGAAGTGGAAGAAACTTCCTGTTCGGGGAAATTAGGGAATACCCATATTGGTTTCCTGATCGGGAAACTCATGGACAAACTTTGCATTTTTATTCTCGATCGGGACATAAAAAAGCAATTTTATTGTGGGTTCAGAAAATGGGCTTGGGGTAAACTTTAATATACAAAAAATCAACACTTTCTTTCTGTAGAGGACTTACATATCTAATTTTTTACCGTGCAAATTGTTTTTAAGGACCTGGTTTTCTTTCAATATAGTTCAAAACTTTGTATAATCTACGTAAACATGGTAAAATCAATGGTTTCCGGAATTAGAAAACCAAATTTCCCTATCGGGAAACTATCGGAATTGACAGTTTCAGTGGTTTCCTGATTGGGAAAAATAGTTTCCTAATCAGGAAAAAGTACATATGTATCCAGTCAATGTATACATGCATAATTTCTAGACATAAACACAAACATGGCATCAAAAGTTGAAGGCGGCCAATTTCCTTAACAATGTGACACCAGCTCTATGCATACATACTGGAAAATTTAGCCTACTCAGAAAATTGTCCAAACAACTAACATCAGAAAAGAACGAAAGTCCATTAGTACAACTAAAAATTATAAAAAAAAAACACGATATGTTTGTGAAACACTATGTCCCCATATATTTAGTATTTGACCTTGAAGGATGACCTTGACCTTGACCTTTCACTTCTCAAAATGTGCAGCTCCATGAGATACACATGCATGCCAAATATCAAGTTGCTATCTTCAATATTGCAAAAGTGTACATTAAATGAGCGATTTTGACCCATATATATGACCTTTGACCTTGAAGGATGACATTGACCTTGACCTTTCAGCACTGAAAATGTGCAGCTCCATGAGATACACATGCATGCCATATATGAAGTTGTGTAAATATCTTCAATATTGCAAAAGTTATGGCAAATGTTAAAGTTTGACGCAAACAAACAAACACACACACAAACAAAAAAGCAACAAACCAACAGACAGGGCAAAAAACAATATGTCCCCCAATATAGTGGTCGGGGACATAAAAATAGTTCGAAGTCGTATTAACGCAAATAAAGGCGTAACTACGATAACAAACACGTAATAACGCAAATAAAGGCGTAACTACGATAACAAGCACGTAATAACGCAAAGAAATGCAATATAATGCTAATAAACGCGTAATAACGCAAAAAGGCGTAAAAACGCCAAACTGAAAGGCGTACAAACGCTTAAAAGGCGTAATAACGCTAGAACGCTAAAACTGGTGCTATAACGCCAAACTAAAAGGCGAACAAATGATAAAAAAGGCGTAATAACGCAAACTTCAAGGCGTACAAACGCTTAAAAAGGCGTTATAACGCCAATTTCAAAAGCGTACAAACGCTTTAAAAAGTTGTAATAAAGCCTTTTGTACAATATAAAGTGATGGCATCTTTGAAGACATTAAATCAAACCAAAACGTTATGGATACAGTTGACTTTATTGTTTTGGTAAAGACAAGTTATGTCTGTCTAGAAATCGTCTCTATAAGCCAGAATAGGCAACAGACATGTGTACGGAATCCTGGTAGTACAAACCGCTATGAATGGGTTGATTTTATGCCTATTGCTTAAAAGTACGACGATGCTGTTAGTGGAACCATCCACATAGCAAGGCGACAGTACGTTAAATGAAGTCAAATGATCACATGTACACGTTTAAATCATATTTTTTACTAATGACTGAGATATTCATGTTTGCAAAGTGTTGCGTTAGAAGAGTTTCCAAGTGTATGTTTACGACAGCTAATTCTATTAGGATTAAATCGTCTACAACGATATGTGTGACTAAATATTCTGACGTGTAAAAACACTTTATTTTCTGTGACGTATCTTTCTTTTTGCCCACTGTTAATAAATTCAAATAATTTTAACAATAATTATGATACCTTTGCAATGTATAAATATATGTCATATAATAGCTATGTTCCTGGATGAGTGATTTAGAAATATAAATAGTGTTTCTTTAATTGGGCGTAGCTCTTTTACATCGCGTATAACGTAGATGACTTGCGACAATTTATGCAGCAGGAGCATTGAACACTAATTGAATACGGAAAACACGTGGTGATTAATATTAATATAAGACACGCATAATCGAGCTAGCAGTTACACAGTTTTTGTTTTTAATGCTATTGGGTTGTTGTTGTCGTTTTGCAAAAAGGGTCCTTAAATATGTTTACATGTTAAATGCATCAAGATACTAAAGTGCCTACATTTACATGCTGAAAATGTGTTTGTTAAGTATCAATCATCTAGCAAAACTAATATAGATTTACGTGTTACACAGTTTTACAGTCCTTTTTTGCTAAATATGGGCCATAACTGTGCATACGTAAACATGATCCAAAATATCCGGATGCGCAAGTGCACATGCTGGTTAATATATGTTTATACAGTTTCATCGCTCAAGCAGCATTACGTATCGTACTACGAGTGACACAAGTTAAAACTGTATTTTAACTGAAAATGTGTCATCTCTGGTTATGTTGAACAAGAAATACATTTGAAAAAAGATATTTTGCGTATATCTTGATTTCACAAATTTATGTTTAAACTGTACGTTTCTAAATAATTAAATTGATGACAAAGATGTAATTTTCGTTTTTTTCAGTTGTAATTTGCATTCATCACATACAAATAAACTTGTATATTTCATTTCGGTTTATGAATGAAAACAATCTAGCCATGATGCTTAAGATTGAAAATTGAAATCAAGCTGTCTTACTAATTGCAAACGGGCAAATGTACGCAATCCTGATATGGATATTGCATATGAACGGGTTGATCTTAAACGCAATACTCGATATTAGTACGATGCAAACGCGCAATCACGATGATAGTTATCGCCATCGTACTGTCGCTTTCCGGTGTGGATGGTTACAATAACAGCATCGTCGCACTATCGAGTATTCCGTATAAAACCAATCCATTCATAGGGGATGACAATAAGTTGAATCTGTACAAATGTCGGTTGCCTATGCTGACTTTCAGGGACGATTTCCAGAAAGACTGAAATTGTCTTTACAAATTCAATAAACTCAAATGTACTCATAACGTAGAAGCGAAGCCGTTTTTGGTCATCAATGACTGATATCAACCAAAAAATATTCAATGAAATCACGAACAATTAAGTTTTTAAAACAATTAAAAAACAAACATGTGTATTGAACAATCGATTACGCTCCACAAAATCTATTTTAGCCCTGCATAAAATGCACTTAAATGGTTTTAAATTGTTTGAGAATCAAACCAATTGCCTTTACTACACAAATACCGGTATTAAATTATTCTGTTTTTACGCTATTGTGTTCTCAAATTTATTAAAACAGACATGATATGGTCGTTTTATAGTTTGTGAAGATTATGATACGCATTTTTTGTTTTTATGCTAAATTTTATTTTAAGTAACAGTGCACCATTAGTTTATTTCCTGTCAAACAGCGATGTGGAGATTTGCGTAAAAAATAAAAAGAAGTCTACATCTTCAGTAGCTGCATTTGATTTGTAATTATAAACCAATCGATATATCAATCAACCAACCATTAAATGAAACATTTATAAGTATGCACTCACTTATGTCAAACATAAAAGAAAATTCGTCGGACGTTATCGCGTTCTTCGTGGAAAACCGGAACATGCCGTCGGGTAAAATGTATTAATCTTTATCGTTTTATCGGAACGCTCGTTTGCACACTCGCTTATCACTTAGGCGACCCGGATTTGATTCCTGCTCCTGGTGCATTTGAGCTTTGTTTGTGGTCATCATACCGAACAAGGGGGGGGGGGGGGTTTCCTCCGGGTACCCCGCACCGCTCCCACAGCACAAGACGACATCAAAATATATTTCATTTAAAGTTGCTGAAAATCTTTCAAACGTTAGCCCAACTTTCATGAGTGTACACTGAATAGATAGGAGAGCTGGGACTTGAGCTTGGTCCGCACAAAAGCTTTATCAAGTTGTTTGTTTCCACTGATCCGACCGTCCCTATTTTTTGCAACCGACCCTTAACAATTTTTTTGACGTTTCAAAATAGCGTGTGTATAGTATAAAATATAGTGTAAAACAATTGTCAAATTAAAACGTTAGGCCGACGTACATATCCTCCTTTTTGGCAATATTAGTTGAAACAAACAACTTTTTTACGCGTGGGGGGGACCTAACAAACTTAAAAATACACACCAACGTTGCCTATCATCACATTGTTATGCTGATAACTAGAAAGTTGTGTTTGGAAATAATTATGAATAATTTGCAATTTTCAATTCATAAAACAAAATGCATATGTAGCTAAATGTAATTTCTAACATTTTTACCAAACGTAACTTCATACAACTATAAATGAAAATAAATATTCTGTATTGAATGCTGAAAATTTTAATTACAACTTTCTTATATATAAAGCTGTACTTCAAATCAGTCTTCTCGTAATGCCAGTTATCATAACTTATTATGAGTAATAATGACAACACACTGCCCAATCAACGTTTTGGATATTTCTATGAACTTTAGATTATCAAGCATTTAACAGTATTTGTGTGTGAATTGTTCATTAATAATTAGAGTGTACATTAGTGGGACACATCTGCATTGAAGTAAATATACACTATCTGAATGTAATGTATATTCATGAGTACTATATGCATTCACATAAAAATACGGCGGTACAATACCAATTATTTTGATCACAGTAGAGCATTCAGACGTGTTAATCTATCAGTATGCATTCGTTTGGAATTCATATTTTAACTTGATCTTTTCTATTTGCTAATATGTTAATGCGTTTTTGTTGTTGTCCATTTTAATGAAAGAATAGGCATTCAATATTATATATTGTTGTCTGATACACCAATAGATCCCTTTCACGTACAAATTGGTTGGAAAATGTAACATTTGTAGAGTTGTTTTTGTATGCCTCAACAATAAAGTTACCTGAATTAATGTAGAAAAGAAAAAGTATTTATGTAAAATGTAGAAATCTTTAAAGAGCAATTACTCAAACATAAATCATTTCCCCGGAGCTACATGTAGAAATGCGCATCATATATTGTACTTAAGGCTGTTTATAGTTCCATAAAAACCGTTAAGTTGTTTCTCAGAACTGGCGAGGAATGTTTATGTATATTGCAGAAATATTCAAAGTACATAAGTCAGATGGATATAATTGACCCGGAACGATAATACTTAATCCGCATCTCCTCTTGGTAGTTCACGATGTTTTATAGTTGAATACAACGGATTCAATAGTTTCTGGAATTGATTAGGGACGGACGAACAGACGAAATGGCGAGGAAACGGATGGTCAAACCAGTGACTTGATGCGTCCTCTTAAAAAGCATAAACTCACACATTTGAAATTATATTTTTAGCATGTATTCGCATTACGAAACTATTATTATTATTAACATATTATATCAATATCTGTTTTCAAAGGACATTGTGTAAACAATTCCAGCATAAGGGAGCATTTCATACACCGTTTTAGTTAGCACCATACCTTTTAGCTTATATCCCATGTTTGTTTTCTTCTTTGTTCTGGTGAAGTTGTTGTTGCATCAATGTCACTAGGGTATTAACTTCAAACTATCCGGACGCATTTTATTTTGATCATCATACGCATTTTATTTTTCTCGTAAAATACAATGTATGATATATGGTCTATGACATAAGCATAAACTACATAATGACGCTTTAAAACAAAGATACCGGTAACACTAAAATAGCTCATGAACATTTCGCACATGTAAAACGAATTCAAAAGCTTAACTAGATCTATGTTTTATCGAAACAGTGGCCGTTTAATTTTATTTTGTATAAATTTTTGGCGTTGTGTTTGTTTGTCATTTGTACGCATTTCGGTGAGTTTGGGAAATAACGTCCGTCGTTTTCTGAAGAAAATGTTGACGAATAAGCCACACATCCAAACTTTTTTAACAATGAATAATATGATATTTCTAATGTTTAATATGCACCATCTTTCATATGTGTTGCCACGTTTTAATAAAAATGCCGAACAGTCGAAGTGCTGACAATAGTTGTTATTCGGAACTCTCATGTCTGGGTTTTTCCGATGTTTGAGCACACGCGTTAGGTACAAACAAAAGCTGACTAGCATATTTTAAAAGAGAGTGAATCAATAATTTCTCTTATCGCTGATAGTCAACACCACTTTTCTGCTCAAACGTTCGTTATAGTTGATAAAAAATACCATGATTTAATCATTTTTTCTTTAAATGAACTAATCTCGATCGTGTTTAATTTTATTAGATTTGTTATGTGTAATTATCAATGATAATAATAATATTATATAACAACAAAATACTTGAATTTTGACATTTCCTAAAAGAAACACTACTGTAGTTTAAATACGTATTATCCACTACTGAATGGGAAGCAAATCGGATATCGACGTTACTGGTCATTACTGTATTAATGACAATGTTTGTACCTCCCGTGCGCTCAGAAATCGGAAAAACCCACAGCGTGCGAGTTCCGAATTAAATCTATTTACATGCAGTAAAAACAATGTTTTTATTTGAATACCTTTGTGATTGTAGATCTTTCATTTGGATAACATTGATTGAAATTAGAAGAAAGGAATACGAGTTCAGACATTTAGACATAATACTGGTTTGATTACGTGTTTAATGCATATTTGTGAATATCCCGGAGAGAAGCGTAGAAGTCTACTAATAAGGAAAAAACAAACACTTAATACTATGAACAATAAATCATATTATCAATATCCTATTTATATAAAATAATTTACAATAAAACCTAGAAATACCACCTATACAACGTAAACTGATTGTCTCGATGCTTTATACTCGAGAAAATTCTACCTAATGCTGGAAATTAACACATGCGTAAACTATAATGGAACTAGTTTCGTGAATTGAATATATGCCTACCATGTGTGTTTAAAATCCTTTACAGATTAATAAAGCGTTAGAAATTATTGCCAATTTAAGCATGTTGCAGTATTTTTGTGTAAAATTGTGCATTGTCTTAGAGTGTATATTTGTGGAAAACATGATCATTGAAAGCAATAGTTTGTATTACCTGCTTTGATTTTTTCTTAATTTTAATGTTTATTTATGAATACTATAAATTATGCATTTTGTACAACAATACGGCGATACCATACACATTATTTAGGACACAGTTACACATTTAGACGTTCTGATCTTTGAAAATTCATACGTTTGAAATAACTACAGTACAACCTGTGTTAGTAGCCACCTCTGTTTTCAAACACTTGTCATAAGCAAGCACAATTTTGATTTCCAAAATGACCTTATATAGTGCAAATGCACCTCTATTAAGCAGCCACCTGCACTAATTGGTCAGATCTGCTGCTTCCCATAGATGGCTGCTTAATACAGGTTCAACGGTTTTTGTAATTTTACTTCATTATTTGTTGATATGTCGATATTTGTATTGTCTTCTATTTATGAAATGTAAGGGAGTGAAACTCAAGCTGCCTGGCAGTATAGCACTCTAATAATCCAAAACTCATAAGAATGAACATTAAATCGATTACATATGGTTTATAATGAGATTCTTTTTCGGCGGCAAAAGAAAGATGCGTTCACATATTTCGACATAATGCTATTTCTTTAACAAATAAAAACATCAAATGTAAGAGAAGATGCTTAAACTGTCATAATATTGCCCTTCATATAATAAAGTGACAGTGCAGCATATTCGTTTTAATGAATCCAGAACACAACAATTATGAAATTGCATAAAATAATCAAGGGAGAAACATTCATCATCACTAGAAAGTATTAAATAGTACCAATTATATCATTTTCGCACAATTATCTGAAATTGGATCAACAATAAGACTAAACCGGTTGTGGTTATTTTATTATGGCGTTGTCGTATTTATATTGTTTAAATTTGAATGAAATAACTTTACCATTGAGAACAGTAATGCATGAATTTTTACTCAAAAGCAACATTAAGGTGCTATGATTGCTAACATTCACTGCGTAGCGGTTTCCGGTTTAGAAAAGAAAACTCTGTGTTTTTGGACAAGTCGAAATTTTGAAATGTATTTCTTAAGCCTAAATCAACTAACCAACGTTATATAAACTGTGCTATCAAAGGCGGCGTTCGAAAAACAATCTTTACAGGGTCAAACCCACAACATATATTATTAGTTTTGGAGAATAAATTCCACATATTTTAAATTTCGCCCTAAGCCTGGATTTTATAACCATATACATAGTTATTTAAAAAAAAATCATGAAAAATTCATTTAACATTTGAAAACGTCTTCAAATGTATTTAAATATTTGCTAGGTCGAACTGTATCAACGTACAACGTTTCAAACCGTAATCGTCGATAGATAATTAATAATTAATTACGAGAATTAAGTCGCCTTCGCCATAATGGTCGAGGTCGACTTAACTCTGCAAAACTGGATTTCGGCTTCGCCCAACGGTCGCGATAGTATTTATATATATATATATATATATATATATTGTTGAAAAGTTAACATGCAATAAGTTTACTGCAATTAAGTGACAAATAGTTTTACTGATTTGGTTGGATGCATATATGCAGATATATAATGGTTTGTGCAGAGGACAGTAGCAAAAACAAGAGCTGTCTCCGACTCTCCGTAGGATGACATACACCCCCGATAAACGCTTTTATAGAAGTTATGAGCATTTTTCAAAATCTAAACGCCGACCCTAAGTTCAAGGTCAAAGGGGTCAAAATTTGTGTGTGTATGGGAAGGCCTTGTCCATATACACACGCATACCAAATATGAATGTTACATCTTAAGCGACATAGAAGTTATGAGCAATTTTTCCAAACCTAAATGCAAAGTGTAACGGATAGACAGACGGACAGTGCGATCACTATATGCCCTCCTTTGGGGGCATAAAAATGTCTTTCACATTGTTTTGGCAAATTAGTAATGTAGTTAAAAGAACAGAATCATCAATTATAAAGTTATTGATTTTAAAGTGTTGCTGGCATATTTGATGCATTCATCTAGCTATAAGAAGGTCCCTGTTTTATCCCCACTGGCACCGAGTGAGGGTTCTCAAAATCTTTAAACAATGTGAATAACTACATATAGGGTCGAGAGCCTTGTTGATATGGGGGCTAAACACCTGAAATCAAAGCGACCCAGGTTAAAGTCCGAGGCCAAATAAATACACCAGAGGCCGCATGAGCCTGCTATACTCTGAACAAGTATTGTTTCTTCTCAGAAAACTGGCTTAAGTGTCTTACTGAGCTTTAGACTTTGAGTTTCGGTACAATCAATCTAAAATAAATTGGTCAAATTAAATAATAATTTGTAAAAAATAAACATTCTGCACAAATTCAATTATTTACTTTACCTGTGTGCATGCATCATTTCAGTCTTGATGGTTAGTGAACTATGTCAAAAGCACCATATCTATGAAACACTTGTATTTTGAATAGTGCAATGTTCCACAGAAATGATGCTGATGATAATTCTACACGATGATGAATTATTAGATATTTTCTAAATCCCATTTCCACCAACAATTCGGTTATTCTACTACCAGTTCACATGCTTCATACACAGTTGAAAATAACACTATTTCACTCAACAACCGTGACACATGTACTCAATTTTTCAACTTTTCGCAATTAAAATTGTCTTCTACTGTCATTGTTGTTGTTGTACTTTTGTAAGTAGTTCGAAAGATGGCGACCATTAACCCAGAGATTAATTTATGAAATAAATCGTCTGCTGATCCAGAGTGACACTTCGTCCGTCTTCGGACAATCTGAACGCTTCGGACAGTGGGCTACACCACACCACAGACGATCGCCCTTATGGCGGCATTGTCCGAGAAATCCCGATTGGTCTTCGGAGTCTCCGTAAAGAGTGCAATAAAAAGCCGATCGGGTCCAGAGTGATACGGAATAGCTCGGCTGCATTCGTTGCAACGGAAATTGTCGAGTCATTGCGATTGAAACAGCAGATCTGTGCGTGTTATCTCCCTTGGAGATTTGCTACATTTTATAATCTTGGCCGAAAATAACGGACGGACAGCTAAAGCTGAACCTTTGTGGGCTGCAATATTTTTACAAACCTATGAGGTGCTCTTGTCAAATTCGACATTTGTACGCATGGATTATGGGGTGCAACCCACAAGTCGACTTTATCCCCACAAGTCAATTCTGTACCTACCATTCAACCCATATATAAGTCCTCTCTCATGAGAGCGGATAGACGGACAGACGGACAGACGGACGGACAGACAGACAGACAGACAGACAATTGTGTTAACGTCTCCCTTTTGTACATTACAATAAAGTAGAACAGTATAAAATCATATCTACATACACGTACAAAAGCACTCTAAAAGAATAACGAGAGACGATGGTTAAAAAATATAGACGTGTAAAGCCAGTATATGCTTCATAAAACTTTCACATGTGCCAGAGATATAAAATAGATCCTAAAGGAAATTAAATTTAAAATGATTTATTTTCTTTAAAAAAGATGGTAGTGGATGATGATACGATAGTGCATAGTATACAGTGCTTGCGTTGCTAAATGATAATTTTAGGGTGAAATACTCGTGGAATGTTCAACCGCTCAGAATTAACAAATTGATTTCCTTATCAACAATCTATCATTTTCCTCAAGACGCTAATAAACAGTGAGCTTGAAGGGAGTTATTCACAGGTAGGCAAAATGATTTCTTCCTTGTGTTGTATGTTAATATGTTTAACACATGTTATACCAGTTTTGAAAAATAAAAAAATCCCTTTATTATTAAACATAAGCAAAATGCATGTATTATATAACAGTATTTTTCAACCGTTATTTACAAAATCTGTCCGGAATACAATCAAATATTTCATCTTAAAGGAAGAGATATTGATGGCATGTTTATATCAACCATTCGAAACATTCATCAATAAGCAAAACATTTTTGAAGTATGCGCTAGCCCGAGAAATATTGCTTCAGAGATTCCAGGTTCGATACCTTGCAAAGACACGTGTATATTCAACTTCTCCATGGTTGAATTATTATTTAAACCTTACCAAATATTATAGTTTTTTATTTTATGCTTTCCGGTGATTTATAGAGAAATATCAGTGAATTAAAACTGATAATTTCACTGTTTCAAACAGTGAAAACTATCAGTGAAAATCATCGATAATTATCACTGTTTGCTGTAAAATGGCGTCATTTTTTTTACAAAATGACGTCATTATTCTAGAAAAATTCTTTAGTTTAACTCCTTAACAATGTATATAAACAGTGAAAAAAGCATAAAATAAAAAGAAAATTTGTTGGAATATCGATTTTAATTCACTCGTGTCGATCATAGAAAATATATATTTTCACTCGTGGCTGCGCCACTCGTGATAATATTATTTTCTATGATCGCTCGTGAATTAAAATCGATAATCCACCGAATCCAACAAATATCCTCTATTTATAATAATATGTTTACACATGATTTACCAATTAAAAAACAAACCAAAACGTCACTTTATCATAAAACGTAAACAAACTACATGTATCATTGAACAGTATTTTTTTTTACAAACAATCTTTTCGAAATACAATCACATACTACTCCTTAAAGTAACAAGTATTTATGACATGTTGGTATAAACAATTCGATACTCTAAAATGCTTTCTGGGTTTCTCACTGATTACATTTTATTATTATTGACAATTTAACACTTGCATACAAGTATTTTCTTGTTTGTGTATGTCATTAAATTTCAATAAATTGTGTGTGTCGATATAAAGAGCAATTTATTAATTATAATAAAAATTCAAAATTTATATCATAAAATTGATCATAACTAAAACGTTAAAGTAATATTAAGTTTTACTTAGCTTTAACTACAAAGTACCGTCAAGTGTGGAAATGATTTTACTTGTCGTCGCTTCTTAAACTAATTATAAGCATTAACATGCTTTTATCAATGAATATAATGCAAACACACGATTTAATAAAAAACAAAAAGATATGTGTTATGACTTAATATTATGACGGCATTACGTATTTAAACACACTGCATAGCAGTTATGCAATATCCTCCATTGAACATTATCACAAACAACATCTGAAATATTGTGATCGGTAATGAACAGTTCTTACTGTTTCTGCAAATGCATCAAACTTTTTAAACGATACAAATAAATGGGTACCTTGGCATTAAACAGGTTGAATGTCTTGCTGATCATTGTTCTTCGCCGAGAATAAAACACCAAACACATAACTTATATGAATTATAACCCAAAAACAAATATGCATGTGTGATCCAAAAGGCTTTTCTTATCAGTGATCACCTTATACAAGGGCCTTTATACGATCTTACATATTAAATTGTTGTTTAAAAAAAATGATGCTTTGAAGTAAATATACAAGTAGTTGGACTAATTCACAAAAGTGCCTATTTGGCCGTGTATTTTCGGAAAAATAAAATGCAATGAAATGCAGTATTTGATACTGTTTTTATGTTGTCTAACATTCGTTCATACAATAAATACAGAAACTTTTTGTGTACGTCGTCGTTTGACCAATATGAACATGATTGATTTTTGGCAGAATGCAAAAAAATCCGTTTTTTAGCAAAAATGCTACATGTTAAAGCTATAAAAAATGTGTTCCGCCAAATGCGACATCAAGATATTTCGTTCATTTAACCTATACTGTTACTTCTTTAAATAGGCTTAGGTTAAGTTTGAAGGTGTCGCAATTTGCGGAACATATTTAAAACATTTGAAAATTGTCACTGCTTATTATGCTTTTAAATCCGCCGCTTCAAACGAAAACAAGAATTATTACCAATTTAAGTGTACACTAACCATTATTATAAATGTTGTTCTTTTCCAAAAAAATCAGTCTAATCGACACATGTTTATTTTGGTCACTGATTTTTGGCCATAGTACTGATACCGATTTCTGAGACGAGCTGACTTGGCTGGCTGCCAAAACCAAATTTGTATAACTCTGATTTACCACTTACAAGTGCGTGCGCAATAAAAGTAGTTCTTTGCAGATCTCAATAACCCGGCTTGTAAATACAGAACATCACTATATAACATGACAGTGTCATACAAAGTGTAAAAACATATTATTGAATCAAAATTGTTAAGCATTGGCTACGACATAGTTTTTATTGTTTACATATTCATGCGAGAATAAGTTCCTCACTGTACGGTCTCTCCTACCGTTTCGCGGAGTTTGTCAAAACAAGAGCAACTTGTTTGCCATTACTAATAGTTTTACTTTGAACTTTAATACATGTAAAAAACTATTATTGAATCAAAATTGCTCAGCATTGGCTACGACATAGTTTTCATTGTTTACATATTCTTTCGAGAATAAGTTGCTCACTTGACTGTCTCTAACTACCGTTTCGCGGACTTTGTCGAAACAATAGCAACTTGTTTGCCATTAACTTTGAACTATAATTCAAACCAATAAAAATAAGTCAGTGGAACTTTAATTTTCCGTATTTTCTCTTGATTTTTACATGGTTTAAATTAACCTCAGCTTTAATAACAATGAATACAGTAGGGCACAGTCGACAGTGACAATTTTCGGATAAACTTCCTGGTTTTTGACAAAGGTAAATAAAAATAAGTTTTTTATTTGTTTTTCTCATTGACATTGACAAACTGGAAATACTACAGAACAGAGCAGCTAGGTTCATAAAGAAAGACTATAACAACAGAAGCCCCGGTGCAGTTACAAGCATGAAATATGACCTCAAGTTGGAAGAGCTCAAGGAAAGAAGGATCAGTCTTCGCCTCATCCTTATGTACAAGGTGGTTGAGGGGTTGGTACCGTCACTTCCACCTGACAAATTACTAAAATTCTCTAAACCTAAACGCAAAATTTAAGCAAAAACCTTTTCGGACCATATAGCAACAAATTTCGTAAACAGTCAAGTTTGCAACAACTCAAAAGGCCTACAAATCCCAGATAGCAAAGCTATACAATATAGAAACTACCTCTTTGCGGACACAGCTATTCACTGGAACCACCTCCCAGACAGTGTGGTGCAGAAGGACACCGTAGAGTCTTTCAAAAACGTTCTACAAAACTACCGTGCAACATAATGCGCTCTCTCAGCCCGTTGAATAAAACCCGCAAGTCGGGATCTTCAACGTATAGATACAGATACAGATTTCACATTAAAAAAAATCAAAGTTGGTCTTGAAGGATGGAATTACATGTTTAATGAATCTATTACACCAATCATGATGTTTTTATGAGCCGTTTTGGCGGTCATAACGACGATTTTAGACGCTGTTTATGTGTCTGTTTGCCTAGGTAGTTGTCAAAATCTTAAACACTTCTCAATTTCTCATTTGTTGTTGAACTTTTCTATAATGACAATATTAACATTTCGTTGAACAATTTACGGGCATATATTCACTTAGACGTATTCTACTTTCATTTTATGAACTTAAAAGTATTGTATTACATTTAACAGACTGTGCACTGAGCAAGGTTGTATTAAAAACTAATATCAAATTTATGTTGCAAATCTTTGTGCTATCTCGCAATGACTGGTTAGCGATGACAATTCCATGCGAAATGATAGCATTTATGCATATGTCAGGAATGTGTTTAATTACAATGTATATTTGATTATTTTTATTGGTATATATTTAAATGTTTCTATTTTTGTCACAATTGATAGTTTTGGATGTCAATATTAATGGTTGTGTTCATGATCAAGTTTAACATGAAAGCAATGATGATCTAAGATTCATAACAATAAATAAAGAAAGTAGAAAGAAAAAATATCTTTCTCATAAAGCACGACCAACTACACAAATATGTGGTAATGCTTTTGAAACTTTATATTTTCAATGAATTGTCAGACATGACCAAGAGGTTGCAGCTTAAGAAAATTGATTAAATGTTCTCAGTAAATATGTTTCTGGACAATCGGAATATCGTTAAGATTGTTTTGAGATTCAATACTTCAGCAGACCTTTGTTTTCATTGTCATATATTATTTTTAAATATAACACTATCATACATAACTATTTTGCTATATTTTATTTATTCAGGGGCAGAACCTACTACCTGGTAGTTTCAATGATGAACTATCATGATAAAGGGCTAAAAGATGGATGTGCCAAATCCACCTCATGAAAAACAGATTGGGCAAAAGTGGAGTGCGAACACTAAATGATGTGCTGCTAAATAGCAGGTTTGATATGATTTACACCTTGCATTGTTTACACTGCACCTGCATGTATACCATGTAACTTTAAGATCTGTGTTGGGATAATAAGGCGCGACCCAGATAACATTTTTAAGGATGACTTTTTAAATTATTTCACCATCTGTAATAGGATAAAGTCGAGAGCTCGCTCATTCGTGCGAGTGTTCAATAGAATTTGGATTTTTTTTAACAAATAAGTAATTTTCAGTAAAGTGCAATCGCGCGTTTGTAATATGAAGTCCCAACACTGATCCGACATTTTCTAACCGTTCAAAAGCGTCATTGCACATTACTGAAAAAATACTGATTTGTTTAAAAAAAATCATGATACCTTTAGAAAACTCTCACGAATCAGCCGGCTCTCGACTTTATCCCATTTAAAATAGTGAAATATTTAAAAAGAAATCCGTGAAAATGTTAACTGGGATGCGCTTTATTCTCCCAACACAGATGGTTTACCTTTATGGTGTTAAGTATGGAGACTATTTTTTAATATTAAACATTGACAATATACTGTTCACTATGCATATATTGAGGGTTCAGATTGTATAATGTACCAAGCAATAATCTTTTTGTCATCTTGATTATACAATTTTAATAATATTTCTTGTGTTATTTTCACATAAAGTAAGTTAAACAAGCATTAAGGCAAAACTTAAACATAACATGGTATTCAATTTCAATAAATTGTTGACAAGCCTACTGGTGATACCTGTGTATTTTTTATGTGTTTGTTAAAGGTTTCTAATCAGTCATTTTTATTTTAATTATTGCAGATCTTTACAAGTGAATTAGGCAAATCCTGATGCAACCTGAGCTTACCAAGTTTACTGACAGTCTGGACTGTGTGTGGATGATAATATGGACAATATATTGTGTTCATGTTGTGTTGTGATTGACATTTTTAACAGATAAGATTTTTTAATTCAGACTTAACAGGTGATTTTTCTTCAAAGAATAAATACAATACTATTTTATTGATGTGCATGAATTTGATTACAAAATATCAACAATGTGTATCGTGTGTTGTTTTTCCAATCAGTCTGTCATCCATAGGTAATATATTAAGTATGAGAAGGGAATATTTTTTTTACATTTTTGTTGTTTCTGCACACCATGTCAGATACATGAAAATATATTGTATGCCCCCAACGGGCGGCATATAGTTTTCGCACTGTCCGTCTGTCAGTCTGTCTGTCCTCCGTAACACTTTTCGTGTTCACTCTCTAATTCAAGTACAAGTAGTTCTAATCCGATCTCCAAACTTGGTCAGAAGTTGCATCCGGATAATGTCTAGGTCAAGACGAACATGGGTCATGCCGGGCCAAAAACTTTGTCAAAGGGTCACTAAGTGCGTTTCAAACATTCAGCATGGTGTCCGCTCTCTAATTCAAGTAGTTTTCATCCGATCTTTCCCAAACTTTGTCAGAAGTTGTATCTATATAATGTCTATGCCAAGAGTGAACATGGGGCATGCCGGGCAAAAAACTAGTTCACTGGGTCACTAAGTGCGTTTTAAACATTCAGCTTGGTGTCCGCTCTCTAATTCAAGTAGTTTTCATCTGATCTTCACCAAACTTGTTTACAGGTTTTATCTAGATGGTCTCTAGGCCAAGTTCGAACATGCATGCAAAGGATTGGCAGAAAAAAACCCATCTACAAACTGCAGCAGATGACATATGTAACAAACAAAATTTAAATATTGAACACCTGTTATGTTGCAAACTAATAGTTAAATAAAATAAAGGCGATGTATATCTCAAAAACATTTACACACTTATGCTTTTATGTAGTGACAAAGTTACAGTTGGGGGCACCCGTGTCGTGTGGACACATTTATTTGATTAATGATAAACAACTCATTCATAGTGATCTAACTATAAAATATTCTTTACACGATAAGAAATACATTGCATTGTATGCCTGTTAATATTGTGGTCTTAAAATAATATCACTAATACTGTTGAAGTTCATTTAAACACCAAGATATGTGATGTTAACGTATGTGTTCATGTCATGTTTGTATATGATTTATTTTTACATGTAAATGAATATTTTGGTGTTTAAAGTTCAATCTATAGTTAGTTAATTAGTAAAGTGTGCCATTAAATATGTAGTGCTTATTGCTTTAATTTTGTTTTAGTTGAAAATCATGTTTTTGAATCTCTACGTATGAAATGCACTAGTGAATTTGGGTTTGACACTTATGCGAAGATTAATAATTGATAAACTTCAAATACATTGTTGATCACAAACAGCATGTATATGCAATCCACAAATTACTGTTTCCATAGCAACTGTTAACTTAATGTATTTTGTCTACTTAATTTTATCAATCATGGAACAAAATTGAATTGCTAAATAAACAAAATAATGTGTGGCAGTACAGACACACAACACAAATTGTATCATGAGGAGTTATTCGTTTTAAGCTCATAGCTGTACAAAATGTTCAATTTCTGAATACACACCTTTTTCCAGAAAATGTATTTATGTTTATAATAAACATGTTAATGATGTTCTATATTTGTCCAGAACATATTTTGTTGATTTTCTGTGCTTTTTTTGGCTTAAATTCTTTAAAATAGTAATAAATATGAAAAAAAGATTTTTTTTGTTTCCATGGCAACCATGAATATTTACGGAATAATATTAGTACAATTAATTCCGTACTTTGAAATTAATTATGTTCATCCAGATACGCGATCAATGGAGATATTATCAACACAAACTGATCAGCATAACATGTACCGATACTGGTTGAATAAGGACGTCATTTCATCCAAAACGGGCATTCAGCATTTATGACACACAAAAAGTGACAGACCCAGATGGGTCATAATCTTGTTCCCAGCCAAATATCTTCACCGCCTATGTAGGATGGCCATGACTTAATGATCGACTATCCATTGTGACTTTTTGAAAAATGCAGCTGCAGCCTTGATTTTTATAAACCTGTATATAATAATGCATACACATACTAAATCAATAAAAAACTTCCGTCAAAACGTCTTCTTAAAAAAATATAGTTTGACTATGTATAAAGATATTGACATCTATGTACATAGTCGAACTATCTTTTTTAAAGAACTAAACTTCTTCCCAAGCACACTAAATCTAGCCCCAGGCCTTCAGTGCCTACGGCGCTTTGATTGTTCCTGAGAATAACTATCCGATATAATCATTTTCACGGGAAACAACTCTACTAGTCCGTGATTAACAGAGTACTGTACTGACTATTGTTTACCGCGTTGTTAGCAACTGTTTAACTTTGCGTGATTTCTTGAATTCACCGCGATGAGACAATAAAGAAAACATTTTTTTTCATACATTTTATTGGGGTCGAATTATTAAAGCTCCTAAATATTTCAATCCATTGATCTAGTTGTAAATAACAATGTTTTTTTATTGCGTTGCGTATCGTTGAAGACGACAGATATCCCAGTGTGACCCAAATTCGACGATGTAACGGTTACATGAAGCAATATTTAGCAAATAATGAAAGAAATAAAGAAATGTTTAATAGCACAAAATAATAATTTTAAACTCGGCTGTATGACTTTGAAATTATTCCAAGACAATAATCATCCATTTAATCAATGCAAATAGAACATCGTCGAATTTAGGTGTCGTCGAATTTGGGTTGCGGTAGGATGATAGTTTCTGTGTTACGCTTAAATATATGCCGATTTCTTGGCTTTAAAGTAATGAAAATATATTAAATTAGTTTGCGAAATGTAAAATAACATGTTTAAAGGAAAAAATAACGTGTTTAAAGGAAAATAAGTACGTTTTATCGTTTTCCTTTTTCTTTCAGCCATAAATAGTAGCGTTATATTTCGAGTGAATTTTGAAAGAGACCATGACGTAGTGGTATAATTAGTGGCGTACCACGTTGGCGATCGTGGACCAATACTCACCTGCGGCAGGTAATTTTTTCCAATTTTATTTTTATTTGACATTAACTCGCATTTTTAAGCTATACAAAACACAATTAATAAGTGTTAATTAAGTGTAAACTCTCTTATTTTATTAAACTAATCATGTAGTTTGAAATAAAATCAAGGTACACGAGATTTGTAAATTCATTTCATGTTATATTACATTTATAATGCCATTTTATAAAACACTTATTACAGCTCCTTTTATGATAAATACTGATAGGGATGTATTGTTTATATTTTAAATATGTTTTATTGCAGGATCATCCGATGCATCAGTCCAAGTGCATAGTTTTCAGATGCAAACTTAAAGTTCGCCAGAGACGGCCTGTCAATAAGCATCTAAGAAAGTATCTTAGAAAACCTTTCTTGACATGTATTTCAGTGGATAAAGTTACTATAGCAACCATGTTATAATGTTTATTTTCACATCAACTTTGTTAACAGTATGTTGTTGTTTTTTAGTGCAAGGGACGACTGTATCTTTGTTGACCGTTTATAAAGTTTTGAGTTTGTAACTTGTCGTGTTACTGCACATGAACAATGGCGTTTATAAGCGCAATATTGGTTTTTATATTTACTAAGTTTAATATTAACAGTTGATGCAGCAACAGCCATATTTATTGATATATTCATGAGAGTATAATGACTGCGCTTGAAAATTGCCAATTGATAAATGTTAAGTATCGACAACTCAATGAATATGTATTTGTCTCAGCAAAAAAATGGTTACCATGTAAACGGAGGTTTTAGAATGCAAATTACTTGTATTGGCAATACTATGTATTGTTCTTAATATTGCTAATTAACATACTTAAATAATGGATACATGTAGCATTACTCACTTATTATGTAAAAATGGGTATGTGTGAATGTGTTGCCATGGCAACCATACCATATATGTTGTAACGGTTTTAATATATGTTTTTCAAAACTACACACATTAAATAATTATTTCAGGTAATTTTTGTTTATAAATTCCATAGGGCCATTTTCGACCCTAAGTGAACATAGTCCTTTAGTTTTTATATATTGGAGTTTCTGATTTTGCAGCCGCAACTGTTTTAGTTATAATAACGGTTTGTATTGCAACGATTGCCCTAAACAACTTTACTTGTATAAAAAATAAACATAATAGGCGTTACAATTTACCGGTTTGTAGTAATATATGTATGCATTTCGATTTAAGATCGTAAATACACTCAACATTTATGCATTAAATACATTGTAAAAGTATCTTTCGATTCCAGGTAAAATGTAAAAAAATACACATACTTTGACATAATCGGTTACTAAATAACATATGATATTGTACACTTGCGATTTCTATCAATAGTTTCTCATTAAGGCTTCATTCAGTTTAAAACAGAAGAAATCGGAGCCCACGGAGTCGCCGTTCTTTCGGAATCGGACGAGTGGTATATAGAGCATGACAGGAAATTGTAGAGCTCCGTGATTTTGTAGTGACTTTCTTTGACATAGTTGCGGAATATTGTGCCAAATATTAGGCAGTGCTGTCGTTGAAAAGACGTCAACAAATTAATATAATTATCATGTAATTATATCATCCAGAATATGGTATTAAAATTAAAGAATTTATGTCACCATTTCACTTAAATAGTCAAGTCAAAATAAGCGAATACGATATTTTTATAATTCGATTACAGATACTTAAAATATTACTCATCTCTGGATTTTAAATATTGCAAAACATGAAAATAAATAACATCAAATAACATCACACGGACCTTTTCGAAATACATCGTAGACTTCTTCAACTGTTCTGCGTATTCCATGATTTCTATTTCCTTTAGGTTCACTTTCCATGACCTGAGTGTAGTAGCTGTGTTCTCCCATAACTGAATGATTCTCTTGAGCTGACCGTCTACGTCTTTGAGATAGATAATGGCATGACGCAGACTTTCGACATTGCACAGGCCAGCTGTAATGAAGAGGTTAACAATCAGGTTGTACTAACACAAGTTTAGTTTACATTACCATACGAAATTAATAAAACACATGCCACAATGATTCGATCATCAAAGTTTTTTTTCAATATGTCGTTTAATTGCAATGTATTCGACGGAAATTGTTCAAGAACATATTTTGAAAGCATAATTGCATAACATCCCCGTTTTGAATTGTACATAGTGTGGAATACTTTGCTTAATAAGCAAATGGATCTGATTCGAAAAGTAAACCAGTAGTTCAGTTAGGTAAATCTCCATAAACGTACATCAGTTGCATTGCTTGTAGAAACAACAGTCCCTTATACCTTTCAAATTTCTGAGTTCTTTCTTTTTTTGCAGCTGTTTATTGTCTTTCTCTTTAAGCTCATTCAGGCGCTTAATGACACTACGAAGTTCTTTCTGTATTCTACAATCTTCTGTTGATTTGGTTCCCGTCATGAGCTCCATAGAATTTAAGGAACAAACAGCAAACGTATCATAAACAGTGTACAAGTTAAAAAGCATTTTATAGTAAGGTGAACCCAAAGTGCATCCTCGTTGTTAAGTATTATGCCAGTGTCACTTTGAGCTAATCCGAGCATTATAAGTGCAGTTGTGTTTCAGTGTCTTCTAATAAAAAGTTATCATTCGACAAGTTTGGATTCAATATACACAATAGATAAACATGCAATATACCACGAGCTGGTCGTCTAAAATAATATATTTTAAAGGCATTTAAGAATATGCAATAATTTGAAGCAACGACGGCCGATTCAAGTGCAAAATTTGCCACAAGAGTGAGTGACGTTTTCCATGACAGAATAACCGCTTTGTGTTCTTAATCTGTAACATTTACAGACTGAAACTGGACAATTATATAACATAGGCATTTAAAATATAACGTTCGCTTCACAATACTGTATCCAAAACTAGAACAAGAATTACTTATTGTAATAAGTATGTTTTCCTCAGTATCAACCATGCAGATTTGTTGTGTACTCTTGTTTATATGTTTAAACCTTAATTAACATACATCTGTTATGAGCGTTTGCAAGCTATACACAATCATTTACATACATTAAGCAAACATGTATAAATATATTAAGTGATTGAAATGACGTAGGGAATATTACTTACCCTTTTGATCTTCTTGTTGATCCAATTCTTAACGAAAGCGTAAGCGTGATCTTGCTCCTCTGAAAGAGTTCTGCCCATAATCAAGTAACACAAAATGTAAAAAGATATCTTCATCAAAATGTATTCCTTTAATGCAATGCAGCTAGCTATACAATCATTATTTTTCCCCTTAAAAAAGACAGAATAGCTGTATTGAGGAAATGTTGAATGCACTGACTTAAGCCCTTTTAATATTGTACGAACTTTAGTTAATTTCATGGATATCTATTGAACGTTTTATCATAATTACCGGCAACTTGAAGTTTCCGATTTCTCTCTTCATTCAATGATTCCAACTTTTTCTTTTGTTCTTCGAGATGTTTCTTTTCCACAGCAACCATGTCCTTCTGTTCTTCGTTTTCCAGTTCCTTTTTTAATTGCTTGATTTTTTCTTCGATGTAGTTGTTTCGTTCTGTTACGGACCTAATGCATGTTTTAACCTCCAATTGAAGAAGGAGGTAGCTACAAATATACACATTAAAAAAATGTTTTCTTGATATGCAGATATAATAACTTCTATCACAAATCCCAATACAAATGTTGATTTTATATGTATAGACGTCGACCACTTCAAGTGTTGAAAGGTAAATGTAATGTGTTGTGCCAAGGAACAATATGTTATAGCGAGGTCCAGAGGTCGACCTCCACTTCAATTAAAAACACAATATCCTGAATAATCAAAAACACATATATAGCGAATATTCGGTCCTGTTTCTCTTGATTCCATCGTAGTGTTTTCTTTAATTAAGAAAAGCCAAAAAACAACATTTGTGTTGTGCAAACATTAATTTAACAACGATTTTCTAACTCCTTCATCAGAATATAAAATATATGCAAATATTGGAACTGTTGTTGAGCGATAACATAACGTTATTTAGCGTAAAAGTCGAATAGCAATTGATACATGAAAAAAACAACAGTACTGTTAAAACAGTACATAGACAGTAAATAGTGAAGCACAATTCTGATGCAAATAACAGCAAAAATAAATAAACACCATTTAGCGGAAAAAACAACAACGTATAACTACCACACATATGTATCCATTTACATGCAGTTAAACTGAAAACATTAGGATAATTTCCATTTGAAACCAGGGTTTTCAACATGTGTAGAAAGCCTCCTTACATAAACGATTTATGTTAAAATAGGCAAAACTATTTGGCGTTGTGCCAAATTGGACATGTAAGTGTTGCATTTATTAAAATTGCGATCTTTAAGAGCAGAAACGTGTAAGAACTGTAATTTTAGATATAAACACCAGGTTGACTTGTCTGTCAAGCATATTGTCCATTACATATTAAATATATTATTAAAAAATCGACAATTTTAGATTGACTGTTTGAATTGTGTCGCAATTAGAATGTCTCCAAATTTTACGTCATAAGTGAAGGTAGATCTCTAATGTATACGTATAGACTGGCAAAATCATCATCTGCTGCGTCTTTTAGTGAAAAACGTTCAATTAGTTTTCATATTCAGATCGGAAATAATAACATAATTATTAAAGTTTTAGTCATTTTTTAACAACAATTGGCTGAAATTTATCTGTTACACATTCAAAATCGTGATTCTTTGATGTCTTGACTATGTATCCATATCGGTGAATAAAGCGGCTATATTCGGTAATTACGAATATTTTCTGTGTAAAAAAGCAGTAAACTTATTTCCTCCGCACCAGTGGGATTCTTTAAGCTTTTTTGTTGATCTCTATCAGATGTGCGTACCTTTTTTGCGTGTCCTCCGATTCCTTTTTCATGGACTCAGCATATTCAATTATCTGACAAAAAACGCGAATAATTATTCGCCGTTCCTAAAATAGAAACACCAATAACCGTAATGTGCATGAGTTTCATTAATACTATCATTAACGTATCCATCAGTTTCCTAATATTGATATCCCGCCCCTAAAAGTATGCATCAGTCTCATAAAACTAAACTGATATCTCGCACCTAAAAGTATCCATCAGTTTCCTAATATTGATATCCCGCCCCTAAAAGTATACATCAGTTTCCTACTCATGATATCCCGCCCCTAAAAGTATGCACCAGTCTCATAAAACTAAACTGATATTTCGCACCTAAAAGTATCCATCAGTTTCTTAATATTGATATCCCGCCCCTAAAAGTATACATCAGTTTCCTACTCATGATATCCCGCCCCTAAAAGTATGCACCAGTCTCATAAAACTAAACTGATATCTCGCACCTAAAAGTATACATCAGTTTCCTTATAATTATATCCCGCCCCTAAAAGTATCCATCAGTTTCCTTAAATGATATCCCGATCCTTAAAGTAAACATCAGTTTTCTAATAATGATATGCCGCTTCTAAAAGTAAACATTAGTTTTCTTATAATGCTATGCCGCTCCTAAAAGTAAACATCAGTTTTCTGATAATGATATCTCAATCATAACATTATACATCAATAACCTAATAATGATATAATTTTCCTGAATGTATATATGAGTTTCCTAATAATGTTATATAAATCCTTACAGTATGCATTAGTTAACTTATAATGATTTCCCACTCATTAAAGTACACATTCGTTTTCATATAATTATATCTCAATCCTAACAGTATACAGCAGTTTGCAAACAATGATATTCCGCTCGTAAAAGTATACATCAGTTCCTGAAGAATAATATCCAAATCCCAAAAGTATACAACATTTCCCTTATACTTATATCCCAATCATTAAAGTATGTATCCATTACCTTAAAGTTTAATTAAAACTAATTGTGTCTTGAAATGTTATCCCTAACCTTAAAAGAAATAGCGATTCGCAAAGCGGGTAGGGTTATTCATCTTTTTTCCACTTCATGCATTAAACTATTGCTCAATTACAAAACACACAACTTTGTTAGATGCTAACAAGTCCCAAAAAGTTGTATTTTAAATGAAGAAATTTACAACTTTGGAACATGAATTGAAATGAACCACCAAATTTGAATACATATAAATTATAAAATATTTATATTGTTTAATTTCGTTTTTCTTTTAAATGCAGACCATCATGTAACATGCCTGCGAATCAATGGCACGCAAAATTATCGGAATCATTGTCTTGATGATGTGATCAGCAAATATCATGAATTTTTTCATCAGGCTTGATGTCTTCTGGTGCTGGGACCTCGCCGCGTGCGCCATCATTCGAACCTTGCAGCAAATACAAATAAATATTTAGTAAACAAAAACATTTAAAGATGACAATTAAAGTTTAAACGGGCATATCATTCATTTATACCATGATTGTACAGAGAAAAAACTTGAAACATTATCTCTTGATAGTTATTAAAGTTTATTAGTCTGCTGCCGATTCTATTGTCTTAAATAAAGTCCCAAACAAAGAATATTATGTGAAGTTATATTCACTAAAGCATTCTTTTTTATTTGTTTTTAACAGTATTATGTATTATGAATTGAATAAAGGCAGTAATCATTTACCTTTTGGCGACATCGGGGTGATCCGGAAGACTCAGAAAGGCGCGTTCTAGACAATAAGCAACATTGCATTGAGCACCGTCCAAATAGTTTACCATTGTCGTTGCGGTGCTCGCAGCCGTACTTCTTTGTGTTTGCAGGAACACAACAATTGACGTTTCGGTGCTCGCCATCGTAGAACTTTTTATTTCCGAGAAATGAAAAATTGGCATTTTCGTGCTCGCAAAATAACAGCAAAAATAAATAACCACCGTTTAGCGAAAAAACAACAACGTATTACTACCACACATATGTATCCATTTACATGCAGTTAAACTGAAAACATTAGGATAATTTCAATTCGAAACCAGACTTTTCAACATGTGTATCTAGAAAGCCTCCTTGCATAAACGATTTATGTTAAAATAGGCAACACTATTTGGCGTTGTGCCAAATTGGACATGTAAGTGTTGCATTTATTAAAATTGCGATCTTTAAGTGCAGAAACGTGTAAGAACTGTAATATTAGACATAAACACAAAGCATATTGTCCATAACATATTAAATATATTATTTAAAAAAATCGACAATTTAAGATTGACTGTTTGAATTGTGTCGCAATTAGAATGTCTCCAAATTTTACGTCATAAGTGAAGGTAGATCTCTAATGTATACGTATAGACTGGCAAAATCGTCATCTGCTGCGTCTTTTAGTGAAAATCGTTTCATAAGTTTTCATATTCAGATCGGAAATAATAACATAATTATTAAAGTTTTAGTCGTTTTTAAACAACAATTGGCTGAAATTTATCTGTTACACATTCAAAATCGTGATTCCTTGATGTCTTGATTATGTATCCATATCGGTGAATAGAAGCGGCTATATTCGGTAATGACGAATATTTTCTGTGTAAAAAAGCAGTAAACTTATTTCCTCCGCACCAGTGGGTTTCGTTAATGCATTTTTGTTGATCTCTATCAGATGTGCGTACCTTTTTTGCGTGTCCTCCGATTCCTTCTTCATGGACTCAGCATATTCAATTATCTGACGAAAAACGCAAATAATTTTTTGCCGTTCCTAAAATAGAAACACCCATTACCGTAATGTGCATGAGCTCCATTAATACTATCCTTAACGTATCCATCAGTTTCCTAATATTGATACCCCGCCCCTAAAAGTATACATCAGTTTCCTACTCATGATATCCCGCCCCTAAAAGTATGCACCAGTCTCATAAAACTAAACTGATATTTCGCACCTAAAAGTATCCATCAGTTTCCTAATATTGATATCCCGCCCCTAAAAGTATACATCAGTTTCCTACTCATGATATCCCGCCCCTAAAAGTATGCACCAGTCTCATAAAACTAAACTTATATCTCGCAACTAAAAGTATCCATCAGTTTCCTAATATTGATATCCCGCCCCTAAAAGTATACATCAGTTTCCTACTCATGATATCCCGCCCCTAAAAGTATGCATCAGTCTCATTAACCTAAACTGATATCTCGCACCTAAAAGTATATATATATTTCTTATAATGATATCCCGCCCCTAAAAAGTATCCATCAGTTTCCTTAAATGATATCCCGATCCTTAAAGTAAACATCAGTTTTCTTATAATGATATGCCGCTCCTAAAAGTAAACATCAGTTTTCTTATAATGATATGCCGCTCCTAAAAGTAAATATTAGTTTTCTAATAATGATATGCCGCTTCTAAAAGTAAACATTAGTTTTCTTATAATGCTATGCCGCTCCTTAAAGTAAACATCAGTTTTCTGATAATGATATCTCAATCATAACATTATACATCAATTACCTAATAATGATATACTTTTCCTGAATGTATATATGAGTTTCCTAATAATGTTATATAAATCCTTACAGTATGCATTAATTAACTTATAATGATTTCCCGCTCATTTAAGTACACATTCGTTTTCATATAATTATATCTCAATCCTAACAGTATACAGCAGTTTGCAAACAATGATATTCCGCTTCTTAAAGAATACATAACTTCCTGAAGAATGATATCCAAATCCCAAAAGTATACAACATTCCCCATATACTTATATCCCAATCATAAAAGTATGCATCCATTACCTTAGAGTGTACTTAAAACTAAATGTGTCTTAAAATTTTATCCCTAACCTTAAAAGAAATAGCGATTCGCAAAGCGGGTAGGGTTATTCATCTTTTTTCCACTTCATGCATTAAACTATTGCTCAAATACAAAACACACAACTTTGTTAGATTCTAACAAGTCCCAAAAAGTTGTATTTTAAATGAAGAAATTTACAACTTCGGAACATGAATTGACATGAACCACCAAATTTGAAAACATATAAATTATAAAATATTTATATTGTTTAATTTCGTTTTTCTTTTAAATTCAGACCATCATGTAACATGCCTGCGAATCAATGGCACGCAAAATTATTGGAATCGTTGTTTTGATGTTGTGATCAGCAAATATCATGAATTTTTTCATCAGGCTTGATGTCATCTGGTGCTGGTACCTCGCCGCGTGCGCCATCATTCGAACCTTGCAGCAAATACAAATAAATATCTAGTAAAAAGACTTTTAAAGATGAAAATTATAGTTAAAACGGGCATATCATTCATTTATACCATGATTGTACAGAGAAGAAACTTGAAACATTATCTCTTGATAGTTATTAAAGTTTATTAGTCTGCTGCCGATTCTATTGTCTGAAATAAAGTCCCAAACAAAGAATATTATGTGAAGTTATATTCACCAAAGCATTCTTTTTTATTTGTATTAAACAGTTTTATGTATTATGAATTGAATAAAAGCAGTATTCATTTACCTTTTTGGCGACATCGGGATGATCCGGAAGACTCAGATAGCCGAGTTCTAGACAATAAGCAACATTGCATTGAGCACCGTCCAAATGTTTTACCATTGTCGTTGCGTTGCTCGCAGCCGTACTTCTTTGTGTTTGCAGGACCACAGCAATTGACGTTTCGGTGCTCGCCATCGTAGAACTTTTTATTTCCGAGAAATGAAAGGTTGGCATTTTCGTTCTGGCAAGATAACAGCAAAAATAAATAAACACCATTTAGCGAAAAACAACAACAACGTATTACTACCACACATATGTATCCATTTACATGCAGTTAATCTGAAAACATAAGGATAAGTTCCATTTGAAACCAGAGTTTTCAACATTTGTATCTAGACAGCCTCCTTGCATAAACGCTTTATGTTCAAATAGGCAACAATATTTGGCGTAATGACAAATTGGACATGTAAGTGTTGCATTTATTAAAATTGCGATCTTTAAGAGCAGAAACGTGTAAGCACTGTAATATTAGACATAAACACCAGTGACTTGTCCGTCAAACATATTTTCCATTACATATTAAATATATTATTAAAAAATCGTCAATTTTAGATTGACTGTTTGAATTGTGTCGCAATTAGAATGTCTCCAAATTTTACGTCATAAGTGAAGATAGATCTCTAATATATACGTATAGACTGGCAAAATCGTCATCTGCTGCGTCTTTTAGTGAAAATCGTTTCATAAGTTTTCATATTCAGATCGGAAATAATAACATAATTATTAAAGTTTTAGTCGTTTTTAAAAAACGATTGGCTGAAATTTATCTGCTACACATTCAAAATCGTGATTCCTTGATGTCTTGACTATGTATCCATATCGGTGAATAGAAGCGGCTTTATTCGGTAATGACGAATATTTTCTGTGTAAAAAAGCAGTAAACTTATTTCCTCCGCACCAGTGGGTTTCTTTAAGCTTTTTTGTTGATCTCTATCAGATGTGCGTACCTTTTTTGCGTGTCCTCCGATTCCATCTTCATGGACTCAGCATATTCAATTATCTGAATAATAATGCATTAGTTAACTTATAATGATTTCCCGCTCATTAAAGTACACATTCGTTTTCATATAATTATATCTCAATCCTAACAGTATACAGCAGTTTGCAAACAATGATATTCCGCTCCTAAAAGTATACATCAGTTCCTGAAGAATGATATCCAAATCCCAAAAGTATACAACATTTCCTTTATACTTATATCCCAATCATTAAAGTATGCATCCATTACCTTAGAGTTTTATTACAACTAAATGTGTCTGAAAATGTTATCCCTAACCTTAAAAGAAATAGCGATTTGCAAAGCGGGTAGGGTTATTCATCTTTTTTCCACTTCATGTATTAAACTATTGCTCAATTACAAAACACACAACTTTGGTAGATGCTAACAGGTCCCAAAGAGTTGTATTTTAAATGATGAAATTTACTACTTCGGAACATGAATTGAAATGAACCACCAAATTTGAATACAAATAAATTATAAAATATTTATATTGTTTAATTTCGTTTTTCTTTCAAATGAAGACCATCATGTAACATACCTGCGAATCAATGGCACGCAAAAATATCGGAATCATTGTCCTGATGATGTGATCATCAAATATTATGATTCTTTTCATCAGGCTTGATGTCATCTGGTGCTGGGACCTCGCCGCGTGCGCCATCATTCGATCCTTGCAGCAAATACAAATGAATATCTATTAAAAAAACTTTTAAAAATGATTATTATAGTTAAAACGGGCATATCATTCATTTATACCATGATTGTACAGAGAAAAAACTTGAAACATTATCTCTTGATAGTTATTAAAGTTTATTAGTCTGCTGCCGATTCTATTGTCTTAAATAAAGTCCCAAACAAAGAATATTATGTGAAGTTATATTCACTAAAGCATTCTTTTTTATTTGTTTTTAACAGTATTATGTATTATGAATTGAATAAAGGCAGTAATCATTTACCTTTTTGGCGACATCGGGGTGATCCGGAAGACTCAGATATGCGAGTTCTAGACAATAAGCAACATTGCATTGAGCACCGTCCAAATGTTTTACCATTGTCGTTGCGGTGCTCGCAGCCGTACTTCTTTGTGTTTGCAGGACCACAGCATTTGACGTTTCGGTGCTCGCCATCGAAGAACTTTTTATTTCCGAGACATGAAAGGTTGGCATTTTCGTGCTCGCAATCGAAATTTGTACTGATACTAATTTAAGGAATTCATCGGTTGACATTTTGTTGCTCGCTATCAGAACTCTTTCTGTTTCCTTGTCTTCAACTTTTGACGTTTCGTTACTCGCCATCGTAGCTTTTACTGTTTGCGGTACTTTTGTGTCAACGGTAGGCGTTTCGTTGTTTGCCATCGTATCTCTTTGTTTTCCAACTTCTTCAAAGGTTTGCGTTTTTTTTTCTAGACATTCTATCACTTTCTTTTTCCGTTTTGTGTCTCGACATGGTATCATTTTTAGTTTCCACGTCTTCAACGGTTGGCGTTTCGTCGCTCGCCATCGTTGCATCATCTTTTTCCAGGACATTATCGGTAGGCGTTTTTTTTTATCTTGCCCTTGTATCACGCTCTGTGTCCAAGATTTCAACGGCTGGCGTTTCGTCGCAAGCCTTTGTATATTTTGTTTCTCTTTTAGTACTTCAAAAGAAATTCGAAACCAGATAAGATGAAAGAATATCGAATATCCGGCGAAGCTGCCCAAGATGACAGTTTCGACAGCTTTCACAGTTTTAGTAAACAGACGTTACATTAATACTAAAGTTATGAGAACGGTGTATTGATAACATAAACAGGGACAATTAAACATGTGTGTAGATCCAAAATTAACATGATAATGCATGGTTTGATTTACGGAACTTATTGTATACCTGTTTAACCTCCGCTTGTGCAATATCTTGCTTAAACATTGTTTGTTTCGTTAACAATATTAAAAAAATCTTTGACCTGATATATGTTAGGCGTTTGATTTTGACAGGAAGGCATGTAAAACCAAGTTAAATTCGTATTTGTTGAAAAACTTTTCATTATTTACTATAAATTTAAAATCATTTGCGCTGGATGTTCCTCCACATTTATCAAATAATTAATGTGCATTTAAGAAGTTCCATTTGATCCTTGAAGTATCTTTATGGAACCGTATACTTAAGTAATATTTTTAAAAGCTAACATCACATGCTGTGTGTTTCGAATATAAAAAGCAATTATTGGAGCAAAAGCTCTATGTACAATACGTTATGGAATTCAGACTCCAATAATTTGAGATCTGTTGATAAGATCAACAAGGTGCTAATAAGATAAACTAGGGATCACTAAATAATAATACATTATTATTCGGGAAATACGTAAGTAGAACACGGATGTTCAATCAAACCCAGTTGCACAATGTCATATTAGTGTTATTATATGTATATGGGTTAATAACACTCACATACTGAACTTCATATTGCCGAGTTACATGCGACGCATGTTTAAATTAATTTATTGAATATAAAATTGTGCTTATCTCTCAAAATTGGTGACATGAAATACGATATCAAAATGTCACATATCAGACATATGACTAAATTAAAGAATAGAAACCGGGTAGCTGCATGGGACTTTTTATAGATAGGTGTAATCTACAGTTCTGGTATTTTCCTGTTAAAAGTTCACAATTATAGCGCAGTTCTTGCAACCGTTTGTAATTACATGTAAATGTACATAAATATGCTGTACATATACTTACTAAAACTTCTTAAGTCTTTGATAAAAATTGTCATTGACCTGAAATATATGTGGATTGTATTCATTATGCTCTGCATATAGAGTTAACGTATATTGCTTATGAAAAAATGTGGGATTAATTCCTCGCTATTACATTTTTTTGTATTAACAGTTGTTCAGATATGGTACAGCTTGAAAATATAAAATATGTTATCATTGAATGGTTCAGTCAAGTTTACAGTGATGTATGATCAGCAGAGATGTTTGATATTTTGAAAACGGATTAATGTGTTCCCTTCTAGTCTTGTAGAATCATGTTAACAACATGAACATGTTGACTTAGAATGTAATACATAATGAAATAGTGTTGAATTATTTATTTACGTTTTATAGTTTATAAACAGCTTAATAATCATACTTGCTTTACTTTATACTACGCCAATGTCCTGCCGATAGTTTTTAAACCATGTTTGAATCACGAATATGAAAAATAAATCTTAAATATGACTGTGTTATTACACAATTATATTGCTTCATTTCGTTTTGTTGCCTTGACCATAGATGAGTGTACATTTGAATGTACTGCTGTATAAGCACTGTTAATGTTGTATGCAATACATATTTGAACTAAATTACAGCTATGGAGTGGGAAAAATAAAAAAATAAAATAAGCCGAACAAACTATGCGCAACTGATTAGGTGGAAGGTCCATTATTGGCATAAAGTAAGTCAATGTACATTTAACCGTTTCAAGTGGTTTTTAGATCGTCACATTGTAAACCGAACTGCCGTATTAGGACGGATATGACGTAAAAGGTTAGATTACGAAAGCATTAATGCATTATTTTATCGTGTCGTTAACTTAACAAGCGGTGTTGTATTGAACAGAATATACCCGTTTCTTCCTTTTGAAATATTTTTTCACATATTTCAATCAATTGACGAAATAATAATCAAATAAATAGTAAGTTGGGGCAAAAACCCCAGAACATAAGAAATACCAGTATAATCAATACATTAACTTAATAACATAAGTGGTCTGAAGTATATATACATATAAAATATTCTAAGCTAAATGTTTATAACTCCGGCGGAATGTATAATAATATAACCGTGTACTTACAACAAATAAACTTCGCAGCGTATTCACTTTTTACAGCTAACTCCAAGGATGTGTCCTATAATTGGCATATACAAATATGTAAGTTATGCATATGCAAACGTGTTTAAAAACAAATTGTACTGGAATAGTTGACAGTAAAGCTTCACCAGATATGTGAACTTGCATCACATCTTCACCGATGTCTTTCACATAATACGCCGAAACCCCACAACACACTTCACACTTGCCTTTATCATAAACTAGGTTATGATAAATTATGTATAAATTATAGATAAACTGTTCTAAAATTTGGATGTTATTGTCATTGTATGATGTGTACTATATACCGTTCCAGTGGGTATCATTTATAAGTCTTGTGAAATGGTTATTTTTTTTTAAGAAAAACTATGAGATCTAAAATGAGCTCCATAAAAACAAAGCATATTAGAACCTATGATATATGTGGGCAGTGAATTGGTGAATTAGTTTTGCTCCGAAATGTGCTATTAATGCGTATACAAAAAATATAAAAAAATGATTTAAAAATATTTGGAAATTAAAGGTAACAGTGTCCCATCATCCAGTATTTACCATTCTTTTTAAAGAGTTAATGAAAAAAAAACACATTCCTACCAATTTCCTCAAGATTCATTAAGGTGGTCTTTAAAATGGTAAAATATTTTACCTCAGATCTTACCTGGTGTCATATGTTTTGGACGCATGTGGTCCAGACTCAAAAACGATTTGTCACGATCAACACTCTGACAAAGTTTTATCAAATTGAACCCTGCCTAGATACAGTCAAGCCTCTGATAAAGTTTTTTCATCTAGATTGCGTGAAACATGTGTCGTTAAAGATAACGTCGAACGAGACACGGCGCAAGACACACGCCCAAGGAAGCCTGACAAAGATTTAACACATTGCTCACATTGAACACTTCTGCTGAGGTGAGCTAAAATGAGCATAAATCACCAGTATTTTCACGTTGATACTACTGCATAGTTTATGATAATAGCCTATAGACACACTCACAAACTTCTGATTTTAGGCGAGTGTTATAGATAAAGTTGTTTGAGATAATACTGCATAGTTTAAGATAATAGCTTATAGACACACTCACAAACTGCTGATTTTAGGTGATAGTTAAAGATAAAGTTGTTTGATATATTACTATAATTGTCATAAACTAGATAAAATCAAGGGTAGGAAGGCTCGAACTAAACATCGAACGTATTGGTCAACAATATTGAAGAGGCCAACCGCATGACAGCGACCAATATACGACTATGTATTTCGCCCACCTTACCTAACAGCCTGAAACTAAATTATTATTGTGCACCTGAACATTCCGTATCACAATGATAAATAAATGGAAATACTTTCTAACCACCTGTTGGAATCTCAATTTTACATACACGTTTGGCTATGGTATCGCGACATTAGGCGTAAAACGGTTGTTAGTAACAACTTACCATACAAACTTCTTTTTGCGTTGACTATTTACTTTTACTAAATATTCATTAATATTCCAGGTAACGTTGTAAATCATTCCTGCTATTCGGTCATTATCAATTATAATCTCAAAATTAACATAGGAATCAAAAGAGGGATACATTGCATACCAATTTGGAAGATGTATGTCATTGAACAACCTTATTAATATGTGAAATCATTAGAGAGCAGTAGCGAAATTAAACGAAACGGGAAGGTTGATTTACCGTCTCTAGTGTTTTTATTATTTCTGGAAACAAACAGCTTATTTAACGGAGAGGGGGTTATTAGTACGCATTGTCGAGGATAATCACGCGTAACATTTACATTTAGCTATTGTTTCATACAAATAATGTCTTAACATCTACTACAGTTATGCAAATGTATGTAACTAGAATTTATTTGTCAATGTAATTTTAACAATAGACAATACATTCGGAGAATATGAAAGTCGTTTACGACAATCATATATACCGTTTTGCGTTATATTTATGTTTAACCTCATTGTTAAATGTTTATATATACTTGTGTCGTCAGATTGCTACATCTGACCATGCGATAATTTTGGTATGAACATCGCCCAAAATAGTGTTATACGCATAACTAAACATTTTATTTAGAATCTTAGATGACATGTTTGTACAACGAAGAAGACTCGTGCGTTTCAGCACGATTAAAACGGATCGTCTATTTACATTGACTTATTTTCGTTTGATACAAGCGGAAAAACTTTAAAACATATCCAGAGATATATATTCAGTTTGTATATATAGTATCTTTTTCTTTACATTTCTTATTCGGAGTAATGCTACGCCGCATTACAATCTTTGTCCTGTTAGGTATTGCCAATTATGTTTTGTTTTATTTTTGCCTTGACAGAGCGTTTAAACTGATACTGCAAGTAGGTTGAGTGTACGATCCTCAGAAGAAGGCGTCGGTGTGCTGACTACTCATCATTGTCAGTTTATTGACATTTTAATGAAGTATGAACAAATATAGCGTAGATATTAAATAAATGTCTGTTAACAGTCTTCATGTGCATACCTGCAGCGGTATTGGTATTTTATATTCGCAATGCATTGAAGTCGTAGAAGACACCAAATTAGGACGCGACGACGCCACTGATCACCGCTTGAACGCCGAGTGATAAACGCAATGCAAATCCTTGAATAAAGTTCGAATGCCAAGAACACCCAAACAAAACATATAACAGGACCCATGCACGAATGTTGATACTTTTTGGATAAAAAACAACCCCGTTGTACCCCATACACAGTACACGAAGAAGTGGTTCTCTATTTGTTTTAACTTTAAACAAAATGATAATATATGTTTATTGTTATATAAATGTGTTAAGCAAGTGTTATTTAAAAAAACACTCAGAATCGTATTCCAAAAAAAACGTAAATTTTATGAGAATTAATAACGGGCTTGTTTCCAACGTTTATACTCAAACTTTTGAATTCAGATTTCATCTAGTAAAGTGTACATATTGTATTTCTTCAATCTTAACATGACTTTGTATGAAAACAAACATTACAAAAAAATAAATTGATGGGGTAAACAAACATTATATATTATATTGAACTTTAAGTTTAAATTTCACTGAAAATAAACAAAAATACTCTTAAGTGAAAATGTAAAGGACTTGCGAAATGCAAAGCGTAATAACCAATGCCGTTAACGCTGACCTACTATAAATTATAATATATGTCTCCGGGACAAGGAAAACCTTATTATATTGAAAGAACTTAAAGTTTATTTAATCTGAAAATGCATAAAATCCGTTTTGCATAAAAATACTTTGTATGAGAACATCTGCGGTCATTGTCTAGAATGATGTGCGGCTTTCAACTTAAATACTATGTAGTTTTAATCGTATCATCATCAAAATCGGTGACAATCTATATTACCGAGATATCTCAGCTAAAGGTCGATAAACAGACAGACGCTTGTAGTTCTAATGAATTATTGCCTTTGAAGTACTTTCGCATATTTTACAAAACATAGGGTATAGCCGGAAGTCTTTGATCGGCCCGCTGCCTATATAACGGCCATAGTGAAATAGTAAAAAATAAATCGCTCGTATCTGTTTTTCTATTTCGTTCATTACGTTTTTAGTCAGAATGATTATCATTAAAAAAAGTCGTTTGTTATAAAGATATATGCCAACATTGATGTTTAGGTTGTTTTGTCCTTAATTGCATATTGTTTTGATGACTCTTTTAAGAGCTCGAATAGTGTCATCAATCCACTTGTAATCGATATTGTCATTATTCCAATTGTACGTTACGTTTTATTATCATGATTATTGAGTTGTGGTTTGTCATCGTTTTCCACGGCGTGTGGACGCCTTTTTGTTCCGTAACCGTGGCTAACGCGGATTCTGTTCAAGTAAATGAAATCCCGGGGTCCGGGGCCGAAATGAAAAATTAACTAGTGGATACGAATAACGACCCATTCATGACGTAAATGTTTTACTATTTATAGTAACAATATATATTATCTTACAATAAAATATTCCTCATTATAAGTGCCTCTTTCATTTTCTGTGCCAACATTATTCTCTCCAAAATGACACATCCATTACATACAAATATCAGCAAGCCATTTAAACGGGGATACTACATTGTTTTATTATATGTGAGGTGATGAAATGTGTCAAAACTGTCTTGCTAAATAAGGATGCACAATTAGTGATAGTCTTGCTTTCTTCCAACTAAGAGGTCCCCATGAACGCTTGAAAAACAAAGTGTAGCTTGCTCGAATACAAATGAACAATATGCTTATGTATGTTTATATCAATATTACGATTCAAATAACGACTGTATATTACCTTCGTTCCACTTGACCTTGTTGTTAACACTGTCTAATAAATATATATACACACATGTGTGACTTAAAAACTGAAAAAGAGACAACATACATCATTCATATACTTTTTTTTCGGAGAGATTTATGCGTGTTAAAAGTAACAAAAATATATTTTATTAAATGACTGAGCTATGCTCTGTTAAAAGGGGGTTTAATGGCATTTAAATGACTTTGAGAAAATTGCGTATAATGTGGCGTCATTTAAATAATAATTGAAGTGTGTGTGATTTTGTTTTAAGAATTGTATTTCTGTAGTTGTGAGCGATACACATCCTACAAAATTTTGTTAATTATGTGAGATATTTTGCTCGCATTCTTAGTCAATCAATCCCTAACAAGTATTCATGATGTATTTTACATCACTTTAATTCATAGGTCGACGAAAACATAGACGGTGTAGCTGTCGATGATGCTGCTGATGATGAAAAGCATTTATACGAACAAACTGTCGAGGAACTTGTTTATCGTTTCTAGGCAACGAAACAAGTGAATTCAATCTTGGAGACCACACAACAGTACATAATTTCAGAGAATCTGAGCATTGAAGAACAGAGTTTGTGGATGTATCATAGTTGCTTCAAAAAATATACCGCCGAGGTAATGTAGAGACACATTATTGACTATAGGTGAGTGAAATAAGTCCACAATACGTTATATTACATAAAATAGTAACAGTGATAAAACAATGAGAGAAACAAAACATACTATGTGCCGTATGCATACTGCATACAGTTAAATCAATGAACATGTGTCTATACCTTTAAAATGACAGGTTTAGATATATGCAAAATATACTTGAACACTTTCTAAAACATTTATGAGACATTGGTCCAGTTCCCCAAAACCATGGAACTATAGATAAGAAACTAGCTTTTACAATGAAGTTTTACGAAGTGATGTTCGTAATGCAGTCTTTGTCTTACTATTCAGACGAGTGCCTTAAACCACAACGGCAGCACTTTTTGAAATGTATAACATGACTCATACATATCTCCCTAGTGACAACACAATTTTGCACCTCGATAAGTGTCAGACCAATCAATAAATTTACTTTCTGAAAAAGGGAATGAATGTTTGTTCATCTAAATTTCAGCTTGCGAAATGTGTATCTTTTCTTAATTCATTGCACAGATAGGGCTTTAAAGTGCCATTTTGTGACAAATATTTTTTTATGTTTGGCCTTGAATGGACAAACATGGATCGTTTGACTGTTTGACATTTACATAAAATAAACAAACATAGACCATGTATGCCATAAATCATGTGGTCAGGGAGAACACTGATCTTAAAGATAGTTACCAACATATGTGAAAATATTACTCTTTTCGCAATTTATGAGTTGCAGAAACAAAATATTAGTGTTTGAAGATTGACCTTGACGTTTTTTCACGGATAAAAATGTCATGTACAAGACACACATTATTTATACATGACAAGACACAAGCGTACTATCATTTCAGGCATATACATGCTATGAGGAAGAAACAAAATATAACCAGATGTTGGATTGTGGAAAAAGCATAGTACGTAATCCTCTTGAATCTAAACCCGATAATACCGCGTTCAAGAAATTTTAACGTGGTGGTCAAAACATTTTACATTGTGTTTACATTCTACCAGAATTGTTAAATTTAACCACTAATATGAACACTTAATAAGCAGTTGTCCAGATTATCATGCGTAATTATTTATAAGTGAGTGTTTCCTCCCCTTAAGACGGGAAACAGACAACGTAAATGACAAAATGTTTCTATCACAGGTGAACCTGTTTAGTAAGTTATGTAAAAATAGTCGCGTAAATGATGTTTCAGTGTATATTCTCTGTTCTATATCCATATGTTAAGCATTGACATTTAAGTATGACATGGGGCGTTCAGTGATGGACAAAGACCTTATATACAACAGTTCTTAACATGTGGTAAACTGTGATGACTAGTTATTTTTAAACATTCCGATAAAGTAAATAATCAAGAAAAGCTATATTATTCCACGTTTAACATTTGACCTACTAAGAATTATCTTGTTGTTCTAGCGAGGAAAATCTCCAGCCACAACATATTTTATGAAATGTGTCCTTTGACCTCTGAAGTGTGATAGGAGCGTTTTATCTAAGAACCTGTGTA
Organism: Dreissena polymorpha; assembly: GCF_020536995.1. NCBI lineage: Eukaryota > Metazoa > Mollusca > Bivalvia > Myida > Dreissenidae > Dreissena > Dreissena polymorpha. Next base: position 89,505,510 of record NC_068364.1, read on the forward strand.
AATATACGTGACACATCGTCTTTACATGTAAACTTTTTCTGGAAGTTAATGCCAAAATTGCATATTGCGCTTCGTTTAAAAAGCAATGCAGGATTTTATCTTTTGATCTTTAACTGTTATTTGCAATTCCTTAATGTTTTAACCAATGCCAAATTTCTTTATTAATTTATACGAAACACCAACTCTATAGCAAAACATTTATGCCGTTCTTTTAAAATATTCCATGGGCAGTACATTTATTCAGCTACCGTACTATTGTCGTAATAAAGTACCTAAAATTGACATGTTATCTCATTGTTTGAGCTGGGACTTCAATCTAGCCACATAGATATTGTGCCTAACACTATGTCGCACATTGGTCAATAGTTGTATCAACGTATTATATTATTATGTTACAGCAGAATCAGTTTATAGAGCAGATAAGCTCTGTTTAACATGGAAGTGTTGTGTGTTGACATAGACTTTAAAGGAATCAACATGTATGTAACATATCATCTAATACAGATGAAAGATGTCGAGGTGATTGTCAAAAATTTCATTCACAATTAAATGAATGTGACCTTCATAATTCAAGATGGAACACCATATGTCACTTCACCATGGTGAACCTGTTATTTGTAGTATTGTAGAGGTAGGACAAATGATGAATTAACAGTCAAGGGTTTCATCTTTAAGTTTGAATTTAATCTTTGACCTAGTTCATGGCCGGAAAAAGCTTGGAGACATACACGCCCATCTGCACTCGACCCTTCTGACAGGTAAATTGAACCCTGCGCAAACAGGCTGGATGGACGTTGACACGCCAGCTCATCGTTGAGCTAGACCACTTGCATTTCCCCAAGCTTTGTTCATAATGTGATATATAAACCTTGTACGTGGCAACAATTGCTAGTCTATAAACTTTACATGATTTTAAAAATGACAGCATGTTTATATAATAAATTATGGTATGTTTGCATCTTTCAGTGGAAACCTCTAAAATGACATCATATACCGCAGGAAAAATGCTTTATTTGATCATTGAGATATTGACAGGAATTGACGAAACAATCGAATATGCAGTGGGAGACAATAATTTAAAGGCAAAAGGTGAACTGCATTGTTCTGGTTTTCTTACGGGCTTATTGCGGGGCGGTCAATACACCCTTATCCTTAATAATGTCAAAATCTATACTCAATCAACTGAGTCTAACTGTTGGAAGCAATGCTTAATAACCCATGTTTTCTCTTAAAATAGCTGAGGACAAATAAGTACGCTCGCGGTAGACTTAAGCATTGAGATGGTTGCATTTTCTTCAAAATTAATGTTAACTTGTGAGTGACCGTAGTTTTGATAAACTCTTCGATCTTCAAAGATCGCTTAGTGAAGGTATTTTATAGTTTTAACGTAACCTCAGTGATATCAGAAAAAACCAAAGGAAATGATTCTGAATGCTACTTTCCGAGAAATACTCGCTAACATGTGTGGAATGATACCATAGAATTAAATAACTTTAAAACGTACATAAACTAAAAGTAACCGTTTTGTTACCATGTAGACTTATTAAGATAGTACAAAGTCGTAATTTGTTGCAATGACAAAATTGTTCCTGACTAAAAATTAAAACCACATGGTAAAATCAATTAAAATGGTGGTCCTTTTCTATTTTCCAGACAGTTCCCTTCGCAACCTCCGTAACCGGCCGACACATGCGTGAATATTTTACGAATAACGCAGTGCACAATCCTGGTTTCTCATAGGGTAATGGATGTTCATTAAAAATTTACAAATAGACATAGGATTTGTATATATCTCTTTTAAATCTAAATGCATGTCATGACATAAAAATAAAATGTTGTTTATGAGGTACATTTCATTAATATGTATACGTTTTCTTAACAACTTTGGTCAAGTGTAAGGTTTGGGAATATTCAAACCTATTTAAAACCGTTATGCCTTAAATGAACGTTAAAATAATCGAACCCAGTTTTTTTCATGTATGTTCTGTTTGTGTTTTTTTTCCGTCTGTCTGTCATTTTTTCTGTTATTCTGTCATTATGTCTGTAACTCTGCCATTCTGTCATTATGTCTGTCATTCTATCATATGTCTTGCATTCTGTCAGTATTACTGTCTGTATGCCTCTTGTCTGTGTGTCTGTACGTCTGTCTGCCTGTCTGTTTGTCAGTCTACCTGCCTGTGTGCCTTTCTGCCTGTATGTGTGTATGACTGTTTCTGTCTACCTGCCTGCCAATCTGTGTGTCTGTCTGTATGTTTGGGTCAAGTGTGAATTTTCTGAATATTCAAATCTATTAAAAACTCTTTAACCTTGCACTTATCGTTTCAAATAATTGACCCCAGTTGTATGTATGTGTGTTGTATGCTCTGTCTTTTTGTTTGTCTATCTGCCTGCCTGCATCCCTGCATGCCTGGCTGTCCGCCCTTCCATCCGTCTGTTCGTACGTACATGAATGTCTGTCTCTGTCTTTCTGTCTGTCTGTCTCTCTGTCTGTCTGTGTGTGTGTGTGTTTGTGTGTCTGTTTGTCTGTATGTGTGTCTGTATGCTTGTGTGTTTGTCTGTCCGTCTGTCCGTCTGTCTGTCTGTCTGTCTGTGTGTCTATGTGTCTATGTGTCAGTAGGTCTATGTGTATGTCTGTTTGTCTGTAAGTCGTTCTATCTGTCTGTCTGTTTGTCTGTTTTTCTGTCTGTCTGTCTGTCTGTGTGTCTATGTGTCTATGTTTCAATAGGTCTATGTGTCTGTCTGTCGGTCTGTCAGTCGTTCTGTCTCTCTGTCTGTTTGTCTGTCTGTCTGGATGACCGTTTTAATGCTGTGTAGGTAATGCACGTTTAGCTTAAAGTTTCACGATGTACGAAACATAAAATGCACTCCTTGAGAGAAATCACAACATCGAGCAATCCGTTAACCGTTCAATACAATTTACAACCTTTCTAGCCTTATATAATCCTAGCTGTCTAAGTATATTTTGTGTATTGGAATTTTATATTAACAAAACCATTTGTTTTTGTTAAAAATGAGTGCGTGGTTTACCGTCACTAACAGCTAAGTTACTTAATGAAAGTATGACCGTAAAGAGAATAACAATATTTAATTTGATGATAGGGATATTGAATGCAACGAAAAGTACTACACATAATTATTAGCATGATGTAAAAAAACGAAATAATCATGTGGTAATCTTTTGTTTTACAGAATTCTTATAATACCAATGTCAACTTTGTTTAAGCATTTATGCACGAACATTAAAATGAAAATCGGTCAGGAAATAAGTCCGTGTACTATCAAGTAGTCTTTCCTTCAATGCAAGTGGATGTCAATTACCAATACAATACATAACAATCTATATAACATCAATCAATATACTTCAAATAAGCAAAAAGAAAATTATTATAAAAGAAACAACGACAACTGAAGTGCGAAAACAATAAAGGAAAACATAAATATGAATAAACGTACTTAAATTCATTGCCAAGGGTTCCTCTTTTACACTTTGTGAAATATTGGGCGTCTTCCAATCCATTGCGAAATCAGACCGGAAGATACACACGCCACAATATCACTAATTGAACTACGTTATTTCCTTTGTTATTATCAATGGGACATATAGAATGAATTAAAATGTATTTGGTTTTGTTCATGTTACCGTTTTCTACGGCAAAATATATTAAAGATTTGTATAACATGAATCCATCTGTTGTTAATGTCCATAGTTTATTAACGTCAACATGTAAATTCGAGATATTAAACGTGTGTAAATAAATAAAGGAAGCTTTAACTGTAAGAAGTACTATTTTAAATACCACTACTTGAAATAAAAGTGTGATGTAATTCCATTGAAAGAAGTGTATGTATTACTTTGCAGTCACTGATAGTATTATCATTATTCTTATATATAAAAAGGGAAATAACTTACTGCCTTTACAATAATTATGTTTCTCCTGTTCAAAATCGTTAACGATCTCTCTTTTTATTTTGTTTATAAATGTCATTAAATTTTGATCTAAAATATCATGAAATCTTCTTACAAATATATATATTCAAAAAGTTACTTGCTTCCCTAGTATAGTATACGTGACAGTACTTGAGTTGCATTAAAGACGATGTACTTATGTATAAATGATAATTAACTGTCTGTTCTGTTCTGTTTAATCAATAAATATGGCGAGCAGTTTGTTAATAAACAAAAAATCTATGATGGGTGGATAAGTAAAATAGAAATATCGATTGCACAGTACATTCGTGTTTATTAAGAACATTAAACATTAAATAAAAGTGATTCCAATCGCAATATCTGCAACATGCGTACATATAATAATGCGAAATGAAACGTGGTCTGCATTTCTAACATATGTTTATTAATTAGTATTTTAATATATCAAAATTTCCAAATAGTATCAGTAAAATGAATTTAACAAAGCATTATTAATCCGATATGCATTACCAGACGAAACGAACAAATAGTGTTGAATTTGTATGAATAAACGTAAACTGTATCTTAAACACTTTCAAACACAATCCGGAATCATACATTAGCATAATGCATAATCCAGTCGTATCTTTGACCCAACGCGTTCGTCTTAAGTGTCAAACCTATAGTTACGATAAAACCAAATAAACAGAACAGAACAGAACAGAACAGAACAGAATAGTTCATTTGACTTAAGCATATACAGCTTATCATAGTTAACATACATATGCAATAACAGCATGCGTTACAATTAAATACAAAATATACATCATTCGAAGGAAGATCGATTAAAAAAGAATGAAATACAACATTTTTAAGTGAGAATGTCACATGGAAGAGGTTTATACTGGGTGACCACATACTGTAAAAAAGTTGTTTAATGCTTGCAACACGTATTACATTATTATACGCTTAGTGGCATTATGAAAGATATATAATATATAGCAAGTTTAAAGTTTTTTTGTTGTTGGAAAAATCGACAAAACGCCATTGACCATTGACAAACAAGTAAACACAGTATAGTCATAGTGCATCTATGAATTACAAATACAATCAAGTAAATAAAATATACTTCAATGAAACATGTTCATATATATAAGACATTTTCTCGCATTTCAAAGCCTTTTAAGCAAAACATGGCTAATTTTCTTAACACATTTTTCTTTGAACTATTAAGTAATTCGATAAACTTAAACATATTTGGGCGACATCTGTAATACTTTGGAATTAATGTTTTCCTAACATCGGCATAGTAAGGACATGTAAGAACAAGTGATATTCATCCTCAATATCATTAAGGTTGCATAAAACACATTTACGTTGATCTCTTACAATGTTCTGGTGTATACCCGTTCAATAAATAATTTGTGAGATGACAAACGTTATTTAGCTATAATGTTCCTATGTTTTTTATTTTCAATATTATCAATATAAGCCGATCTTTTGCATACTGGTTTTAATTCCTTATATAAAATCATTGAACTAGATGATGTGACACTTACGTTCCAGTTAGTGATATACTGGTCTCGTAATTTGTTTTTAAGTAACGGAATAAATTGATTAGAGTTTACAGATTCAGGGAATAACCAAACATCGTTAAAACCGGTTTGGTTAAGAATGTCCCGTACTTTTGATGACCAATTGTTTGTGTTATGTTTGCGTTCAATATCTAATCTCTGTGATATAACAATTTGTTTAAGAATACAATTACCCTGTTTTACAGTATATAATTTTAAAAAGTATTGAACGATCCTGAAATATCTATCTAAATACAAGGGGAATTGGCCAACTTCGGCATATAGCGATAATGAGTTTGTTGTCATCTTTACATTTAATATTCTTTTACAAAATTTACGCGCTCAATGTTTTCCGCTTTGATAAATCCCCAAACCTCACAATTATAGTTAAGAATTGATGATACGTTTGCGTATGCGTTAAAAAAAATTACCATGACATATATAGGTACGTCCATATCTTTTGTTAAGTTGAACAAAGAATGCATCGCTTTTAAAGAGTTGCCATACAATGTATTTGTTGCGGGTACAAAAGATCCACCGCTTGACATGACAATTCCCAGATCATTAACATTATTCACAATTTCTAGTTCTTGACCTTTGTATGTCCATTTCAATGTTCTACTGATTGTACCTCCTTTCCGGAATACCTTAGTTTTTTCAATGTTAACCGTTAAATTCCACTTATCGCAGTAGGTTTCTAAATTGTTTAATGATTCTTGAAGACCCTCCGGGGTTTCATAAAATAGAGCCGCGTCGCCAGCGAATAATAATAAATAAATCGATATTTGATCTAGTGTAATTCCGACGTTTATTCCATTTTGCAAGTCGAATTTGATATCGTTTATAAATAGAGAAAACAATATTGGCGACGTTATCTCCCCCTGAAAAAGATCGACGTTACTATTGAATATGTCTGATAAGTTACCCATGTGTTTGACCTGTAATTTAACTTCATCGTACATTGATCTAAAAAGTGTTAAAAGTTTACCGTCTATGCCCACATTTATCATTTTACTCCATAATTGATCGCGATTGATGACGTCATATGCCTTCCGGTAATCAATATAACAACATTATAGTTTATCTTTATTTTGGAACTGTCTTCTATAAGTGCATTAAGAATAAATATTGCATCGACCGTACTACAAGTTGGTTTAAAGCCGAATTGTGCATCCGTCAGAATGTCATTTGTTTCTGCCCATTGTTTAAGGCGTTCATTTAATATGCTTGTAAACAATTTTGCAAAACAACTTATTAAGGTAATTCCGCGATAGTTATTTGGGTCTGATATGTCACCACGTTTATGTATTGGTACTATGATTCCGGATGCCCAGCTGCGAGGAAAACGCTTTTTATCAAGTATGTAGTTAAACAAACAATATTTCTAACGGTCTGACGATGACATGTATTGTTTCAGTAAAATATTCATATATAACATTGTCACTCGCATGAGCTTTATTGTTTTTCAACCGTTTTGTTGCCTTTATAATTTCTTCTGTCGATATTGGATTATCGAGTTCGGGGTACGAAGGTTCTGTGTTTAGCCTATTATCAAAGTCATGTAAAAATGTATCGGCATTAAACGAATTTATATTAACGTTACCTTCGTCAGCTAATTTACTGAAATAATTGTGAAATTCGCTTAACGATATCGTATCTGAGCTTTGTGATGTAGTCTTACGTTTAAATAATTTCCAAAATTCGAGGGGTGATTTCCGTCTCATACTATTCATTTGTTTGCTAAGATCATTGTTGTACTTTAATTTCGTTTTTCTACACGTATACTTGTAATGCTTTTTTGATGCAATCATTCGCTCGCGTGTATGTTCATTTTTATTTAGATTGTACTCGTATAAAGCTCGTGTACATCGAGCTTATATTATACATATACATATATGGTTTGTTTTACCACTCTTCGTTTAACCATTTTTGCTTATTTTTTCCAGAGTCTATAAATCCTTTATTTTCAGGTTTAACAATGTGCTTAAAATATTTTTCTCCTTTCGAATTTAAATAGTTCGAAAAGTCGCTAACTAGAATATCAGGATCTGAGTTCCGCTATTTGCGATAAAAGCGTGTGTTCTAGATTTTGGAAATCGCACGTAAAGTTCGTAAGAAGTCGCATTTGTTCCCAGGTTTCCATTTAAAATAAACAATAGGATTAGTATTACTTGCTGAAACCGCGAAATTCGTGCGGAGATCAAACGTTAGAGGCGCATGATTAGAGAATTCCGTAAAATCGTTAACGGTAAAATTTACAATATCATTGAAATTGGAACGCGCAGTTAATACATTATCCACTAGGCTTTCACCGTTGTGTGTATAGCACGTTATCTTACCTATGTTATGGTTGTTATGTAACCGCTCATTCACGATACGTAAATTTGTAGCTTTGCACATATCTAAAGGTAGTCTCCGAATCGATTCGTAACCCGGTCACTATTTGATCGTGGGAATAGAGTCTCATTATCTGGGTTAGAAACAAAATCAATATTGCTCATATATCTATCATTTTCGATATAATCAGCTTTATTTCTCGTTCGCGAGTTTGTGTCTCCGGTGAAAAATACTTTTCCTTTGGATTGATAAAAATTTATATCAAATTCAATCAAACAAAAGATATCGTGACAATTTAGAAAAGATAAAAACTTACTATCAGAGCATTTAAACGCTGTAAGTCCTTCCACATTCCATGTGACAAGTATTATGACATTCTCACAAACGTCCTATTCCTTATACGGTTGTTTGTTTATATACAGCTTGTCAATTTTGAGATATGCCTCCTTTCCCTCGGATCTCGCGTTTTTCATGATGGGTATGAGCCTTCGTCGGACCTCCATTACTTCCCGTGGATACTGCTCGGATATTCCGAATGGGGTACCTTTAAGTTGTTTCGACTCCTTGCGGACCCTCTCCTTATCCGGGTAGTATGCGAATTTTGCAACAATAGGACGCACTTTATTCGGTTGATATCGTCCTATACGATGTGCCCTGTGCAACTTTATTTCAGATTGGGCGTTTTGCACGTGCAGCTTTTTTTCAATGAATTCCAGGATTTTTTTGTCGCATTGTTCGTCTTTTTCCTCAGGTATCTGGAAAAACAACAAATTTTCGCGCATACTCCGGCACTTGAGGTCCGTTATTTCCGCCTGAAGTATTTGTTCTTGCAGGATGGCTGAGTCCTCACGGTTTTGTGAATTGCACCTGGATTTAATAGTTGAGTCAAGTTCACTCAGTTTTTTGGTTAAATTTTTGATCATATTCCCGCTGAAATCACATGATTTTTCTAAATCCTTTATTCGGGTCTCAAAATAATTCATTCTTTGCTCAATTTTGTCAATTCTTTGTCAATTCTTGAGACTTTGCCCAACACTGTTTGTTTTATTTGGTCCAGCTGTGATAATTTTTTGTCAACAGAATTCAACCTTTCAAAGATTGATGACAAAATGTCTGAGCTTGGTAGCGGTGATGGCGTTCCCGGCGGTATAAACCCCTGTCCATAAAAATTGGGCGTATTCATCATGTATGAATATGGCATCTGCGTAAGTTGTGGGCTGCCATAGAACTGACTTGACTGACTTGACTGGCTCGCCTGTGATTGACAGCTAAGATTCGTCACTGGCGTCACTGGCGATGCTTGAGCATTTTGCGCCATTTTTTCCTTTGTTTCGTTTGTTCTTGTTTGGTTTTGAACTTGATTGACCGTTATCCGGCGAATCTTTGGAAGGTTTGCGTTTCCTGGTCATAATTAATCATCCAATTTTCACTAAAAACACATTTTATTCACGATCACACGTTTAATTCCATGAATTTTCAAAAAAATCGATGTATTTTGACTCTGATGATTTTTTATTCCGCCGTGTTCACGCATGATAAACAAGAGTGTCGTTATAGTGTTTTCACACATAATCGACATGTGAAGCAATATAATATGTCCAACTATAAATTGATCTGATATGTTCAACAATAGCTACCTTAAAGTGTACCAAACATATACCATATTAATATTACTTCCAATAGATCTTAATTGTACGTGTACTGCAAATTATAACACATTTGTCGGAAACTTTTTTCACTTATATATTATATGAAATGTTCCTGCGGATCTGCCCATTACCGCGGGACTAATTTCTGTGATTCTTGTAATTTCGTAAAAATGGGGTTGTGGTAAGACCATTTTTCATATGCGGCCCTAATTATTCCGACTTGACATTCTCAGCAGAATACAATGGAAGCCATACACACGTGCACGATAACATCTTTTTGTAAGTAGCGATTTCATTGGATGTCGTTTTCGAAAATACCAATCAAAATACCTCTTTGAAACTCGTTTGGTAATGTGTTTGCAAATGTCTTAGTTCAAAGAATTTTCCATAGAACAAACGACTTTCATCAAATGTTGGTAATTGACAAATACTTGAAAACAATATTTAAAATGAGAATTGCTTAAAAAAAATCAAATTTCATAAAAAGGCAATGCATTTGTTATAAACCGTGGAACACGAGTGCCGTGGTAAAGTAGTGTCGTAATTATAAGTTCATTTAAAGACCAGTTAAGGTGTTTCCATAATTGGCGTCAGTGTGTAAAAGGTATTATGCTAATCAAGCAAAAGATTTAATAACATGCTCAATAATATTAAATGTTGACTTGAGAAATATATTACAACATTTGACTGTATATCACATGTAAGCACAATTTGATTCAACTATCCTATGTTCTATAACTGACACAAACGCAGGAGATAACAAACACATACTATTCAGTTATCTTACGTTCGCGTCGCCTCATCACATGAATGATCGCATAATGTAAAATCACCTGACATTCATGCGCAGGTTAAATGTCAGGGCGTCCATAGGACGTTTTGCGTTATCGTCTTCATCTATCTTCTATCTATCTGTCTACGGTCAGATTGTTGACATTATATATTTATCTCAAAGTAAGATAATTACAATTTATATGTTAATTTATCGTACAATACCATACTTGAGATAACTCAGTATTTGGACTGCGATTGTATAAAATCTGTATTGATTGCTATACGCATGTCCCCAATACAATCAAAGTAAACGGCCTGCAAACGTTTGAATAAGATGTTTCATTAAATTTCTTTGTAAATATCAGTTTAATTAAAATTAATGTGAAATAATGTTGGTTAGCTCAATTGGAACACTTGGCCACCTTAATAGGGAAATAATGAAAAATAAAGCACTGTTTAAAAACAGTTACCGTGACTGCCATATGGCTGATTTAAATGTGCACGGAAAACCTTTTATTGCTCACACACCAGAGAATATTTGATGCAGACTTATGTTTGCTTAACCTGACAAATACATAAATGCTCTAACCGTTCACAAGCTCGCCTGTGACTTAAGGGTGTCACGGTACTCCGTGGGACTGTATATCGTAATAGTCCCCCCTCGGAACGGTTCACGATACGCCTCCGAGTCCGTACGGTACGGCATTTTCCATGACGCATATCAAGGGAAGTAACTGTAATTCGCCCAAACAAAATGGCGCAAGTTGAATTGAAATCACCTCCAGCGAGTTTCTAATAAAAAAATATGGAAGCATTTTGCGTTATCAGTAAGAAAGTGGTAGGCGTTTATTTCGTATAAACATTTACTTTATATTACGATTTTCCTAATCAGGAGCTGTAATTGTGATTCCGCTGAGAATTTTGCAAATTATTTGAAACCATTAAAATTAAAGTTCAACCACTCAAAAATGTGCTGTGTCGCCTACGTCACGAAACAAGGTGCAATATTTGACTGGTTCTACGAATTGCGCTTTGAGTTTTTTACGGCACAATCAAAGATAGCCAGTTTGACTAGTTGGTAAACACGTTTTATTTTTAACTTAAAAATCTATCGAAGTAAAAGAAACATAAAGCAGTCCGTATATTTTAATCATATTCATATTTCGTGTTCATATTTAATCAAAGTTTTAGATTTGTAAATAATAATAACTTTTGTCCATTCGTGTACTTTCATGACATTTTATGGTATTATGTATATTGTATGACATATAAGTAGAGGTCTTTAAATAAAATTGATAAATGGTTATAAATGGTTTGTATGTTGTTTCCACCTGACGATACGTATCGCGATACGTATTGTATCGTTCACACTGTACCGCGATACGTATCGTATCGTAAGGTGAGCATATCGTGACACCCTTACTGTGACTGTGTTAAAAATGCATGCATTCTAGTATGTTCATTTCCATTTCAAAAAGCACATTTCAGTGATCTAATCAAATTGGCATTCTACTTTTATACATAATTTACTAGGAAATTATATATATAATAAATGATTTTCCTATTAAAACTTAAATGGTAACATCCAAAAGTTTATCTTGTTTGCTTATATTTTTTAACTAAAATTGTCTGTGTTTAGTATAGATACCACATGAATTCACATGGCAAGCACTGATTACTGCATTAAAATGCCACATGGTACTAAAACTGACATATGTTTATTATAATTAAGGCACGTTTATCTTTATTTCTTAAGTTTTTATCGATGCATTGACTAAACACATGCCTGTATGCATATGCTTTTAGTTATTGTAACCAGTGCTTTTGCCAGCCAGTCACTACGTTTGTGAAAGACCAGTTGATGGTTCATGTCAACAATCGCGATATTAAGCACATGCACAATGACTGGTTGGCAAAAGAAAAGGTTTAGTCTAGTCCTTCTTGAATGCTACGTACAGCTGTTTTTCCTGATAAAGCTAAACTGCATGTAAAAAAATAACTTTCAAGTGTGTCTACAAAATTGATTTCAATCAACCTAACACATCGCAACAAACACTATACAAGTTACCATCCACATCAATTTGGCTTTTTTGTGTGTGGATAAATTCTTTTAAAAAAAACGTACTCAAACCGAAAGCCGAAGTTTTTAATTGACGATTCAATCTATCTTACGCGGGATCTGGATATAGTTGATGTATCACAATTGAATGATTAAACACGAGATCTAACAATCCGCGGATTCCGGATACCATATTTTCCAATGCAAAAATGTACCCAATTTTGTGAACCCTTTACGTGTTAACAAATCGGATTTATATCATCATTTTGCGAGCACACTTATCAAGTAACGTGTTTAAATTTTCGCATTAGAGATAAATCGATAGTCTGTTTGTGTTGATTTATGCCAGAAAATAGTTGATGTTGCTCATTTGACCTATTAAAGTGCCGGCTAAGTTTACATGAGAAATGCAGTTACCAGTTGCAACGCCCGGCGACCGAGAGGGTCAATAGCTAGGAGTTGGACTTTTGAAACTAGGGCTTAGACAAGGAAACACGCGTATGAAGTAGCTGCCCATTAGTGCAGCGGTTGGTGCACGCTCTTCTCACCTAGTCGATCCGGATTAAATCAAGATTCAATCAACATTCCGGATAGGTGGGGTTTCCTCCGGGTACTCCGACTTCCCCCACCCCCTCAGTACAAGACCACCTAAAAATAGCACATCTTACAGTAATAACTAAATAGCTCAAAATCGCAGATATAATTCAAAATTCGTCCCACATTATTAAGTGAGATATAAGTGCTGTGACACACCTCGAGTCCACATATTATGTAACCTCATGCGTTGAATGACCTCATACCTCATAAACTTGGAAATACTTGCACACTCATTACATCGTTATTGATCTGTTAGAAGCCGTGAAACTACTACACGTTATATGGGATCAGCAGGAAGTCAAAACTATCCCTTCATGGAGTTATCGATGGTCCCAATTCAAAATGCCAAAACTATTTAGTTTGAGGCAACAAGTAATAAGTTGTTGGAACAAGTTATGAAGTTGTCGCCACAAGTTTCTAAGATGAGGTCTCAACTTATTTAGTTGTTCCCACAAGTTATTAAATAACTTAAGGAATAACTTAATAAGTTAAATGTACAAAATACTAAGTTGAGGCCACAACTTAATAAGTTTTAGGAACAAGTTATGAAGTTGTGGCCACAAGTTACTAAGCTGAAGTCTTAACTTAATAAGTTGTGGGGACAGCGTACTTTCCACAAGTTATTTTAAAAGTTGTTTCCACAAGTTATTAAATTGAAGGAATAACTTAATAAGTTAAATGTACAAAATACTAAGTTGAGGCCACAACTTAATAAGTTTTAGGAACAAGTTATGAAGTTGTGGCCACAAGTTACTAAGCTGAAGTCTTAACTTAATATGTTGTGGGGACAGCGTACTTTCCACAAGTTATTTTAAAAGTTGTTTCCACAAGTTATGAAATTGAAGCCAAAACTTATGAAGTTGTTTCCCCAACTTTATAAGTTGTTCCCACAAGTATCTAAGTTAAGGCCACAATATAAATAAATATTTGCGGTTGTCATTTCTGTGCCACCATGTAAAACAGAAAAGCACGCATTATTTTGCTATATCTAATGGAAAACAGTGGAAACATTCTATTGAAACAAAATATGTTATAATAAGCTGTCTAATTTGCCGAAACATCACATAAATGCATGTCTAAATGACGAAGATACATTGTACAGCAGATTTATTAACTTAACGTCAAATTAATTCCATAATAACAGGCTTCATCATGAGACACTTTTAAAAATGTTAAAAATAATCTTTATTTGATTTTGTGAAAGAAATGTTTAACAAAAATACGTCTCCTGAAAACTTTTGTTTTTGTAAGTTCGGCATTTAAAATTGGGACCATCTCTATGATGTCGACGAATATTTTTAATCGACTGATTCTGTATTCATGTTTAAAAGTTCTTGGCCTTGAGAAGGCGTGTAAATAAAGTCAACTCTGACCAGAATTGATAAGCACACAGCTTGTGCGGTAAAATAAACTTATTAATTCGGTTAATAAATTATGAAATAACATTTTGTTTCAGATTGTATACACACATAAGGTCATTAAACACAATTACGATGATGAATCTTAGAAACCGATACAAATATATTCAAAACAACATTCAGTTAAGCGACAACAAAGAAACAAAAGAACAACCTTTTTTCTCAGACTAAAGCAAAAAAAGTTTTATGGCTTAAAGTCAGTCTGGGCTAATCAAATTATTATGATGCACACCTGTTCGCGAATAATATCCACAGACGTGTGTATGACATTAACAACCATATTTGGTGTGTTTTTTTGTATAACTTACACAAAATTCACATATAATATCCAAAATAAATCAACAACATTAATATCCCAGACGCAAATAATTTCCACAGACGCTTGTGTGCCAAATAGCGCATTTAGTCTAAAAAGGTCTTAACAACCAAATTCTGATCATTTTCTCTTTTTTAATCATATTTCTTTCACAAATTTTACATATAAATTAAAGACATAAATCAACAACAATACAAATAATATTTACGAGCCTAATTCTGTGAAAACTGGTTATCGCAGGTGCTTAAAGTGTCGTTCCATATAAGCCTGTGCAGTCAACACTGGCCTATCAGTGGTCCTATCTGGTCCCGTTGGCCGCCTTTTAGTTTGGAAGTGGGTTAAGAGTTTGGCGCTGTTCTGCCTTTTAGGCAGTACAGCCCCGAATTCTCGGGGTTTCTCACTGTAGTATGTACGTCTTGTGGGTTACCTGCGCTCAGATTGGGTGCAATGCTCAAGCAATGGCCGTCGGTCCGCTGTACGTCATATCCGTTTACCATTTTCCCTGGAACAGTCGAAGCAATCAAGACGTTAAGTCCATACCCATGTTGGCTCATAAACATTTCTTGTCAATCAGTAATAATACAACTATTGGAATGCTAAACATATCCCCTCCCGCCACAAACATTATTCGTTTATATTTAATATGCATGCATGTTCATCCTTTAATGATGATTCTGAAATTGCATTGAACGTAACCCTAAAACGCTATTCTGAAAATCAAAGGGGAACATAAAATGTGTCTCGTCCAGTGCTGATTAAGGATAAATGTTACTTATTCAAATTAGGAATCTGTAAAATTAATAAATGCACAATACAAGTGTTTCCGCCTTGGACCTGCGAACACATAACTGGCGGCCCCGATTTCTCATCCCAGTGTTCCAATTTTGCTGGTTTCCGGCATTTAAAGAAATACAATACGCCGCCGACTATCGCCAGCTCCACCAGAACACCTGCGACGACGCCGACAATATAGGCACGATGTCGGTATTGCAGGGAGAAGAGGCCCGGGTGTTTGCGTCATGGTTACTGCGGGCGTAGTGGGCTCAAGAAAAAGCTGTTCAACTGGATTTGATTAAACGTCTGTATGATAAATAATATACATTCGGCTGTAAGCGACCATATGGCTTCACTTGAAGGAGAGATAATTGTTGCTATTTTCGTGCATCGGGGTGTTGTTTTTTAATTTTAAAAAAGATCAGCAGAGTGAGTTATTAAAAGTATAAAATGTATTAGTTATAAGTTTCTCAATAAACTACGCAGCATCACACGTATAGTATATGTGTATCTTAGTACGACTTCGGATAGAAATATGATTTTTAAACGAATGAATATTTTTCTATCATAGTTAACTGTTCTATTACCGTCGGTCACGAATAGAAGAAATGGAATAACAAGGGCGCAGCCGAGAGAGTTTTAAACACGCATTAATATTCCTGAACGTGGTTTAGACGAGATCAAGAAAAGGAAAATCCTTATTCGAAACCGATTGCATAAGACTGACAATCCAGAAATCGCCATACTATATTCACCTTAGCCTTCATATTCTCTCAATATAAACTTTTTGGCTGACTATCGTGACACCATTTTGTCATGGGACGTCTAATGCGATAATAGTCGAAATTCAATTTCCATATTGCAATTCATATTATACGCATACATACAAAGCTAAAATAAAACGTTTATTAACGTTTAAAGATCCATTAACACCCCAAATTAACGCATATTTTGTAAAATAAAAGTTAATTAAACCAGAAAAAATCGGTGTTCCTTATAGCGATAGCCAAAATTTCAACGCTTAATGTGGTCTGGTAACATTGATTCAACTAGATACAAAATGCTTGTTTTTATTTATGTTTTGTGGGGCAATATTTTCCAATTGAATTTCAAGCGACAACATTTGAGCATTTACGAGCGAACTCGAGTTTGGCTTCGGGCAGCGTCGGAAGACTGACGTAGTTCTCATGAATAAGCATGTTATTAATAAGCGGAGCTCAAGCGAGGACGTCCTGCGTGGCTGACTATCGTGACACCATTTTGTCATAGGACGTCTAATGCGATAATAATCGAAATTCAATTTCCATATTGCAATTCATATTATACGCATACATACAAAGCTAAAATAAAACGTGTATTAACGTTTAAAGATCCATTAACACCCCAAATTAACGCATATTTTGTAAAATAAAAGTTAATTAAACCATAAAAAATCGGTGTTCCTTATAGCGATAGCCAAAATTTCAACGCTTAATGTGGTCTGGTAACAATGATTCAACTAGATACAAAATGCTTGTTTTTATTTATGTTTTGTGCGGCAATATTTTCCAATTGAATTTCAAGCGAAAACTTTTGAGCATTTACGAGCGAACCCGAGTTTGGCTTCGGGCAGCGTCGGAAGACTGACGTAGTTCTCATGAATAATCATAATGTTATAAATAAGCGGAGCTCAAGCGAGGACGTCCTGCGTTTGGCGCTTCGGAAAATAGAAGAGAGCGTGCAAAAAATAAAAGTGGATGTGGCAAAATACATAATAGAATGGAACTGCGTTAGGAAAGAATAGGGGTTTTCATGATTTTGAAGGTGTCCGTTTTCTATTATAATAGCGTGCGTACCTAATATAAAACACAGGCAAGTGCGCTCCAAATTATGCAAATTGACGCAAACAGAATAAATCCACTCCTGACTCGAGATCGTCCGTAAAATGAAACAGGTGGCGTCGTTAAAACAGTTCACGCCTGACGTCACGCGCATCTGCGTGTATACATCCGGACTGCATTGGTAGGCAAAAGAAAGACACAATCAATGGGGAGCGTGATCGTCTATATTCAAACGATTATATTAAAATTTTATTTTTCAACATGCCAACAAGTTGTTCTACTTAACCGAAACAAATAAGATTGAAAACAAGAAATAAATAGATTAATTTCAAATATACAACATATAAAAAATAACCATAACGGTATTTGCCTGGGAAACTAACACGTTGACACATTAAATAAACATAATATGAACAGTATATCATATTCAGGAAAGGGGCACACTGGTCTGCCATCTCTTTGTAGATGCGTGCAGGAATTAAGTCTTACCCGGCCGTTTTTAAACATAATGTTTCATGAGAAGGGCACGTATACCTTCTGTGGGGATGTCTATGTCTGGCATGATAGGTGATGGTTCACCCTGAGGTGTTGGGATGCTGGAACTGTCCTCCTTGGTGGAGACTGAGTGGAACTGTCGGTTTAGGATGTTGACCTTTTCAGTTGAATTATCATGCAGTTTTCCTTTATCCTTCAGTGGAGCTACCCCGCAGTTATCTTTCCTTAATGATTTGATGTAATTCCGTTTTTTTTCTGTTTCGAGTGTTGTTCTGTGTTGGTTAGATCGACTGCAATTGGATTTTCAATACATCTCCAGTATTATTGCCTTCCTGTTTTTCGGTTTCTTTCTTAGCTTGAAGGTATCGGCGTCTATCCTTAAGGGAACCAGAAGTCTTAAATTTGGAGTGAAGTTTGTTCCCTTTTCGATGGAGGGACTTAAATGTTTTTGTGATCCATGGTTTTTGGACTTTGTTCCCTGAGAGAGTCTTTGTTGGGATGTACTTGCTGAACAGCGACTTTAATTTGTTCTCGAAAGCCTTCCAAGTGTGATCGACTGATATGTTGGCAATTTGTTCAGTGAACTCTGGTAGGTAGGCAAGCAGTTCATCTCTGAGCCTGTTAAAGTCGGCTTTCTTGTACAGTTGCACTTTCCTGGGAGGCTTTCGAACTCTCGTTGGACGAAGACTGGGCTCTATAAAGATGGCACATGATCCGCTATGCCGGGCAGTACATCGCAGCGTTTTACAAGTGATTGGTTGTTGCAGAAGAAGAGATTAAGCAAGTAATCTGTGTACTCGGTGGTTCTTGTGGGTTTTTCAACAGTCTGGACAAGGAAAGCGTTTTTGGAAATGTCAAGGAGCTGTTGGCACTGCTTCATATGTGTGGCCTGTGGCTTTGGACACTCCTTTTCCCAATCTATGTCCGCGAGATTGAAGTCGCCGCCCAGCCATAACTGAGCACCTCTTGGTATTCTGGAGAGGCAGGTGTCCAGTAAATCAAGGTATTCAAGGGCTGTATTTGGTGGAGGCTTGTAGAACGCTCCAACATATAAGTCCTGGTCTCCCTTGACCTTAATCTTGCAACAAACCACCTCACAGTCGCCTGGGGATTTTATTTTGCTGGCTCATCACTTCTATATTTGTTGGACACAAGGAGGAATACACCACCACCCTGGGCATCATTTTGTCGATCGCGGCGATATGACTTGAAGTGGGGTTGGATGACCTCTGATGAGTTTACGCTGCTGTCTAGCAAGGATTCAGTCCCGATTACTATATCAGCTTGTGTGTAGGTAATCATGTTCTCCCATTGTGCTTACTTTCCCGGACTCTTGATGGACCTGCAGTTGATTATAAGGACTCTGAGTGGCAGGTCATAACGCTTGTCAGGTCTAGAGTCGGTTGTGGAGCTATGGAGCCCACGATTGGGTGACGAGGTGGCGTTGGGGCAGCTGAAGCTGATTGCGCTGTTCAAGTTAGCGTGTAGACTCAGATTTGCGAAGCTGTTCCTTGTGTCAATCAGTGTTGTATTGAAGATGCCAGCTGATAAATTGGGCATACCACACTCGACGCATTCCCAGCTGTAATTTGCTAGTGTCAAAACATTGTGCCTGGCATACCCATACATTATTGGTGGCACCAACAGTCGCATGTATCACAGCATACGCTGGATGTTCCTGTCCATTTGTAAGCTTGGTTACAGATAGCACATGCAAACTTCAGTCTTCTATGGCTTGGGTTTGGCTCTATACCCGCTAGTAGTAGGGAATATACGTATAGTAATACCAGACTATTGCGGTATACAGGGTCCTTTGTTTTACCCACAAGTTGTTTCATGCTGGTGATGAACTGTGTTGGTAAACTTATGACTGGCCTGTCTTGTACGAACAAGGGCATTTTCGAGGGAATGTTCCCTGTGTGGCATGGTAATTTGGTTACCTTACAGACTAGATACAATTTGACGACCTTATAGACAAGAAGGACTGATGCAATAATAAATGAACAGAATAAGTGTCTAAACATTATTACCGTTCGGGGTAAACTCCGATGACCAGACCGATTGTTTACATTTGACCGCTAGGAATCATGGGAAAAACAAAATGGCGGACAATTTTGGCTTCTATAGATACAACAGTGAGAGTCTGAAAAATGATGTGGATGGATAAAACTGGGCTTAAAAATATAACCAAAATGTTTAGATAGTATTTATTAAACGAAAACAATAAGAAGTTCCATGCTAGAACAGCGTTGTCTGCAGAAGGACATACATTTAGTGTAGAGCGAGAACAGGAAGCGACCTTTCTGCACCACCGGAAAATGCAATAAATACGAAATAATAAAAGAATGCCACATCTGGAAGGGGCGCGCACTCCAAACGGCTATGGTGTTCTGCGGTGAAGTTTATTTTTTGTGCAAAATTTTTCTGAATGATTACAGTTGGGATTGCTGCAAAGTTTAGTCACAATGTTTAGATCTACATACAGGTATTAAGATGTTGTTTTTTTCCATTACAGGTGCGACAACTTGAGTCGCGGTGTCACATCCAGCTTGTGATCTACTTTTATATGCGACATCAAACTCCACATCTGTTTCACCGGAACACACATCAAGGTTTGAAATATGTCTCACATATTCCTGATTTTTCACTAGTTGCTGTCGTCCCATGTCTTCCACTTTGTCAGCAACAGTGTTAAGCTTCCTCTGCATGCCGCTCTTGTCTGGAGCCTGTATATTGAGGAAGGCAGGCAGTAACTGTAAGTCTGATATGCCCATTTTTTAGCACAGAACTGGAAGAAGCAAGCTTATATTCAGAACTCCTAGTGGTTTTTCATGCTTCTGTGGAATGCTGGTGTATAATAGAATTTCATCTGAGCAAAAGTCACAGTTGTGGCATGAAACTTTAATATCCACGCAGAGTCCTTTACTGTCTGTGATATTGTAGTCCAGGCTAGGTTGATTATAGCGGTGATTCCCTATGCACTTGAAAATGTTTTCAAGCTGTGTCTTGTTTAAAATGATGTTCTCATTGTCAGATAAATTTGCACTGTTTTCAATTGTAGCACTTTGATTTTCAGACTTTGGTACTGTTTGACGTGGTCGCAGTTTAAAAGGGAGAACGAGTGGATCCCAAAAACGGTTACACACATTCAAAACATCGTTAGCCACAGAATCAACCAATCGCTCGACACTTTCCAAGTCAGGGTCTGAATTCAACAGAATAGAATCTTGAACTTGTTTCTCTACACAGCGCACGTGACTGCAGTTATAATTTGGAAATACTCCTTTTTTTTAAAGTACACCTTTGTTTTTTCTAGCGCGATAAATGTATAACTGTGCTGTGATTTCTTATGGAGAGATCTCATTTTGAATAGTATTTTATCCAAGATTTTTTTAGAGATACATCTGCTTAACACTATAGACTTGTAAACAATAAGGCAACTTCAGTGTGTTATCAAATTCTAGTAATTTTTATCTACAAAATGAGTGCAGCAGAGTCAGGTGTTTAAATATTGTTTGTTTTATTGTACCAATTAGTACAAATGCAAATACAGAGGAGTCAAACTTGCATATGGACATAGGATTAAGCTCCCTTGTGTACAGTGCAAACAGATTACAATAAAGCTGCATTTTGGCTTTAAAACACTGAAGGGCTAGTAGCTTTGGGACTATGTTTTGTCATGATCTATGAATCTGAGTATGTGACTGTGTTACACCAGATGGAGTATGGGTATCTTATCCAGTGTCTTTTTTAATCGGTGCACAATTATAAGTTCAAATAACTTTTAAACCATGCATGTCAATATTTGGTGCATGTATTATGTAATCATAGGATAATATACATCAGTAAGACTGATTGATATTGTCAATAATCATTTTAAACATTTGTCATATAACTTGTGCTTCTTACTAAATAGAGTAAAATGTTGTGAATAGGAACACTTTTTTTTGGATTTTTTTTCTGTTCTGGTTGTTCGCCTTGAATTGTGTGAACTGTTTGAATTACTATTAAATACAAACACAACGCAGTATACAGTTATGAAATGTTGCATTTAGTTCATTAAACAGTATATTTCAATATAACAAAAGCTTTTTTGTTTTACATTGCATATATTAAAAGGTGGCAGGGGATATCAGTGAAAGGGGTTCGATTAAAATTACATATCTTTAGGATAGGGGTAAGCTATGGTCTTTAAAAATTATTACGGTATTTATAAGATTTTTTTTTGTGTTAGGTTTTAAAAAGAATGTCTCAAAATGTAAGAAAAATACATTGAAACAAATGACAGCTCCCTAGCAAGGAAATTTTGAATCTTCAAAAAGGAGGTTTTTAATTTAGCGGAAGTCAATTTTTCACGCTGCAGAAACAGAACAAAACTTTGAAGGTACGAGTATAGATATGAAATCACAGACGATACGGTACCCCAATTACACAAATGATTCGCCAAGTGTGCGTTATGGAGACACTGAACGAGATTAATACAAAGTCCTAAGAACCTGAGGTTACGAATATGGAATATCTCCGTCCAAGCCGCTCAGGGCCAACCTATTGGAACAACCTTGGCTCATCCAAAAACAGATCAACTGTTCAAGAAGAACAGGCGAAACAGTCATCCAAGAGATGTTGCAAAATTAAGACCCAAACACTGTCATAGCCTTCACGGATGGATCCTGCAGAGGGAACCCGGGTCCATTTGGTGCTGGTTCTTTTGTAATGCTGCCACCTGGTGATACAGTAGATAAAGCGGAAACAACCAGTCTACAAGCTAGCGTTAATCCTGGCTGGTGAATTTTTTGCAGTAAAAAATATTCTACAATTTATCTTGGTAGAACTGAAGAAGCGATCGATAAGAATGATAAAGATCCTGTCAGACAGCAAAAACAACAATAGGTGTGCTCAAACTTGATAGGGAATGCAAGACACATAGACAACCAAATTACTGTGGGCGATATCCAGAGGTGGACATTGATTGGATCCCAGGCCGTGCTAGATAAGAGGGTAATGAGATTGCAGACAGAGTGGCTGAAGAAGAAGCAAAAGAAGAAGAGGAACTACAAGGTAAAAGGTAAGAGCCTATATCACAGGCAGAAGTTTACGCAGCAGCAAAAGAAACAGTGGAAAAACAGGGGCAGAGACGTTGGGAAATATCGGACAAAGGCCGGACACTGTTAGAATATAAAAACATTTTTTCACAAGGAAAAAGCATGGACTTCAACGAGTGTGAAATACAGCGCGTGCTTATCCATTTTCAAAGCGGTCACTGTCGACTCCGCGAACACATGCATACGATGGGCGCAGCAGATGACTCCTTATGCGAATGTGGCGAGCCGGAATCAGTTGAACACTACCTGCTTCATTGTGAGAACTATACTCGAGAAAGAGAGACAATGTTTACTAACCTATACACCTGTACCGGAATCAGACCAACAGAGGTGACAGAGACAGACGGTGCTGCTTACCAACACCCCTAATGCTGATGATCCATCTACACAGAACTGCAATCAAAAAGTTAAAGAGTTGAGTCGCTTTGTTCTGAAAGCAACAAAAGGTTTGGCACAGTAATTTCCTCTTTCATGCATGACACACGTTATAATTAAAAACCTACCTGAGAGACTTTACAGTTGCATATACCGGTGCTAGATTACCTGGGGAGATTATTGCGGCCGCGTGGCTGTGACAAACAACAACAACGATATAATGGTCGTCTTGTTTTGTTGTTTGTTCGCCAATTTCTGCATCCGACCGTTATAAAATTGTATCTTTTTCACACAAGCTTGACAGTTTCTTGATCTTGATCAGTAGATTATAATTAAACAATATTAAGTGGTTGTTTTGGGGAATTTCCTGCATTTTTTAATCTCAGAATTTCGGATATAATTTACATTCGGATATTTATTTTAATATATGAAAATAAACTGTTTCAGGTTCGGGTTCCTGGATAACAGTCACGGTGTTACTCCACATGATAGAATGTCTTTATCCGTTAGCAACTATATATGGAAAAGGACTTGAAATGCGCATGCTCGGGTCAATGGCATACAGACAAAACAAATTGCAACTGAATTGTCTGCAATTTTGGATAGTAATGGTAATTTTCAGCAAAAAACAATATGGAAAATCTGTTTGATATTGTCATGTCAATGAAATTCTTGGTATTCAATTTGGTAAGTATGATCATTAGTAAAGTAAAGAAAAAATATTTTTTCGACATGAAGAATTAAATATTTGAATTTTATATTAATTTGACCTAAATGTACTTTACTTTAAAAACTCTGCCCTCTCAGACATTCCCCAACGTGCTGGACCGTCAGACCTTGCCAACGTTTTTAAGACATGTCTAATAGAAAATGCTATATTCCCGGTCCGAATATCCGGTAAATAATAAAATAGCAGAATTTTATTTATTTCATTGAATTAAAATCTGAAAATAAAAGACAGCTTACAAGAAATATGAGCAGTAAACAGTGCATCGTATTTTAGTTAACATTCATGAAACGTTCCTGCGCATGCGCACCGGACACTTCCCGTTAATATTGTCGATAGTGTTAACGGTAAAACGAAAAAATCGGTCTGCAACTCAAATTATTGTAATCGGGGCATTACAGTTTGTTCTCGATCAAATTTACGCTTAACAGTGCATTTTCATTGATTTATTTATCTTTCTGGCCATTTTATTGATATTTGAAGTATGCTTCTGAGTTGTTATATAATTTCGAGACTAGGAAATAGTGTTCAATGAAATTTTTGTTATACCAATAACTGCTTTGTGCTTTTAAAACTTAATCTGTTTAATAATTTTATTGATATCCCACATTGTTCTGTTGTTTTAGGTACTTCATTGAGTCCTAACAAGTGCAACGTGATTTTTGTGTAAAAGTATAAGTAAATTTATTTATTTACATTTTCAGTCACTGTCAAACTACATATATGATTAGGGCTTTTTTTTCTTAAGGTTGGGAAAAGCCATGGCTTTCAGTTTAAAGTGGGAAATATTGACAAAACTGAGAATGGGAAAAACACATTTTTAAGGTAAACATAACATTTTTGAAATGTTCATGATATTAAAGAAATTAATATAGGAGAGGGGACCTATATAAGCCCCTGCTAAAGAAGGAAAAAAGCCCCGATTAGTATCTGAAAACGTTTGTTTCAACAGCAATTTGCATACCAATTTACTATAAATGAATTTTCATTTGAAAAATTGCTTTGTTTTTATTTAATTTTTGGTTTGAATATTTTTATTTAGAATACTGCAAGTGTGTTGTGATTTGTTAGTGTTCAGTGTTGTGTTGCTTATTTTCCATTTCATTTTCCAGTTATCATTATTTCAATTTGAGTCGGTGACGTGATATTTTGGTCCTATTAACGAGTTAACGCGTGACGTCACGCGCACCTGAAAATATTATACTCCGCCCACTGGTTGGCAAAAAGAGGAGGAATTCGTATAAGCGCATATAGAGAAGGTTGACATAGTAATCGTTTAAATTGATAATAATGCACTGTATCAAAGATAACTTTACTAAATATGTCTGAATAAAACATAAGCATGCAAGGAAATGCATTTTTGGAACGATTATATTGTTTTTATAATTTGTTTTTACTAAAAACGAACTCGGGAGCTGAACACAATATACGAGCTCGGTATGTGGTTTCCACAAAAATCTCTACTTGGCACATCTTCGTGACAATTTTTTTTGATAAAATATTCACAGATATTGAAATTATTTCAGAATAAATCACATTTAATGAACGAACACAAATAAGGATGAAAACAAACAGCAAAATATCGACTTTATGTACGCAACATAAAGTAACTGATTTGAACATTTATGCCTGTAAAAACGTAGATCACCTTGTTACACATTAAATAAATTCTCTTGATAAATGTAATTGTTTTTATTTAATTATCCACACCAAGTTTGACACTCTTTGTTTCAGCGTTTTTAACCTGGTGTTTAATTGCACCCTTGTTCATCACAAACCGATTATCTCGTTTTGATCGGATACTGTCCAAACAATTACAAAGAAAACATGTTGTCATAAATCCAGGGACCTTTTCTTGGGTCCCTGCATAAACCACATGTGGCATACACGTGTCTGGTCATTAAACACAATTTATAATACACCCACGTCATCTCTTGGCATATTGAGCGATCATCTAAGCCAAATTGTAAAGACAAAAAACGTAACAGTTGCTTTAATAAATTATTTTAATATATTTAAAAAAATGAAGATTTTTGTCCGAAATGGATTAACAGGAACTAGTGTTTATATATATTAGCCAGTTTAATCATAATAATACAGTGTTAAATAACTATAAATTAAAAATATTGTGCTATTTCACTGCTACCCAATAGACTTATCTAACGAGTACCGGCAAATGTAAGCTCGGCTATTACGTGTTTAGATTGTATGTTACTGTAGTGTACGTAACGCCATCAGGAAAACAAGCAAACAACAAAAGTGTAAAAAATACTTACGTAAAATAAATTAATATATATATTTATTTATCATAGAATGCTAGATTGTTATAACTCCTTATCACTAGTAAAGAAATTTCAATATACACGCACAGACAGTTCAATTTGCATATGCTATGCAAATCTTGTTTTTCATTTGTATGCTTAACTTTATGATAATGTCATTTAATGGAAACGAAACGAAAATTCATTCAATGGAAAATAAAATTACCACAATATTTAAAAATTGTAATGTATTCCAGTTTTAGGGCTTCGTTTTATAATGGATTAAATGTACTTCTTACACTTTCGATCGCTTATGAACAAAAACAATATCTACACCACTTATAATTATAATCAAATTCATGTGTTGCATTATCTTTGAAATATAATTTATTAAAATCTTTATACTTTATATCACAAATAAAACGCTAGCTTATTGTTTTGTTTTGTGGGATTGCCAGTTTTTAGTCTTCCGACCACGTTTACTCTGATGTTAATAACTATCTCGTATTTTTGTAAAGAGGAAATTATAGTAATGAATTGAGATTTATTGGTACTAAATATTATATTTTGCACTATTATTTAAGAGTTTTAATGTTTATTTCAGATGTTTGTATCGTTTTATTGACTAAACAAAATATATTTATACATGTTTTACGTAACTGTAACCAGTGTTTTTGCCAACCAGTCAGTGCGTATGCGCGGAAAATCCCGAATGTAAACAATAACAATGAACTCGTCTATTAATCCCAGTCTGGTCATGCAAGTTTTTGATATTCCACAGGACTATAAATACTTTTGGGAATATCTTCCCTCTGGTGAGCAGTTATAGATTAGATTATACTAAATCTTGTGTAATATACAAAGTTCAATAATGGTTTCGGTTACTGGTTCATAATATTTAACTGAAATTGTATATTCTTACGTATTGCAGATGACGAGCTTGGTGGTTACCACAATTTCTTGAAATTTTACATTGTACTTTCGGTATCATTTTACAGAGCAGACCAGGACACATTTTGTAAAACAAGATGTATTCACTTCATAATATTTCTTATACAGACGATTGAATATGAGGGTTTAAAGTTTAATTATTTAATTGTCACTGAATTGTCTTGATTGCATAAAATGATGATACATATTGAATAGAGATTAGTGCCATAGTTATTTCTCATTTGTCATTTAAGGAGCACATGAAAAGAGTGTGTAAAGCCTGTTTAAAAAGTTGATGTTATGGACAAAAGGCTGCACTCCTTAACCAACAGGTTTGGTTAAAACATATTTATTTGATTGCATAATTTTTGCTGAAATCTGTTAATGTGAGAAACGAAATGTCGTTCAATGCACATAATCCGAATGTAGAATATAACAAAAATATGCAATATGTTCAACAATATCGCATCCTAACTTAAAACAACGTGTAAGCATCGTATTACCAGACGGATGGTTCATTCTCAGTAATGCAAAGTAAGGTAATACCTTCTACAAATACATGTAGGGGTTTGTACTTTGATTACATGACCGTTTTGAATAAATGAAAGCATTTATAAAGTGAACATATGGAAAGGTCAAAATGATACCGAAGAAATCTGTATTGGATGCCATCTTGCATTCGCTTATATTGCCAGTTTGATTGTTGAAAATATTTTGCATTAGTTATTCATAGGACATTAAGTAAGCAAGCCATGCATATTGTGTTGTGCATCAAACTATCAATGTATATTTATATGAATAAATTAATTGGATATATCGACTATTTGGCCATATAATCGTTACGTGTCTGGTGTGTTTTTGACTGTCTGACCTACTTTTGATTTTGGGATAAGTTTTCTGCATAATTATAGCTGCGAATACAAGATTTAGTTTTGAGTAAAAACAAATATTAAATCTTATCAACTAATGATGTATAGTCCTTCAAATTATATAATTATATAAGAATATATTTGTTGTTTTAAGATGTTTTGGAGTTTTGCCAAAAATCTCACCAACTGTTGTCTGGAACAAATTACCATCGAATCAAAGCGCTGATAATTTAACTTGTTTCATGCAGTAGTGTTTATCATGAACAGTTCAAAACTATATCCAATGCCACAAGAGGTATATAAATGTTTCCCTGGCATTTATTGATGCCAGGAGGGATATACTTGCGATTGAACTTTTCGTCCGTACGTGGATAGCTGGACATGACAGGTGTCAAACGACAAGATAAATAATGATTCCTACAAAGCTTTGCCTGGATGTTGTCTTCGAAGATTTTCCACAAACCTATGACACCATTGTAAGCTTTTTCTGCTATGTAAAAAAGGTCATACAACAGACCGATCTAAAAGCAAACGAACCCGATTCCAAACAGAAATTACATTTAAAAAAATCCCAATTTAAAAAACAACAACAAAAAAACAACATTTTTTTTAAAATGAAAGACGTCTATAATGACTTATGATTATAAGACACTATATCTCAACTTTTTTAATACATCCTACACAATATATAACTTAAATTTAGTCCTTTTTGTCGATAAATAATTCCAAAATTTGCCCCTTTTATCGATTAAAAAAAATCCCAATTTGAACAGACTCCTTTTCCAAAAATGGCTAGAAATACCCCTGCAATGAATCAGTTCTTAACAAGCATCAACCTCGGGCATATGCATTTATTGAAAAATCATCTTATTTTTGTAAGGTTATTCAAGTATCAATGCCAAAGCCAGCAATGGTAGTATAATTATTTAAATAATACAATTTATACTACAATAATGAACAATATATCAGATTTTGAAGAGTTTAAGAAGGTATTACTGGCCATAATACATTACAGGTCATAATGTGTCATATTGTGTGATAAACTCAACTAATACTGGCTCAAATATCTGCCATACTTTTCAGCCAATATAAAATTAGTACTTACCGTACTCTTAATGTAGAGACCAATAATATTCAAAAACCATACAGGTGTCAGAAAATTTAGAAACAAAAATACAGGTGAAGATTAAGAGACACTCTAAAAAGGTCGCATTGATGATCGTGTATGGTTGTGCAATGAGTATAGCGTCAACTGTTTGAAACGTATAATAGCACAAACTGTTAAAATACCACACTGTATAGTATAAATTATTTTTATGCTCCCACAAAATTTATTTTGGGGGTAGCATATAGTCGCCGCTTCGTCTGTCCGTGCGTCTGTCTCTCCGTCCGTCCGTCCGTCTGTCCGTCCGCGCAGAATTTTGTCCGGGCTATTTTTCATATTATCAGCTGGTTCTGGTCGGATGATTTTTCACAGAGTAATGGCCCTTTGACATTTTCCATTAACTGTACATATAGTGCAATTCTTGTCCGGGCTATTTCTCAGCAACTAATGACCGGAATTCAAAGAAACTTTATGGGAAGCTTCACTACCAAGAGGAGATGTATATAATCAGAGGGGTCTGGTCGGATGATTTTTCACAGAGCTATGGCCCTTTGAAATTTTCCATTAACTGTACATATAGTGCAATTCTTGTCCGGGTTATTTCTCAGCAACTAATGACCGGAATTCGATGAAACTTTATGGGAAGCTTTACTACCAAGAGGAGATGTGCATATTACAAGCGGGTTCTGGTCGTATGATTTTTCACAGAGTTATGGCCCTATGAAATTTGAATTTTTTTATAAAACAATTATTGTCCCCCGAACTGCTGTGCCCTCAAGACGTTTCCTTTTATCTGAATATATAGTGCAATATTGTGACAAAAAACATTTTGGGAGCATCACCCGTCTCTGACGGTTTCTTGTTATATATGTTTCACTTTAAGCAGAAACCATTGCCAATTACCAGTGTACATAGAAATATACCAAATAACACACATGTAATGTAATGGTCCATTGCCATAATGCGTTTGTGTGCCAGGTTTAATGACCTTATTACGGTTGTAAAAACGCATGATTGAAACGTCAACAGATAAGCACAACAGGGCAAATTCTGGTACAATATCATTGTAAAATGAACTGTCTGAAAATTAAAGAGTACATTATGTACGAAAACCCGTTTGTCAAAAAATTTAGAGTCACGAAAAATAATTATTTTGGCTTAAAAAAGGTGTTTGAAAATTTACCATGAGAAGATAAATTTTATTGAATATTCAATATACTAGTAGTTAAAAAAGGACATACTAGATTCAAAAGTGCTGATGTAAAGACATCAATAATTATGACCCATGTGACGTATGATTATAGCTTTGTTGCGGCCAAACTTATTGTGAATTTCGCTTCTCTTATGTCAGAATATATGGATGGTCATCCTTGTCTCTGAATTTGTAATATAAACGTGTGTTCTAGTTTTGGCTTGTTTGTTCAATTCAAAGCAAATTAATTGTTTTGCTTATTACAGGAAAACTGCGCATGCATTATGCCCTGCAGAATCCTCTCATCAGACAACCAGCTGATAATTACGCTAATCATGGTTATTGAAGGTATGATAAGCAACAACAGTTTGTGTGATTCGTTGTTAAAACATATATTTTATCTTTATGCCTGATTGTGGAAGAATATTCACATATCATAAATCTCCTACAGTTATTCATTTTTAGCCCGGCTGTTTTCGGTGAAAACTCGAGGTATTGTCATAGCCAGCTCGTCGTCCGCCGTCTGGCGTCGGCCGTCTGGCGTCTGCCGTCTGTCGTCCGTGTTGTGCTAAAACCTTGACAATTGGCTCTAAAATCAAAGTGCTTCCACCTACAAGAAACTTCATATGCAGATGCACCTTGATGAGTTCTACACGCCACACCAATTTTTTAGTCACTAGGTAAAAGATTAAGGTCACTGTGACTTCTAAAAAAATATTCTGTATCTATTTTATGACTTAATATTATTATGGCATTATGTATTTAAACACACTACATATGAATTATGAACTGTCCTCGATTGAAAAGATCACACAAAACGTCTGAACTATTTTTATCGGTAATACAAATTTCTTTTTGTTTCTTCTTATGCGCGAACCTGTTAAAACAAATAACTTATGATTATAAAGCGAGTGAGCTGCCGATACAAATAGACAATCCCTGAAATCGATACCTCCCGGATTACCCGCCACTGAATACTCTCGCGCGCCTCCAAAACGGTACTGAAGAAATAAACATGGACCTATATATGTGTGCATAGGTCCCTACGCAAAACAAGGAAGCGTGTGTGTGTTTCAGAGTTTATTTACAGGTCCTACTTGCCTCTTCACGATGTTACGGTAGCCCGACCTGCCCCTGTGACCTCTCAGGGGATAAAGATTAATTTTAGAGCAAAAGTAGGTCAAATTTACCCCGGCTTCCCGGGTATTCGCCAAATACTTTATTTTTTAAAAGAGTTCCGTGCACGTTGGCCAATGAGACCTTAATGTGCTATCTACCTAAAGGTGGTGATGAGGTGCGGATCCCTCCGAGTGTCCCGCACATAACTAATGCTCAAGACACTCAACGCGACCCACATCCCAACACCACCCGGTACGTAAGACCCGGAACACACACACGTAACGC
Organism: Dreissena polymorpha; assembly: GCF_020536995.1. Taxonomy (NCBI): domain Eukaryota; kingdom Metazoa; phylum Mollusca; class Bivalvia; order Myida; family Dreissenidae; genus Dreissena; species Dreissena polymorpha. The sequence goes on from NC_068364.1 coordinate 89,537,195, forward strand.
TCTCACACCCCCACTCATTACGGGTGGCGCGTATGAGAGTGCCACGCCCGTGTGTTACGGGTTCCTTGGTGGTGATCTGTGTATGGTTGTGTATAGTGTGGTATGTTATTGTTGTGCATTTGTCTGGAGCGGAAGAGGAGGTGTCTGTCAGTTATTTACGGTCGTCGGTCAGTCGTGAAGGGTTGTATATTGTTGCAGTTCCCAGATAGCAGAACCCACCGCCCCCGCACAAGCGCACCCACGCCGAGCGAGCCCGAGCCCCCCCCCCCCCCCCGCGCCCGCATACGGCCCCGGCCCGAGCACCCAACCGCTGAAGACCCCCGAGACAAGCACCCTCATCCACCCACTCGTTGCGCGCGACAACAAATCAGTCAAGAACCAACCATAGAGCCCCCCAAAGCCCCACCCAGAGTCACCATCGTTCTTTCGCACCCGCCTGCCAAACATCCAGACCATGTATCAAGCTGGGATGTATTAATTTTGTAGTTATGTTGTATTTGCTATTATAATTGTATAGGTAAAGTAAATAGATGATTTAAAAACGCCGTTGATAAATCATATGATTTATTTATGTTTGATATTAATTTGTAAAACTCATAGTATTATAGATTATGTCCTGTATTCTAGCTTTCATTTACCCAAGTGTGGTTGTTGTGCTCTCCGCCCCATGAGAGGTGTTAGTGGGGGTTCGAGCAGGATACAGGAAACGCCCCGATTCCAGAGGCGCCCCTGGTTCTTTTAAGTGCACGGTGTATAGCACCGATACACTGCACCCCCGTTTAACGTCCCTCGCGGAGGACATATTAGTACATAGTGTTAGTATTGGTACTTATATACATGTGTAGTTCTGCTGTCTTGTGTCATAACTTGCGGTAACGTGGGCTCTCTCTGTTGCTTTTTGGTATATAGTTTGAATGTTATTGCGAAGGGCAGGCTAGTTTTTGAAAGATCATGTATTTGATGATAGAAGAAGGGGACTATGTTTGTTTGATTGGGCCAAGATGACTAGTTCGTTGGGGGTAGACAATCTCTTTGTAAATTCTTTCTTATTGATGTGTTAAGTGTCTTGTGAGACTGTGGTGTTGTAAGGGCCAGACTAGTTTTGATAGGTCATTTATTTGATGAAAGAAGAGGGGGGCTGAGATTGAGTAAATTTGGTATTAGGGAGAGCGCACACGTTAGCGTTTCTGGTTATAAAAGCAAAGACAGCATTCCTATGTGTTTGTGTAAAATGCCAGGTTAGTATCGTGGTCTGGTCTAGGGCATGTCGAGCTAAGGGTTCGATCCGGCTACATAGGAACATATAATGGTTAGTGCACAAATGAACTGCAAACAGTCATTCTTTTCAGTATCTTTCAAGAGGGACGGCATGTAGCGTCTCTTGCTGAGGAAATTTTAGTATATAGTGTTAGTATTGGTAGATATACCGATCTGCTGCCTTGTGTCATATTTTATAGTAGCTTGGGCACTCTCTGTTGCTAATTTGGGTAATGGTTGTATGTTGTTGTGAGGGTCAGACTAGATTTTTGACAGATCATGTACTAGATGATAGAAGAGAGGGACTGAGTGTGTGAAACAAGGAAGCAAAACGGGTTTATCAAATATATTTGAGGATTTAAAGAGTTTCTGTTATCGATCTGACAACCACATAATAGTTCGTTTTTTTTTATTAATATAAATTACGTAATTAGTAGACATAAGGTTCATCTGCATTCCTTTAAGAGTAATAACACACAGCATGGACATGGACCTATTTGAGTAGGTCCCTGACATGAATTAGGTCTTCATTGTCATTTAACATGTTATTTAAAGGTGACGCGTGATATCTTAATTTCGGTATCAACACATGTGCAGACATGTGGTGTCACGGGAAAACCCATAAACGCTTTTAATCCACACTTGGAACATCGCCCCCCATTGAGCGAATTCGTTCGCGCCTTTATAGCTGATGTTTTTTTCAAGAGATGTATGTTGCTGTCATTAATAATCCGTAATTAAAGAAAAATAAATCACTTATTTTGTTCGTGTTTTTATTTTTTAAGCGTAAATTTAGACCGTTTTACGAACATTTAATAAAGACATACGTTTAGGAAATCTAGAGAACACAATTGGAACTATTTAAGTTTATTTAAGGCTCATTATTTTTCATGTTGAACATTTCAATCGTGAATTAAGATGTTATTAAGAAAATTTAATAATATTTCAGGCAACATGTAAAACGTTATTTAAATAATAATATAAGAAAGTTGTAGACAAAAGCTGATATGTCCTTTTCAATAAAAATGTATGACATATCCTGACATCTTACACAGTTTTGCAAGCGAATAACTCAGATACTTGTTCATTTAAATCACAAAATTCATTTCCGGCTAGTTATTTTTGTATAGCTTGAGAGCGATTTTTAAATAAAAGATTGCTAAAAACACCTTTAGTTTTAGACTAAACTAGATACATAATTTTAATTAAAAAAAAATCTCTACCTGAAATCTTACAGAGTTTCGATAACAAAGATTTACGGAACAATTTTAGAATCACAAACTTCATTTCGGCTTTAGATTTGTATATTACCTACAAAATGATACTTACAAGGGAAATATTAATAGCGAAATGGTAACTGTTTAGACAAACAAAGGGATGTATTATTCAATTAAAGAAGTCGTCCTAAGTCTTTAATCTTCCAACGTTTCTTAATGAATATCTCCGGAAAGTATAGAAAGTACGTCATTTAATAAGAAAAAATATAGGCTTAAACAAAGGCAGATATCAATTTAATTGTCTACATCGACCTTAAATCTATCTAATTAATATCAAAGATCTATCCAAAAAATATGGTCTGAATGGATGTTTCCAATCTTTATATATTGATAGATCTTTGTTAATATCTCCAGCATATTTACGCTAAAATCGCAACGTTTACTTCACACTTTAGATATTTCTATACCTTTATAATTATGCTTGAATAATTTTATTACATAAAGAAATAATTAAATTTTATACAAAGGCATTACTGAAACATATGCTTACAAATGCCAACTCGGCCTTAAACATTACGTGTTGTCACTGAATATTGTTACAGAGACTAATAATTTATGAATCTATCGTGTATATTTTTAATTTAAATTATATTGATTTACGATGTGATACATATCGACACTTGGTTTCATGTTTCACTTGTTTTCAATCCTAATGTGCGAAGTCATAAAGTACTGTTTATTGGAATAAAGCGGGTGTACACTATGATAACGTTGTAATCTGTCAAATTCTTCAGTACCGTTTTCAATCGCGGGTTACGTAATAGCCAATATGGCGGCGCCCATATTATCGATCCTGGGATTGTCTATAAATGGGCACCTAGGCATTAAACAGGTTAAATTGATTGAACACGTTGTACTTCGCCGTCGTATCCGTGTACACTTTATACAAGGGCCTTTATCAGATCATATTAAGGTGTTGTTTTAAATATTAATGCTTAACAGCAAATATACAAGTGGTAAAATTTAGTGTTTATATATTGGTGCGTCTGGTTTAGCAGCCGCAAATATGTACATTAAAGTAACAATGTGTCTTGGCAAAGATGGCCCTCAACAACTTTCCTTTTATAGAAAATCTAAATTAAAGGCGCTACAACTGAGCGGTTTGTAGTGATGCATGTATGCTTGTCGATCTAAGATCGTAAATACACACACAATTATACCCCCGTCACACCGGACTGGCGTCCTTACTGCGTCCTTACGGCGACCCAGGTCGCAGTGAGGACGCCATAGACGCCGGAGAGACGCAGTAAGGACGCAAGGGGACGCCGAAAAATACTCAGGACGCGAGCCCACGGCTACTACTTTGAACATGTTCAAAGTAGTCGCCGAAGTCCGATGTTTTACGGCGTTCTGTTAAGGACGTCGTAAGGACGCCGTAGAGACGCAGTAGTCATAGTAGGGACGTGGTAGGGTCGCTATAAGGTCGCCATGGACGTCGTGTGGTCGCCGCTCAAACCCACAGCAAATGATCATTGACTGCAAGGCGACCATACGGCGACCTTAATGCGACATTAGTACGTCCTTTGTACGTCTATTGCGTCCTCAGAACGACTATGGTCGCAATAAGAACGCAGTAGGAACGCCAAGGACGCCGCTCAGACGCCGTATGGTCGGCTTTGGTCGCCGTAAAGACGCAGTACGAACGCGGTAAGGTCGCCAGGGACGTATTAAGGACGCCGTGAGGACGCGCAGAACGCCATAAACCAGGACGCTGTTGTGACGGGAAGGCGAAAAACAGCATTTTTACCGAAAAAGTCATTGGCGTCCTTTCTACGACAATCAGAAATTTTCAGAAACACAGTCTTAGGTCGTCTTAAGGACGCCAGTCCGGTGTGACGGGGCTATTAAGGAATTAAACAAATGATAAATTGTCTATCGATTCCTTGAGAAACAAAGAGAAATACACATTATTTTACAGAATTGATTACGTAATAACCTATGATATTGTATTATTGCGACAAATCTCTACAGTCTATCATAACGGATTCATTTAGTTTTAAACAAATTAAATCAATGTCCCCTGCGTCGCCTCTCTGTCGGAATCAGACGTGTGGTAGATAGAACGTGACAGGAAATTGTAGAGCCCTATGATATTAGAGTCGCTTTCCTTGACGTAGTTGGTGAATATTGTGCCAAATATCTGGCAGTGCTGTCGTTCAAAAGAAGTCAACAATATAATATAAGTATCATGTAATTATATCATCCAGAATATGAAATTGCAATGAAAGAATGTGACCGTGTCACTTGAATAGTCCAGGTTATATAAGTGATTACGATATTTTCATTATTTGCTATAAAGACACTTTTTTTATTATCTTTTGATTTTATATATTGCATAATATGAAAACATATAACAACACACGGACCTTTTTGACAGATCTCGTATACTTCTTTAACTGTTTTGCGTATTGCATGATTTCTATTTCCTTTAGGTTCACTTCCCATGACCTGAGTGTAGTAGCAGTGTCCTCCCACAACTGAATGACACTCTTGAACCGACCGTCTACGTCTTTGAGATGGATAATTGCCTGACGCAAACTTTCGACATTGCACAGGCCAGCTGAAATGAAGAGTTTATCCATCAGGTCGCTTGCACAATCACAATTTTATTTTGCATCACCATACGGAATAAACAATAAACATGCCACAATGGACCGACCATCGAATGTTTTTTCCCCAATATGTAGTTTGCAATTTATACCACGGAAATTGTTCAATAAAATATTTTGAAGGCAGAATTCCATAACATTCCTGTTTTGATTGGTACTTAGTGATGAATACTTTGCTTAAAAAGCAACGTTACTGATTTAAAAAGTTAGTTCAACTCGGTAAATCTTCATTTAAGTACATGTACATGAGTTGCATTTCTAGTAAAAACAACAGTCCCCTATACCTTGCATATTGCAGAGTTCTTTCTTTTTGTGCAGATGTTGATTCCTTTTCTCGTTAAGCTCTTTCAGGCGCTCATTGACACTGTTTTGTTTTTTCTGTTTTCGACCATACATTTCTTCTAATTGGTTTCCCGTCTGAAGCTCCACAGAATAAAAGGAAAAAACAGCAAACTCATCATTTACAGTGTACAAATAATAATGCATTTAAAGCCACTCAACTTATGGCATAGTAAATTTAAGTATAAATAAGAAACATTTTGTATCTATGCCAATTAGAATATATCTGGTGGTAACAAGTTAGAAATCGGTATTTTTTGCGCTTTAAAACTTGAAAATAATCGCGTTTGTCGAAACAGACGTATACGTCTAGAAATCCTACTTTCGGTTTTAAAAGCGGTACAGTTTAAAAAAAGGCTATAGATTTAATTTTATCTATGCCAATTCGAATATATCTGGTGGTTACAAGGTAGAAATCCGTCTTTTTGCGCTTTAAAACTTAAAATTAATCGCGTTTGTCGAAATGGACGTATACGTATAGAAATCCTACTTTCGGTTTAAAAAAAAAACAACTTGCTAACTAGGCTATAGATTTAATGACAATTTTTCACACTTTCAAATTGCATCTATATGTATTGATTAACATGTATTTTATTTCAAGGTGTGTGGCTTTTATAACATCCACGTTTTGCCAGTGTCGCGTTCAGTTTATCTGAGGTCGCAATATAGGTGCTGTTGTGTTCCAGTGTCTTCTAAAAACATGTCACATTTGATAAGTTTGAATTCAATGTACACACAAGAGGAATACATAAAAAATACCACGAGCTCTTCGTCCCTCAAAGTAGCACACACGTCAAGGCATTTAAGAAAGTGCAATCAGTTAAAGCAACGTCGGTCGATTCAATAGCAAATATAGCACTGACGTGTGTCCCGACAGAATAACCACTTTGTGTTCTTAAGCAGTAACATTGTACAGACTAAAAGTGGACAATTATATTACACGGGCATTTACAATATAAAATTCGTGACCGCAATGTCTATCCCTAATTATAACATGCGTTACTTATTGTAATAAGTGTGTGTTTCTCGGCAACAACCATGCAGATTTGTTGTGTTTACTGCGTTTATGTTTTTAACTTAATTAACTAAATTCGGTAATGTGTGTTTGCAAGCTTGACACAATTGTATACTTTTTCAAATAAATACAGTGATTACAATGACGTTTAAAATGTAATATACCCTTTCGTTGTTCCCGCTATTCAAGAAAAATTTCCCCAAGAAGTTTCGCTTGTAAGCGCGACCTGCTTCCTCTGAAAGAGTTCATCCCATAATCAAGTAACACAAAATGTAAGGTGGTATCATTTTCAAAATTAAATCTCTAAATGTACTGCACCATATACAATCAATAGTTATACGTTTTAAAATGACATAAGATATATTAAGGAAATGTTCGATGCATCGATTTAAGCCTTTTGTACCAACTTTACTTGATTGCATGGTTATTTATTGCACGATATCTCATAATTACCCGCAGCTTGGAACTCCAGATTTATCTTTTCTAATGATTTTAAGTCCATTTCTATCTCGTTGTTTATTTCTTCTAGGTATTTTGCTGCAACCGTGTTAGTCTCTTCTTCTTTTTCCAATTCTTCTTTTAGCCGCTTGCTTTTTACTTCGATTAAGATGTTTCTTTCAGTTGCGGACCCCATGCATTTTTCAACCTCCGATTGAAGAAGGAGGTAGCTGCAGATATCAAAACGTTTTAAATGTTTTTTTTTTATATACGCTGTTATGATTACATCTATCGCACGCCCCAAGATCACTATTTATTGTATATGTATAGAGGTCATTATCGACTGATTCATGTGTTGATAAGTAACATGTAAATTTAATGTGTTGAACCAAAGAACAAAATGGTACGCTTTCGTTGTGTTTTCCTTTATTAAGAAAATTCCAAAACAGCACATGTTTTAGTCAATTTTGTATCTGACAGCGCTTTTCTATCGCCTTCATGAGGATACAATAGTCGACCTGATGTCAAACTATAACGTACTGTTATTTGGCTTGACACATGTATATACATTGATAGTAATAACGGTATAAAATATTAACAACTTTTCAAACAGTAAATCGTGTTGTATGCTGATATAGATAAAAGCAAAATATTTAAACACCAAATAGAGACAAAAACATATAGTGCCACACATATGTTTTCATTCACATGCAGTTTAACTGAACACATTAGGATAATTGCCATCTGGGACCAGTGTTGTTAACACGTGTATCTAGGAAACCTCCTTGCATAAACGATTCATGTTCAAATAGGTAACATTAATTGGCTAAGTGACAAATCAGCCATTCTTTCATTAAAATGGCGAGCAATAAGAGAAGACATGTGAAGGATCTTTAAATGTAGACATATACAAATCAAATTGACGTGTCTGTCAGAGGTGCCTACCTGTTTTGCGTGTCCACCGATTCCTTCTTCATGGACTCAGCATTTTGAATTATCTTACTAAACACGTTAATTATTATGCGCCGATCCTAAAATAGAAACATCCGTTACTGTTATATGCACAAGCCTTATTAATATTGTCCAGATCCCTAAAGTATACAACAATTTTCGAATACTAATATTATCATATTGAAAGTATACATCGGTTTCTTAATAATGATAACCCGCTTGTAAAAGTTAACATCAGGCTCTAATCATTATATCCCGCTCTTAAAGGGCCTTTTCACAGATTTCGGCATGTATTGAAGTTTGTCATTAAAAGCTTTATATTGATAGATGTAACCATTGGATCTTAAAGCTCCAGTAAAAAAAAAGAATACAATTTAAAAAAGAAAAAAGAAGTAACCCTCAACTAGGGGTCGAACCACTGACCCCTGGAGTCCTCGAGTAAAAGTCTACCGCTTTGACCACTCGGCTATTCGTGCTCATACATTGAGAGATGTATTTTATACTTTATATAAGAAATCCTCGTAGTATCACAAAATATAATGACAACAACAGACCTCTCCAAATTATTCAATCGTTTCGCGTTGCAACGCTTTATAATTTTCAGGTTTTTAAATCGTAAAAAGATGCATATAATTACGAAATCCAGATAGTGCCGTCTATAATCTCGTCCTTCTTTCATCAAGGGCGACACACGACACACGAAGCGATACACGATATTTTGCGCGATAATGTATCAATAGACTAAACATTGATGTTGTTCGTCAATAATCTGGATAACCTATAAACGATTATTACACATGTACTGAAAAGCAATCTTCTGGTTTCATATTGATGTCTTACTTGAAGTTAAACGTAATGTATCAATAGACTGGACATTAATGTTGCTCGTCAATAATCTGTATAACCTATAAATGATTATTACACATGTACTGGAAAGAAATCTTCTAGTTTCATATTGATGCCTTACTTGAAGTTAAACGTAATGTATTTATAGACTGGGCATTAATGTTGCACGTCAATAATCTGGATAACCTATAAATGATTATTACACATGTACTGAAAAAAAAATCTTCTGGTTTCATATTGATGTCTTACTTGAAGTTAAACGTTTTCTACAAATCTGCAATCCTATTGGATGTGATACAGATTATAATGATATATTATCTTAAAATTGATAGAAATTTTACTAAATTGTTCACATTTCTGAATAGTTTTAAACACATATCCTTGTCAATATATATCAAAATTATCATGACAATTAATTAATTTGTACTCGGTTCACTAATGCTAGAATAATCTTTTATAAGTGTGTTAAGGGCAGCCATATTGATAATAAATGGCTAAAAATTACTATAACACCGTTTAAAAAAACGCGAAAGTCGACAGGCGATATTATTACAGCGATATTTGAGCAGTACAAATATCGCGTGTCGCCGCGACTGTCGCGCAAAATATCGAGCATCGCTTCGTGCGCCGTGTGTCGCGGTCTGAAATTAGATCGCGATACACGAGATTTGGATAATATGGGCGATATTTGAATACTAAAATATCGTGTGTCGCCGCGACTGTCGCGCTAAATATCGTGCGTCGCTTCGTGTTTCATGCGTCGCCCTTTGAACGCGACACACGACAAACGAAGCGATACACGATATTTTGCGCGACATTCGCGGCGACGCACGATATTTTGCGCGACAGTCGCGGCGACGCACGATATTTTGCGCGACAGTCGCGGCGATGCACGATATATTTAACACGATAAATCGCCTTTTGGGCTACCTACACAAGGGCGATATTTCGTGGTACATTCTCGCGCGTCGCTTCGTGATACGCGCAAGATATCGGGCGTCGTCGCGACTGTCGTGCAAAATGTTCAGTATTACTGTTTCCTCACAAATATCATAACTAAAACGAAAATTTGCGAATCTGAAACAACTTTTTTTAGATTTTCTTAATTTACCAAAACGTGAAAAGGCCCCTTTAAAAGTATTCATCAGTTTTCTAATAATGATATCTCAATCCAAACAGTATACATCAGTTTTCTAATAATGATAGTCCCTTATAAAACTATTCAAATCCCAAAAAGTATACATCAGTTTCTTATACTTATATCCCAATCGTTAAAGTATACATCCATAACCTGACAGTCTAAATTAAAATACAAAATATTATCCCAATCCTGAAAATAAATATATATCCGCACAGTGTTTAAGGTTATGCATATTTTTTTCATTACATGTATTAAACAAAACAAAACACAAAACATTGGTAGACGCGAACAAGTCTAAAATAGATATATATCTTAATCAAGAAATTAACAACGTCTGAAACAGAATAGAAATGAACCACCCAATTAGAATAATTGAGAATAAATCATCAAATAATTATATTGCTTGATTAAATTTGTTTAAATGAAGACCAACTTGCAACATGCCTGCATCTCCAAGGCATCCAAAATTGTCGGATGATCGTCTATGATGAGACGAGCAATCATTATGAACTTTTTCATCAGGTTTGACGTCATCTGGTGCTGATACCTCGCCGCATGCGCCATTGTTCGAACCTATCAGTCAATGCAAATAAATATATGGTGGATTAATCCTGTTGACGATGTGATAATTAAAGTTCTAACGAGTAAAACATTCATTTTTTACCTTGAACGTTCCCGAAAAGAAACTTAAAATAGTATATCTAAATAGTTTATTGGTTTATTAAAAACTTTTGATTCTATTATCTTACAATACATGAGTTCCCAAACACAGAACATATTTGACCATGTTTTCACTATAATTGTGTATATTTTTCTTAATTTGTTTTGTATATGACTATGTTTTATGAACTAAATACATGACATCATCATTTACCTCTCTGGCGACATCGGGATGAACACGACGCATTATGAGACCACCTGCGGACAGTGTATAGAAAGATGTGCACTTTTTAACAAAAATACATGTAGTTTTAATCGTATCATAATTAAACTCGGTCACAATTTTTATTGCTATGATGTATCGTCAATAAAAAGCCAGGCGCTTCAAGTACTTTTGAATTATTGCCTTTGACTTACTTTTGCATAGTTTGACACGCATATTTTACCGACGTCACTTAAGAATAACGGTCAATAGCAGACAGCGGTCAGTCTGGACCCCCCCCCCCGACGAAAATCACTATATTTCACTTGAGAAATACGGTAAATTGTCCAAAACGGCCAACGGTCAGTATATTTCACTCCGAAAGTCATGTTTGAACAAAAAACAACGGTCATGCTTTAGTCATAATTCATTGTTACCGCATTAAATGAGTCTCAGATATTCAGTTCCCTTGTTCGGGCTTCAAACGACTGAACGGTGCAGTATTGGGCTATTTTTTTGTTTTCTATTTTAAGTATGCCTGTGATATATTTAAGCAATCATTATGGTTTTAATAGAAGTTTAATCTCTATTGATAACGTGTAATAATGTATTATTCAATCTTAAGATATCGGCCCACACTGCAAGAAAAACTTATGCGCTTAAGACTTTGAAACATATTTTAATAACTTGAGATATCTGAAAAAATACAGTTCTTAACGGCGTGTTTTCATTCTGTCAAGCCCGTGTGTAATCATATGTGAACCCCATTGATCCTGCGCCCTGAATAATATGTGTCCAGTATTCCAAACGAGGAAGTTTACGCCGTCCGACGCGTAATTCTGGAAAACCAGGTTCTCATGAGTTCCTAGGATCTCATGAGAACCTATGGATCCCAAATGAAAACCACGGATTATGGCAAGCAGTTCGACGCATGCTCCCAAGAACTAGGTTTTTCATGAGAACCTAGGTTCTCATTCTGAGAACCTAGGTTCTCATTCTGAGAACCTAGGTTCTTACCAGAACCTTGGTTTCTAAATGAGAACCTAGGTTTCTCATGAAGACCGAGGATATCGAATAAAAAGTTGGGTTCTGGAAGCCATGTGCAATCTTCAAGCGAGAACCTAGGTTCTCATTCCGCGAACCTAGGTTCTCATTAGAAGCCTAGTTTATTGGGATTATCCTGTCACATGCCTTTAAACCAACCCGATAACCAGGTAACCTAATATCCCAAAAGATATTAGGTTAGTTGACCACGTGACCTCGAATATCCGTCAGTTGCTCTCCGCGCATGCGCATGCCTTAACTATTGTCTATTAATAAACTATACTTCTTTATTAAAAAAAAAACCAAAAACATGTAAAGTACTGTTTGTTTAAACATTATTATTTAAAGAGCATAATTTCGTCTTTGTGTATTGAGTTAATAACGATTAACTTGATTTCTGTGTTGTTTAACAAGATGGAAGCTAGCCTAGGCGCTTTGCATGACGTGACGTCACAATGTTTTTGCTCGCGCGTGGGTTTTCCCATATTTAATATTTAAACACAATATACTCGAAAACTAGATATTTTAGAACCATTTCAACGGATGCTGAAAATGTGACAGGATAAATAGAATAATAGGTTGGTGACGTGGATGGAGAATGGTTATCTGGCACGTCGGAGGATCTTATCGTGTGAGCCGAATCCTCCGACTTGCCAGATAACCATTCTCCATCCCCGTCACCAACCTATTATTCTCTATTTATGCGTCGAACCGCTTGCCATAGAAATTGGTGTCTGCATATTTTGATTGTATGGCAAATTTATATCAAGGGGGATTAACTCAACACATTTATACCACCCACAATCAGGTACCGGTAATTTTTATTTACAATTATAGTTGTTATAGATTTCAGACAGTATAAAGTTGAATCAGTGGATCAACAGAATAATGTTTTCTAATTAAATGAAAAAAAACTACTGAAAATGGTACATTTTTTCATTAATCTAGAATGCACTTTACAGTACTGATATGAAAATCATCATTTAACTTTTAATCTATGTATTAAAGGGAGATTATAAAAGTTTTTAATTGCTCTTAATTGTAATATATTGATTAAATATGTTACAATAACACAAGATAGGCAAGAAAACATATACATTGAAGACGAATTTCATAAAATGCAGCAAAGACACATTAGCACCCCGTGCCAATTGTGACCAAGATATTTCGTATATATTTTCCTACAATAACCGAAGCATTCGTCTTTTTTATTAGGATCAGAGTAAGTGTTCGTGTGTCGTATGAATAGATATCGTTGCAGGAATTTAAAATGATTCGTAAAACTAAATTTAGATTCACATTGTACATGCACGATATACACGCTGGCGAATTCGACTGTACAGACAATTTCGATTTCAGAATTAAATATCTGGCTTATTTCGCAGTTTTCGACACATGTTCTTCTAAACTTTTATTTTAATGTATATTAAAATATATGTATAATAAGTTTTTTTAACACATATTAATATTGATATAAATTCATAAATATTTGACACAATCGTATAATCTCCCTTTAATACAACATTAATTCTTAGTTAACTACTTAAGCTAACCTACCTTCCAACTTGCTCAGGACCGTTTCTTAGATCTTCTCACACTTTGCTGTCAAAACTTCTGTTGATTTCCACCATTTTACGGTTAAAAATTGTAAATAAAAATCACGCGCTATCTTGGAAATGACTTCATCGAGAAATCAATTATTCGGTGACCTATTGGATTAAACATTATTGTTAGGCTTAAATACAAAGACACACTGGATTCCAGGAACAAATAAATAACCGTGTTTGAGTCGAATAAAGTTGGGTGCAACTTATAGCACAAAATACTTTTCTTACTTTTCAAAAAATGTTGGGTGCGAACAATATTGTGTCAGCAATATAAGTTCACTTAAAGAATAGTTTAGAGGTTATCATTCTTGGTATCATTGTGTTAAGGAAATATGCTGTTTGCTTGAGTCGTGGTTAATTTCCATATAGTTGTTACATCACAAATATTATATAAATATATGACTATATATAATTATATACATAATTACCGGTATTATAATTATGTTTTTTTCAAATTGGTATCGTCTGTAATAAAACTAAATAATCGATAGTGTTAATAGTGTCTAACCGCAATCTTTAAAATATGCTCTTCTTGAACTGTTGATTAGTATTGGCTATTCCAATTTTAAGATTTGCATACTATAATTTGCTTTAAAACTGACAGTGCCTTGTGAAGAAAATGTCAATAAATGATGTTGTATGGAAAATTCTCATACATAAACGAGTCTGTTATACTTATGAACACCATATGAACAATGCATACAAGAGGAAATATTTGATAAGAACGTATTGAATTCTTATGAATAAAAATGTTGACGTGTTTTTGTCGCATTTTTTGATGAGCTAAACGGTGGTGACTGTGTCCAAACAAATCCGCAACGACTTCGTCCTGCGGGATCGTTCTATCACGTTATTTCACGCAATCTCTGTAACCACGACTCAAATGAAAACACATGACTCAAAAAGCACAATAATACAAATCAAGGAAGATATTTTATAACATTCTCAATAATATTGAATGCTGACAGCAGACATATTTTGCAACATTAGTTTGTATATCAAATGTAAGGGAAAATTTGATTCAACCATCCTATGTTCTATAAATTGAAAAAACAAGATAGATAAAATACACACGCTATACTTACAGTTATCGTACGTTCAAGTCGCCTCATGACACCAATGATCGCATTATCTATCAAAGCGCTGAAGGCACTGAAGATGTTCGCTATTGCATAATTTAACACGCAATTCATTTTTGAAAATCAATCGCAAGTTTGAAATGAACATACGCCATTCAACTTTATAAAGTGTGTGTCATAACGCACGGGTCGAGTTTTGTGTGCACTTTTTATCATCCTTATTATTTCATAGAAATAACTAAGACAAAATAAAAACAACATGCTTTTTGGAAGTTCTGAAAGCATAGAAAGTATGATGAAAATAGTAATGATAACTTAATATAAAGAAAATTTGCAGTCACCATATCAAAGGAATACTTTTTTTCTTATATAAAATGACTATCTCACCAAGAATATAAATTCATAATGAAAGTTCCGTGTACAAAACTTTTGATTTTTGACACCATATACAAATTCAAAATATACAACAATCTTCGTATCTTGTATATGGAGGAACAAAAGTATATAAACATTGCTATTTATGCTTTACTTATTACCCGAGCAGTTTACACGGTGTCAACAACGCTAACATAAACATAGGTATAGAGCACTCATGCGCTTTTAGGCGTAGCTGTTACAGTTTTCATCTTAGTGACTTTTACATAACGCCAACAGACACGCATGAATATTTTCGAGTATTTAATAAGCTGATTCGAGTTACAACCTCTGAATTTTTGCTACATCACTGCGTATGTGCTCAATTCAAAGGATGTAGCACTGTTCAGTGTAAGGAATTCCGGACTACTCTCTGTATGCTCAAACGACACAAATTGTGGCCCTGTTACAATTACGCGTTACAATCCATCTCGCAGAATTTCACTTTCGCCTCCAAGATGAGAAAACAATCATTAGCGAAATAGTATAGTGTCACGATAAGAGAAAATCGTTTAATTATCATACCACAATGTTTGCCGTACTTGGTCAGCACGTCTGGAAATCATTCCTTAATGTGTGGATAGGCTGCCATTATTAACAAGTTTGCTATTTTCAATTCAATTTTGTATCAAAAAGCATTGTTCTTAAATGTGGCATTTTTAATTCGCAATGAGATTTGTAATGACCCTCGTCATGTGAAAATGGGTCTTATTCCATATGCGCCCATTATATAAATAGCCCACTCAGCTATCACTCCTTCTGGTAAGGAGAAACATAACATATTGAGTGATTTTAAAGCGAACAGCATCGCCTATGGCCTGACTGCGCAAAAGCACATGTTGGGTTTAACAAACGCTTGCCGAAACGCATAAGACCCATTTTCGCATGACGGCGCTATTGACGTGTGATTTAAATGTGTCGAAAGAAAACTGCGTTTAAATCAAATATAAACATACGATATATTTCGATAGTGAAGAAAGATACTCATAACAAGGCATATGAGGACACATATGAAGTGCTCTCCCGTAGTATATTTTTTATTTTACTCACAATAATGTGTGGTTTGACAATGCTAACACACATTTCATGCGGTGAATATGCAGCTTACAAGTGAAAAACACAACACAATAGTTAAACTTTTGTTTAATTGTATTTAATTATTTATAAAAGTAAATTGCTAACTTTATTTCAAAGTCAGCGTATACGCCGACTACATTTTTAAAAGACATTTATTGTTATAAATATATTTAATATAATATATTAGGCTGTTTTCGGTTTTAGCGATTAAAAAGCATTTTCGAGGTTGCCTATAGTATGCCTGTAGTAATTCATGAACTCATATCCAACTGTCTATGTATTGAGAACTGTGAATATAAACAAGCTTAACCTTCTACTAACCTTCTGCTATTGCATTCGTATTATTATTATAAATTGTTTGTTATATTCGGGTTTAGCAATTATGAAACTTTTTTTTGTCTATCGTATCGCTGAAGTTATTGTTGACCTATAGATAATATGGGTCTTTGATATAAATAAGCGTCAACTTTTTCCCGAATCTCTCATTTTACGACCTGTACTACGTCATTGAGTTGTATGCGAGAGCGTAACCTATTGCGTTGTTTTAACCCGTAAACTTTCCTTTGTTTATCGACAGACGCATCTATTAATAGCCTCATATATCATGAATACCAAAACAACCGTGAAAAAGAACCACGTGACCAAATAGGACGCAAAACGCAAATACCATGCGACTACGACTTTTATTATGTAAGAAAGCTCCGCAATTCCTTTGAAGTCGGAGCCTTGTGATTGTTATTACTTAAATAATTGACCTCTAACTGAAGTAAGCAAAGGAAACGCAGCACCTAATTGACCCATACCTTTTAATGTGCGAAGGCAGATTGAATTTTGCTAATGTATGGTTTGCCTATTATAACACACATTATAATGCGGTAAATATGCGACTAACAAGTAAAAAACACTATAATTAAACTTTTGTTTTGAATTAAGTTATTTAGAAAACAAAATTCCAAACCTTATTTCAAAACAGCAAGACTACATTTTTTAGAGAATATTATTGTAATATTTAAATATTTTTTTAACAGTTTAAGCGATAATGAAACATGTTTTTATGTTGTCTATCGTATCCCTGTAATAATTGTTGAACTCTTGGTCAACGTATTATTAATTGAGACCTGTGAATATAAACAAGCGTAACCTTATACTACTGCGTTATTCTCACACGGACTCCCCTTTGTTTATCGCCAGCCTCAGATTTATGCATGAGCTGAGCGAAAATACTACGTCACGCACACGCAGCAGAAAGTGGACTATTTTAATAATTCATAAACAATCTCCTCCGCGACACGTACAATACGATCATTGTTTATTGATTCTTTTCTATAAAACACCGTTCGAAAATATTGAATGTAACACGATATTAATATAATGTTGCCATTTGTGAATACACATAATTGGAGAACTCAAACCTCTTGCATAAATTATACAACTCTTTCTTGCGCGGATACGCAACCGGGTATTGGGTTAATCATACCTAGTCGTATCGACCTGAATTTCACACTAAGCACTTTAGACGGGCGCTAAAGCGCCCATCTAAAAATCAGCTCACACACACCGGTTAAATGTTAGGGCGTCCACAGGATGTTTCGCGTTATTGTCTACATTAATTTTGAACTTGTCTAAGGTCAGATCGTTTACATTATATTTTTATCTCAAATTAACCCATTCATGCCTAGCGTCCTGAAAAAAGGACATTGCAAACAGCGTAGACCCAGATGAGACGCCGCATGATGCGGCGTCTCATCTGGGTCTACGCTGTTTGCTTAAAGGAATTGTAGTAAGTAATATTCTAAATATAGAAATAAATAAACTAGACATCCCTAATTTTGGAAATAAATTGATCCAATTTACAAGGATGGGAGAGTCCACTGGGCATAAATGGGTTAAGATAATAACTATTAATAGTTGAATTTAAGTTTCATACTTGATATAACGCAGTCTTTGGAGTACGATTTTGTGTAATCTGCATTGATCGTTATACTTATGTCACCAGTACAATTGGTATCTCGCCTGGGCGATGATCGCTTTGTCCACTTAGTCACGTGGCTTAGCGGTTAGAAAACCTAGACAAGCTTACACAAAAGTGACATCTTTGCATATAGGTCATAATATACTAAAGAGTTTCCCTATGCAATTTAATGTAAAAGCGACAACTTTAAGCGAAAATAAATGCAACATTTTGCACATAGAGACTCCCGTAACCATACCTTTTCGTAAAAGCCATTCTAAGCGGGATCGATTTATCAATAAAAATTATATGTCATGTATAAACGAAGTAAGAACTTTACACAAATCAAAATCGACTCTTAAAGCAACTTTTTTTCCGGCCGTTTTCTAGTGGAATGTAACCTATTTTCAGTGCCATGTTTTACTATATTCCCAACGGTTATCATATTTCAGGGATTTAGTAGTGAACATCTATTCATGCCCGACCACTATCTCCAAAAGATAAAACAAGAACAATAGTTTAGTGTAAAACGTGCATTCGAGTCGACTATGATATTTTATTATAGAGTACAGCCCTACATGACAAGATTATTCAGTATACTGTTACCTATAGATTGCCTTTAAATTACGCGATATTCCGTATGATTTTCATGGACTTTTTGGATCCCCTTTAACACTGGTAAAAGGGGTAAATGTCATATATTTATTATGCCACTACTGCACATTTACGTTGGAGACGCTGACATGATATATTAAAGTGTTATCGCATAACCCATCCGATAACACTTTTAAGCTCCACCCATTAATATCATTTTTAACTCCGCCTACATTTGGGTTCTTCAGTATTGTGAGCAGCGTTCAATGCTTGCTTAGTCCCGCCCATACTGAGAACTACTTTTTTGTAGGCGTGGAATGCCGCTTAACTCGTTAAAATGTAAACAAACTGAACTATTCATATTGTATTCAGAAAATTAATAAGCGGTAAGTAATAGTTAAAACTTATATCATTTAATAAGACTATAACAAAATGGAAAACATGAAAGAATGAGCATTCATCTATGGGAAAAATAAAACGAATACAAATTTGGGCCTCACTTGCTTCACTGAAAAATAACATAAATTATACAGCATAATAAGAAAAAATTAACTTAATAAAAATAAACTTAATACATTTTAATAAAAACATAAACATGACAGATTTGATTAAAAGAGGAATTTAGGAAAACTAATACTTTAAAGATGGAAATGCTTTTCTTTTTGAATGGGAGCTCTGTGAAGCCGAGGCCTATTGCGTCAAACATCGCTAAGAATTTCAGTAGAACACAGAAACAGTTCGTCGTTTTCAGTAGACAGAGAGGTGTCCTTGTCCTAGAACTGCGGTCCCTGCGCTCAAAGGGACCAAGAAGTGCCCTGCGTTCAAAGGAACTAAGGAGTGCGAGAGACAGCAGCGGTCTTCGCGAAATGTGGTCCCTGCGTTTAAAGGGTACCAAGAGGTGCGAGAGACAGCAGTGGTCTTCGCGGAGTAAGAAGTGCGAGCGACAGCAGTGGTCTTCGAATATAAGAAGTGCGAGCGACAGCAGTGGTCTTCGAAAAGTTAGATCTATATGGGCGAGTTTGACGTGACATGTGCAAAATATTGGCTATAATTTCCATGAGACTATAACATCTACACATAACATAGCAGTTCCAAGGTACGGGCATTTTAGTATTTGCACTTGACACAATCGGAATATGATATGTATAGATGTTATTGAGGGGGCATAAGACTGGTGATGACACATCCTTTTGGGCACTCCTGTCTTTATTACTCAATTCTTCATACAATTTCAGCAGTGATTTGTTAGGCGTGCTTGGCAAAACAATGCCAAAGTCCTTTAAATTCTGCTTTAATTTTGTTAAGTCCCATTCGCAGGATTATTTTCATCAAGCCTACTAACAGGTGAACGACTTGGCTGTCTATTTTCATTTACATGTTCCGTGCGAGAAACTGCCCGAGAACGAGTGACCGATCTCGCCGCGAATGCTCGTTGAGTCGTTCTGCTATTTCTTGAAGCCATTATGTCACTTTTAGTTCATAATTAGTCAAATAATCCAAACTATAGAAATTTTTGCAGCAAGGTTTTAAAGTCCAAATGTCTGTTTATTTTAAAATGATGCTTATTTATTAGTAAAGTAGATAAAATTTTAAAGTTGAAATATTCCTTCTAAGATTATGAGATAACACTGAAAACTGAAATGTGCTGTATCAGCAGGATCCAATGAATGAATGAATGGAATTGCAAAGTGATTACTGATAAATAATAAAGACGCGGTCTTAGTCAATACCTGCCATACCTAATAATACATGAACTATTCAATTTTGAGTGTATGAAATCGAAATTGTACATAAAACTGGTTCTGTCTCCACATCTTAAAAAAAAAGAAAATGTTTGTTCACACTGGTAGTCTGGTAGTCTAGTAAACGTGAAAGTGAAATAAAGAAACCTTTATAAAAAACATAATTAAACATTTATTGCCCAACTACTTTTCAAATAAAAATCTAGATCTGTAAATTATTATTGGACTATTTATTTGAATTAAGATCTATAACATTCAAAGATGAAACAATAACATAAAACAAAAACTAGTTCGTGTCTGATATTTTCAGAATTTTGAACAATGCGCGACTCATGTTTTCGCAATGTTGAATAGTCATCACCTATTTTTCACAATTGTGAACATTGCGCGACTATCTTTTTAGCATTTTGAACAGTGTGCGACTATTTTTTTCACAAAATAAGGGGGCCGAGGTTGCTGCACGAAGACGAAAAAAGCCCACTGCCAGAAACTTTATTAAAAAACAGCCCCATAGCTTATCGGAGCTAAGCAACCCATTCTTCTTTCAACACGCACACAAACCAATGGCCATTGGTTCATATTACAGCATGAGAAGGGGTGTCAAAAATAGCACAAATAATAAAACATGTGTAATGTACATGTATAACGATGAAACTTACCAACCACTCGACCAGAAAACATAAGGTGCAGGCGATCTGGGATTAAGATTGCTCTCCCACTGCTATTATGAAGATCATTGGTCACAAGAACGAACACACTATCATTAATCTCAGCAATATACATCTCCGACTCCAAACACACAGCTTGCAAAATCGCTGAATATTGCAAAAAAGCAGCTTCCTTAGAAAGTTCCAGCAACTCGAAATCCACAAGCAGTCTCGTTCCCCACCCACTTTGAATTCGCAGGCGAAGGCCTGTTTTTCGGGGAGACCGTTAATATCTCACAACTAAAGGTATACTACGAAGATGGACAAGTTGAAAAATAAATTACTCTTATTGCTTCCAATTTGCGCACTACGTTAAAATCCCGTTCCATTCGGTTATTGTCTTTATTGTTTCAAATTTTCACACGACACATTCGCTTTAAAAAAAACAGAATTCAGTGCGTGCACTTTTCTAACTTCAAGGGCAATATGAGGTTAGTAATAGTGTCTGTATACATGCCCTGTCGAGGGTTGCGTGGTAATGTGACTGCGTTTTGTGACTGTGCGGATTAGTTAAGGGAAATTATTTTGAAACATAACGCTTGCAATTTTATTCTTGTGGGCGGCGACTTTAATGAAAATCTTGGAGGGGCTCATGGATCCAGAAGACTGAATTACTTCAAAGAAATGGTAAACGACTTTGATGTTAAATTTGAGAATTCCGGGAAAACATACTTAGACCGTCGCAGCAATTAGTGTACCGAGATTGACTTTTTCTGTATAACGTGTCGTCAGAGCTACTCACTTCACGAAAGGTCGCACTTAATGAGGTGCTAACAAATACATCGGATCACTATCCTATTAAGGTTGAACTCTGGTGTGATTATACTTTGAATGTAACGCCAGAAGAGAGCGTAATACGTGCTATGGTGAACTGGAAAACTATCGATAAGCATGTATATGCAAGTAGGGTCAAAGACGGTCTCATAGACCTAGAAACTGAAATTGATGATGAGAATGTCGAGGAGGTTGTTAAAGATTTCTGTGAGCTTTTGAGTGAATATGCGTCTAATCTTGCCAGTAGAAGGAAACCGTTAAAATCTAAACCTAAGTTAAAAGCGTGGAACCCGGAAATTAAAGACAATGTCATGAACATGAACAGTGCATGCACAGTTTGGAAGCGTGCATGTAGACCTCGTGGAGAGAGTAGTTTGTTAATTGAAAAGAACTTAGCTAAGAGGGCGTTACGATCTACTGTTAGGCAGGCAATTGCGAAAAAAGACTATGAATTAAAACAGAAGATAATTGAAAGCAGGAAATATGAGTCTAGAACATTTCACAAACTAGTGAATAGCCAACGTAACAAGCAGAGCAGGTTTATAACAGATATATACGTGGGTAACCAACGGTACCAAGAAGATGAAATTTTATGGGTTTTTTTACGATCATTTTGAAGCTCTTGGGCGACAGGCCACCAATGACTTCTTCGACAATGTATATGATGAAATCGTGAATCTTGAATATGAACTGACTGTGAATGTGAACCGTAATCAATATGTTAAACCTGTAACTAAAATTGAACTTGAAAAAGCATTTAAAAGTCTGAATATTGGTAAAGCGCCGGATGTTTGCAACATGTCAGTCGAACATATATTGAACTGTGAAGAAAGCACTCATGAGTATCTTTTGAAAGTGGTATCCCATGTGTTTGCTTGTGGATCTTTTCCTGCGGCTCTGAAGAGAAGTGTGGTGACTTCCATTTTTTAAAAACAAAGGTGAACCCAATGAATCAGGGAACTACAGGGGCATAACAGTTCTACCGGTGATTGGCAAGATCGTCGAAGCAATACTGTGTGATAGGATAGCACCAAACGTAAAGGACAGTCAGAATATATACCGACGGGGTTTTACAAAGAACTCTTCACCGTTAGATTCAGTTTTTATAGTAGAAGAACTGTATCGTGAATGTAATGACAATAGATCCGAAATGCATTTGATCTTACTTGATGCGAAAACTGCGTTCGATGTGGTGGACCACACGCACCTGATGAGGCGACTGGGTCACATTGGAGTAACTGACAACCATTGGTCCCTAATCGATAGCTTCCTTAGAGACTCTACTAGTGCGGTGAAGTGGAAGTGGAAGGGGTGTGTCTCGGCAGAGTTCGGTGTCCAACAGGGCGTTAGAAAGGAGGAGTACTGAGCACCGACAAGATCTACGTTAACCCTCTGCTTGATCGTCTACAAGAAGCCAGGGTGGGATCCACTATCGGTGACGTTAAATGTGCGGCCAGTGCTTGTGCGGACAATATTTGTTTATGTGCCGAGACAGTCCGAGAAGCTCAAGAACTGTTTAATATTTCACCAGAGTTCGCCAATATGGAGCGATACCTGTTACAACCCACCAAGAGCGTACATATCCATGTTATTCACCAACGTAAAACGGGAGTGTCTACTTCCCTCTTCATGAACAATGTGGAAATACCATATGTGCAAAGGGCTACACATCTCGGTCTTATACGAACTGATTCTATGCAGAAAAACCAAAAAGCTTATGTGGATAAAAATTAAAAAAAAAGCAAGAAGAAAATGATATAGTATATTCGGTAGTGGTCAAACGGGTCTAAATGTACTGTCAACTATTCATCTTTACAAATCTTATGTTCTTCCGGTGCTATTATATGGATTGGAACTGTTAATACCAACTGCACGCATTAGAAACTGTCTCGAGACATTCAACAGAAAGTTTGTGAAAGAAATTCTTAGGTTACCCGATAACACAGCCAATGCTGCAATATATCTTCTTTCCAGACTTTTACCGATCGAAGCACAAATTCACATACAGGCACTGATTACATACTAAATGCTCGCAAGATAAAACAGTATTGAGTGGGCGCTAATTGAACGTCAGATTAACTTAAAATCAGTCGACAGCTCATCTTGGTTCACACAAGTGCAGCATATAATGTGGAAGTACGATTTGGGAACTGTTGCTGACCTTGCTGACAACACACCCACGAAGGGAAGGTGGAAGACACGTGTACACAAGGCGGTTCATAGTTATTGGAGTGATCAGATAGACAGCTTAACACCATTATATTCCACATTAATTTTCTTGAGAAAAGATAAGTACGTTCCAGGCAAGATTCTTCCTTTACTTTCGTTGGAATACACTGCCAGGGAGTCAGAACTGTTAAAAACAAAGGTACGGTTATGCCTTTTCCTACGCCATATCAGACTCGTCTGATATCACATGATTTCATAAGTCACCAACCATATATTCTCTATTTATTATGCAAAGGCAAACACATATTAGTTTATAAAGAAATTAGCTATGTATAACGGGTATTTCGGTACTAAAAACACGCTCCCAACGCTTGCGTGCTTACCGAAATCTAACCTGTTACTACGTTTAATGGTGGTATTAGTAATAAATTAACACCTCTACATTGGAATTCACCCATATTATTTACGAAAATGAAATATTGCTGATCGGACATTTATCAATCATTATAATTGAAAGTGCAGGATAACACAACGGTGGTATCGATACGTTTTTATTAAAATAGTATCATAAAACAGTTTTCACTTGCTCTGCCGTGTGTTATCGTTTATATTACATATCGTAATATTTTGTTCCATCGCTAAAAATATCACATAACCAGCTTTCCGTACTTTTTTTTCATTCAATTGATTACGCAATTTATGACGTTTTTCATGTGATGTAATTTCTGTGACGAATAACACCAGCTTTAGTTTGACTATGGAATTCAGGGATAACAATTCGGACGTGAAGAGTTTTCATTTAAAAGTTTAATATTTTTCAAGCATGGAACGAATCCAAAACGTATTTCGGATTGTGTGTTTGTCATGCAGTAATTGCAAGCTTCGATAGGAATCTAGTAATCATTCCGACAAGTAATTCTTTTCTTTAGCACAGTTTAGCAGTGATTGATGTTTTATTTTGAATTGAGTTGGAAATACGCACATATATAAAATAAATAAGAAACAAATATATATAAAACAAAATTCAGTAAAACGACATGACAACAAATTAACAACAACGTATTAACTAAGACTCAAACAAATGAGCGCGTGGACTATACTCGGTCTAGGCTAATCAAATAATTATTATTCAAACTCAGTTGCGAATAATTTTCACAAACGCCAATAATTTCCACAGACGCGTGCATGTCAAAGGACTTAACAACCTAATTTTGACGTGTCCTTCTTGAAATTATATTTTTTCTCAAATTCAAACATAAACATAAAAAAAACATAATTAAAAAAATACAAATAATATTAACGAGCCTATTTTGGGAAAATGCAGGTGCGTAAAGTGACGTCCAATATTATCAGGTGCAGTGCGTACAAGATAATCAGGGAAAACACTTTCCGTCTAAACTGAATATTTGCTTACAAGAGACTCCATTCAAGCGAAAAAATACTATTAAAGCGGAAAGTGTCGCAGTTCAAAGGCTAATCAGGAATTACACTTTGCACACATGCATTAAGCCAAGATTTTCACGAACGCGGCTAAATTGTGCTTAGACACAAACGCAGGTAACAAACGCAACAGTTTTTACACGGTGTTATTGATTGGCGGTATAACTGGTTGAATGTTCCCGTTGGACACCTTTGAGTTTGGAAGCGGGGACAGAGTTTTGCGCTCTACTTCTTTTAGAGCCGGATTCTCTGGGTCGCCCACTGTCGTATGTACGTCCTGTGGGTTCCCTGTGCTACCATTGAGTTCAATGCTCAAGCACTGGCCGTCGGCACGCTGTACGTCATATCCGTTGACTGTTTCCCCTGGAACAGTTGACGCAGCCATGACGTCAAGCCAATGCCCAATTGGAATTTTAAATACTTCCGTCACAAACATGACTCGTTTACATTTTACATGCATGTACGTTCTTCCTTAAATAATGTCACAGAAATAACATTTAAATTAACATGAAAACGCTTTTTTTAAGGAAACACAAAGTATGAATCGTCCAGTGCTGATTAAGGATTAATGTTACTTATTCAAACTAGAAATATGTAAAACAAATAAATGCACAAAGGCCAGTGTATCCGCTCTGGACCTGCGAACACATACCTGGCGGCCTCGATTTCTCATCCCAGTGTTCCACTTTGGCTGGTTTCCGGCATTTAAAGAAATACACGACCACGCCGACTATCGCCAGCGCCACCAAAACACCTACGACGACGCCGACAATGATAGGCACGATGTCGGTGTTGCTGGAAGAGGAGGCCCCGGGTGTTGGCGTTGTAGTGGTGATAGCGGGTGTGGTGGGCTCGAGAAAAGCTGTTAAAGGGTATGGATAAAACTTATATGAAAAAAAAATACATTAGTGTGTAAGCGACCAAAAGGCTTTAATTGAAGGGGAGATAATTGCTATTTTCATGCATCGTAGTACTGTTTTTTAAGATTTAAAAAAGATTAGCAGGGTGAGTTATTAAACGTTTAAAATTGTACAATTTAGTATTTTCTACATTTAACTACTCATCATCATAAAAAATGTGTGAGTATTTGAATATGTATTTTTATTCGTTAATATGTATTGACCAAAGAGACATTATTATGATTTATAAACGAAAAAATATCTTTCTATTATAGTTAGCTGTCAAAGTACCGTCGGTCACGAGTACAGATTGGTAGAAATGGAATAACAAGACGCAACTAATTGAGATTTTAGCACGAATTTCCCGCGACGATATCCGAACATTTATTAGCGAACGCGAGATTGGCTTCGGAAAACGTCTGAAACATGGCGTAGTTCTGATGAATAATCATTATGTTATTAATTAGCAGATCTCAAGCGATGCCTGTTCTAAGCGATTCATGAAAAAAAGAAAAGAGAGCGTGCAAAAATGAAAGTGTTTGTGGCGCAATACATAAACTTAATGCAACTGCGTCAAGGAAAGAATGTTTTCTTTTACCATGATTTTGAAGTTGCCCGTTAACTAGGCATTAGCTTCTACGCCATCCAAATGCCATCAAAAGTGTTCACTTGCGATACAAAATAACATTAAAGTATTTTTTTTACTTATATATGTATATATACCAGTCAATTTACGAAGCTCACTACTCCAACAGATTGCAAAACCTTTGTATGATACGACGCCGAAGACTTCATAAAAAAGAAATACATCGAGGACTGCTATGCTTTGCTATTTATATTTAAAAAATTCAACTAACTGTGTTATGTTATTGTGTATATCAAATTGACCAATTTGGAGGTGTTTTGTAAGTGAAGCAGCTGAG
Organism: Dreissena polymorpha; assembly: GCF_020536995.1. Classification (NCBI taxonomy): domain Eukaryota; kingdom Metazoa; phylum Mollusca; class Bivalvia; order Myida; family Dreissenidae; genus Dreissena; species Dreissena polymorpha. The sequence continues at coordinate 89,564,350 of NC_068364.1, forward strand.
GGGGGGGGATAGCAGTTAGCGCGCGGACCTAATAATAAGTAAGCACCGGCATGTGCGGTCAAAATAATGCACTATTCACGCAGACCGCATTTATTCGACCCTGACTCAAGATCGTCTGTTAAACGAAACAAGACGACATGCTGGAACGATGTTTAGATGCTAAGAAGTTGCAGAATGTTTGTATTTTACAGTTTTTACACCCATGCTACTTGCTTTACGGTCTTCCTATTGTAATTATGACACGTTTTGCTGTTGGGAGTTTTTATATCTTTTGCGTGTAAGTGTAATTATACACGTATATCGCGTTGTTTCATATTATGTTTGTGTAACAATGCTTCACATATTTGTGATTACTTTGTAATTATATAAATATGACGCGTGTAGGCATGTGCATTTCAATGTTAATTTTCAATGAATAGTTCAGAAATATAAAACTTTTTTTAAAACACTTGGCTCATTAAAAATATTGCAAAATAAACGACAATTGATGTCTATTTTCGTCTATAGAACAGAATGGGCGCGACATGTAAGTTATTTAAATGCATCATGCATATTCTCTTTATATACGTGTATTTATACATTATGACCACAAAATAATTTATAAGATTATTGATAACATATTAAGGTGTAACAAAAGGCTCAAACACGTCCACATTTAGGCATAATGTACTTACGACAGGTCTCTGAAAGATAAAAAATAAAATTATTAATAATTTGTCTAGCCGTGCGAAAGTAGTGAAACCTACAACGTACATGAAAGTTTTAAGTTGAAACAAGAATATGTTATTGAAAAACACACATGCCCCCGATCGGTACTGCATAGTCCATTTCTAAGACAAAGTGAACGTAAAAGGACTTGCTGAGCTATACGGATTGATGGAGAATGGTAACGTAATAGTACATGTTGAGTGTTATGTGTGGATAGGGAATGGTACATGTTGGTTGATATAGTTTTTTTTTTTTTTTTACATTACGTGGATAGGGAATGTATATGTGTGGATAGGGAATGGTCCTTGGTTGTGTATATGTGTGTTCAGTGATATGGTGGATAGGGAATGGTCCATGTTCAGTGATATGGTGGATAGGGAATGGTCCATGTTCAGTGATATGGTGGATAGGGAATGGTCCATGTTCAGTGACATGGTGGATAGCGAATGGTCCATGTTGGTTGACATAAGTGGATAGGGAATTGTCCATGCTGGGAGTACGGGTGGATAGAGAATAGCCCATGTTGAGTGATCTGAGTGGATAGGGATTGGTCCATAAACAACAACTGCATGTTAAATGAGATGAATCAAGTCACGTAGGTGCTAGAATAAAAGGGCAACCTCGAAGCTCGACAGCTTGGATGTAACGACAGACGGACAAAACACAATTATTATGAACAACTTAATAGCATAGTCTGTATATTTGTAAAATCAAATATGAGACTGAAGACATATGCCTTAGTATGACGTTGCAATGTTTATATAGATCAAATATAAATAGAAATTCAAGAAATTCAATAAACACATTTGGATAAAACTAAAGTAAAGTTATCCTATATGCAAATTGATATGGCTGTTTTCTATTTTCAGACTGAGGTAGATTCAAACTCGCAAGGCGGATAATCTCAGTATATGTCAGGCTCCACACAGTGATCTCCCCTTACCATGACCTACAATCTCCTTTCAGAGTTGTCGTTCCATGCTCTCAAATAAAATTTGATCCTGGTTATAGTATACTAAATGCTTTACCGTCTAAAAACATGAAATCATTTATTTGAAGACACGGTTTTCTGTAGGGTCACTTGCCATGACTTTATTTTAGAATATTTCTGTGTGCATGTGGTAGGGAAAACATTGTTATTTACTAGAAATTCACTCTTTTACTTGAAGGTTGGAGTCTACATAACACTTTGACAGATGGTGGGAACCCCTCATCAAATGAAGAGAAGCCGGTAAATAGGTGGCCGTAAAACAGTGACTTATATATTTTGCTTTGTGTCGAGTTCTTTCTAACATATCGCATGACTTATCTTTTTTATTGTTAAAATTTATTTTATGCTTTTCAGTGGTTTATAGTGAAATATCAGTGAAATAAAACTGATATTTAACTGTTTCAAACAGTCAAAAATAACAGTGAAAAATATCGTTACCGGTATTTATAACTGTTTTACTGTGAAATGGCGTCATTTTTTTACGAAATGACGTCATTATACCAGCGAAATATTCCGTATTAACTCTTTCACAATGTAAATAAACGGTGAAAACAAGCATTAAATAAAAAGAAAATTTGTTGGATTCGGTGGAATATCGATTTTAATTAACAAGTGATCATAGAAAAAATATATTTGCTATAATCACTCGTGAAATAAAATCGATATTCGACCGAATCCAACAAATACCCTCTATCTATTCGCTTGGAATGCTCTTCGAGAAAAGGTATGGTTATGAGGGTCTTTATGCGCAAAAGTTTTACTTTATTTTTTGTTAAAGTTATTGCTTTTACATTGAATTTGTTAAGAAAATCTTTTAGTATATTGTGACCTCCAGCTATGCTGGTTCCAGTCAATCATTCGTTGGCTAGGTAAATGTCACGGTTACCTGCAGCCGACATGGTGACGGTGAAGCCGACGTCACTTCCGTCGGAGGTGGCGAAGGTCGTGGGCGACTGGTTGCTCTGTCCGCAGCGTCCTTCTACAAAACTAGCAGCGGTGCCAGCTGAATTCGAAACCTGACGCAGAACAGAAATAACAAATAAGCCGAGCTCTGTGAAAACGGGATTGATGCATGTGCGTAAAGTGTCGTCCCAGATTAGCCTGTGGAGTCCGCACAAGCTAATCAGGGAGACACTTTCCGCATAGACTGAAATTTTCGATTAGAAGTGACTGCCTTTAAACGGAAAATTCAATTTAATCGAAAAGTGTCGTCCTGATTAGCATGTATGGACTGCAGTGGCTCATCTGAGACGACAAAACGCACATGCAGTAAGCCATGTTTTCCCATACCGAGGTTAAAATAGTGTTGTTGTTCTTCTATTAAACGCAATTAATGAAATGTTTTATGAACCTTTGTTTCATTTTAATACCAAAGTTATACATTAATATTTTTTTACGATTGTTAATGCATAAATTTAGTGTATTCCTAATATTCCGTACGCTGTACACTTTTCTCCTCATATTCAGTATTGCGTTCATAGTCGCACGGGCACAGCCAAATTGAATTACAACATTAAATCCGTCTATGTAACTTGACTGGTAAATACACACAAATAGAGAGCACATTCTTCTTCTGTTGAATTCATAAGTGTCCATAGCACATTCTATAGAATTGATTTTTTAATGAAACATGCACACGTCTCTTCACGACTCATATAGCTTTGATATGATACCAGGTCGAACATATTATGTATTTTGTTAAAATTACAAGGCTTTGCAACAATGTTGTTTCTTGCTTGGCTGTTTTTTTTGGTTATCTAATACACGATTTTTACTCAAGACGTTTTACCACGCATATAAACTTGCTTCCGGAAGTGCCGTTGCTGTAGACCATGGTATAGTGGTGTGTAGCCGTCAAGTTAAACAGGCAGTAGGCACGTCCCTCACCTACACGCGTGTTATATTGAATGTTAGCGTTAAGAAAAACTATACAAATTCTCATTCTTGGCAATATTTTAATACATAATTTACTATAGTTATTATTTTTGTTATCACACAAGGTTGGACAGAGGTCCAATTTCTAATCGCATATCTGGGATTTTTTTTTATTTCTTGAATATTTATCAAAGAAGGAATGTCATTAGAATCAACAACAATTTTATTGGGAATGCGTGTTTGTAGCATACATTTAACATACTATTAAAGATGTCAAAACATAAAAGATTCTATATTGGTTATTTTTTATGTATCAAAACATTTGAGTCTCGTTATGGAAAAACGGGGCTTTAGCATGTGCGTAAAGTGTCGTTCCAGATTACCCTTGACTGGATTACCGATAAGAAGATAATACGTTACACGATTCATTTTATATAAAACGGACAGTGCTGTCTCTGATAAGCCTGTGTGGACAATTAATGCATATACATTAAGCCCCGTTTTCCAAGAGCAAGGCTCATATACTATTAATGCACGAACACCAGTGTAACGACAACTATGTTCCCTACTTGAATACATCATCTGAGTGGCACAAGTGGAGTAGTTGAACGTCATCTTCGTCCTGTCCGTACAGCCGTCCCAACTATCCGCAGGGCCTGTACAGCTGACGGCGCCGTTCGATGACGTCACGTTATACTCCATCCGGGCTAGCAGTGAAGGCGGACAGAACTGCTTAGACATGAGTTCTTGACCTAATATATAGTAAAACATTTTAATTAATGCAAACTTCGTTCCACAGTCTAATCAGATAACACACTTTCCGTCTTAACTGTTTAAAGAGAATTCCTTTTGAACGAGGGACTGCTTTGATGCGACCTAGTGACCTAATAGTGGAATCTTGTAATTCTTTATATTTTTTTTTCACTGATACATCGGTCAATATTTACATTAACTGACTAAAATATGTGATCAGTCAATAAACCGCCATGGTCTACGAATGCATGCCATACATTACATACATGAACCTTGTTCTGGGAAAACGGAGCTTAATGCGTGTACGTAAACTGTCGTCGTAGTTCAGCCTGTACAGTCCGTATGTAATGGCGGGTTTGTCAGCTGGTAATTCTACAGGTTGTATTGCTTTTAACAGCTGCCTAAACATCTGCTTATTGCATACTTATATTTCAAAAAGCTCAAAGAATTCCATTTGTCTTCCACACTTTCCAAGGCCGTCACAAGCTTGCTTACCCTGTTTAACCATGTAGTGAAACTCCTGCACGAGCGGGGTGGCACCGCAGATCTGGGCCTTGGTGGTGAACGTTTCAGCCTGGTGTATCTTGATACGTTCGTTGTTAAGGGAAGGCTCCATTGCTGAAAGGTGAACAAGTGGGTGCAGGTCCATTTTAACATATGAACCTCTTGTTTTACTACATGTCGAAATAACCTGTAAGTGACAATATCTCTTTATCAACGAAAGGGAAAATATGAGCCTGTCCTCATATACTAAATAGGGAAGACGCTTTAAAAGCGTTTACGGAGTTTTTCGTTTAAAGGAAGTCTTTTCATAACGGAAATACAGTCACGGCGGAAAGTGTCGTCACTGATAAGCCTTTTAGGACTGCACATGTTCATTAATGATTACATTTTTCGCTAATGCATTTAGCCCAGTTTTCCAGAACGGGGCTTATATTTTCCCATTCGTTGTTTATGAGGCATTGTCACTCAAGGGTTTCCACGACACGTGGTAAAAATGCCACTGAAATGGAATTATCCCACGTTTTCTAGGTAAACCTAAAGGTTATTGCCACATTAAGTATATATCAACACTTTAAAGGAGATTTCATCTTTAAACTCTATGCAATGCGTGAGACATTTTTACTTTTATTATATTGGCATGCACATATCAACTACTATTAGAAAAGTACTACCTTTCAATAGTGTGTCAAGAATAGATCAAATGAACCCAAGCTGATTCTGTGAAAGCATTTTCGTTTCCCAATATCAAAAAAATACTAACGTTCGTTCTTTTTTGTTTTGTTATGAAGTTCAGCCGATAAAACGTAAGTTTCAATTACAATGGTTATATAAATAAATAAATAAAAATATTACATGAGCTACGTTGGTACGGTCTACACAGGCCATTCTGGGACGACACTTTAAGCAAGCGTATTTAGCCCACTTTTCCCAGAAAAATACTTATACCTACCGTGCGACTGATAAAAGTAGAACGCCTCGACGCCTGTCACTCGTGTCATCGTGAAACAGAAGTAGGCAAGGAAGAGAGCGTTGATATGGTTGAACTTCTTAGTGGACCTGTAAGATAGAGAAAGAAAGGTTGTCGTGTTGAACTTCTTAGTGGACCTGTAAGATAGAGAAAATAAGGTTGCCGTGTTGTAGCGGATATGATGTCCGCCTAGCGACTGCAAGGTCACGGGTTCTATATCCACTGCGTCAGCGTTCTTTAGATCTCCCCATAGAACACCAAGTCGGAGAGGATGCGCCTTCGGCAGCATCTGCTCGACAATGCTTTTAGAATTGCTGTTCCGAAACAAAACGACAACATTGAATAAGCGCGGGGATACCGTCTATCGCATCTTTATCACATATTACAACTCTTCATTAAATGCAAAAAACGCAAACAGGTCTATTAAAAAATCATTTCAAAGAGACAAACATAATGCAATACTAGTGACACTATTTCGTCAAAACCCCATACATTGAAAAGAAAATTTCACATTCACATAGATTGCTGTGGACTGCATCCAACATAGTTTATTTCAGTGAGCGATTCATACACATTTGTCCTGTGAGACAGGCCGTGCTATATAGGACCATGTACATTCTTTTTAATACACAGAGCGGTGAGGCGTACGGACCTGAAAAGGATCATTATGTTTATTTAAGAAAAATAGATTTCATAATAAACAAGAGAGCCATGGTGGCCAAGGTCGCTCACCTGAGAAGTATTAATGATAAATAAGCGTTGTAAACTTTACTTTGCTCCCAAATGCTTGGACAGTGCTTTATATATAAAGGCCATAATGATTGATGCATTTTTCAATTCACATGTGATACTTGTGTTACATAATACAGTTGCAAACTTCTATCAAGTGGTTCAAGCTTTCTATTGTAGTCCATAAGATCTTGAGCTTTGATGTAAAATCCATAATCTTATATGGACAATATTTTTATACGTTAAGATATTGTTCAAACATCATTATCACTCTGCTACATTAAAACAGGTGTTAATTTCTATCAAAGTATGTTTTTCTTTTTCTTGACATAGTGACCTATTTTTTGCACCAGCATGACCCAGTTTCGAACTCGGTCGAGGTATCATTGGGACAAATGTTCTGACCATGTTTCATGAAGAACGGACAAGAAAGGTGGCCTCTAGAGTGTTCACAAGGCAAAATGTTGATGATGGACGCACGACGCACGATTGACGACGGGCAAAATGCGAGCCTTTGTGCTCAGGACGTTGTGCTGAGGTGAGCTAAAATGTGGGGAAAACTGTGTTCGTTTCACATAATAAGGGATTATCCTGCGTACTGAAATCTATGGGGACGTAATTATTTTACATGAAACGCTTTTCGCATCAGAAAACAAAAATAAATACATGCTTACACAACATAAAGAAACACGTGTTGTCTCACAATACAAGACGATTTGGCATTTACCAAAAGTTTTTTTTCTTTCCGTAAAATTCGTGTAATTTGATATCTTGAAAGAAATACTGTTTTATCAACAAAAGGCGTTTATTAATAGTGCATTCCATCTTCACCTGACAATTTCCTGACCAAGCTCTGACCCTGAAAGTCTTGGGGATGGAGTTTACCGGCATTCCGTGATTGTAACTGGGCCAAAATGTGTGTCCGCATCTCACTACACTGAATAGTACTACATCCTAAACTAAAAAGACGCGGTGATGTTGTCAATGTTCTGGGTGATTAAATTCATCAGCCAATTGAATAAATGAAGTGTATTCACTCGGGTCTGCTGGCCTTAGGTATAAGGTCATTTAAGGTGAAAAGCTGGGTTAAAAAAAGCTACGCCAAAAAAACCCACTTATTCAGGATATCTGCAGAATAAGTAGATCAAGTGTAAATGCAGACAAAACAGGATTTCAAATATAGCTAATGATGAAATTCAGACACGAAATCGAGAGAAAAAATATTGTTCTAATCCACTACTTTTATAACAGAACACCAACTATAAGCATAATATATTTATAACTGGAATCTCCGCATTAAAATAATATTACAATATTACACCGGATTTGTTTAAATGATATTCATGGCTATTTTCCAATTCCTTGTCCCAAATATTGATGAATGCCCGTTTGATGTTCCTAGAACAATTTTCAGTATTAAAACTATGAAATTGGGTGATCAATTCCTGTTAACACTAATAAAACTAAGACTGAACCTGCAGTTCAAGCACATCGCGAATCTCTTTAACATCAACCCTCAATATGCAGGTGCTCTATTTAGAAATTGGATAAACTATATGTTTTATCGGTTTGGATCCGTACCCATTTGGCCAGCCAGTGATATATTCGTCAATAAAATGCCGAATAACTACAGAGAATACTTTCCAGACACACTTCTTATACTGGATGGAACCGAATTAAAACTGGAAAGGCCATCATCATCACATACACAAAGTCAATGCTACTCCGACTACAAATCAGCCACAACTTTGAAAGGATTAGTTGGAATAAACCCTAGGGGCTCCTTCACATTTATTTCCATGTTATTTTCTGGTGGCATATCAGATAAAGAAATGACAAGTCAATGTGGACTCCTGGAAATGCTTCAACAAATGAAAGACTGTGGCAAAATAAAGAAAGGAGATGGAATTATGGTGGATAAAGGTTTTTTAATTAAAGAGGAGGTTGAAAAATAAGGGCTTAAATTGTACATGCCCCCATTTGCTCCAGGATCAGGTCAAATGTCGGACAGTGATGCTAAATTGAAGAGGAAAATAGCAAGACACAGTGTTCACGTAGAGAGTGCCATTTCTCGGGTTAAACAATTTAAAATTGTTGACCATAGAATTGAAATTAGCCTGTTTCCATCCATTAACCAAATATGGTTTTGTTGCTGTTTATTAACAGCATGCATGCCTTCGCTTGTGCAATACTAATATATTTGTTACCTGATGTGATAGGGTGCTGCCAACAGCTTGAGGCCCTTTGTCTGTCAGTATGGTCTGATCTTGAGTGCAGGCCAGGTACCCCAGTGGAGTGTTATTAAGTGATGCCAGTAAACTCATATCTTTTTCTGTAAGCCGGATTTGTCTGAAAAAGTAACAAAAAGTGAATAACGTGCTATTTGTATTTTTATTGTAGTGAATATAACATATTTGCTGTAAATACTTGTACACTGTTTTTACGCCATAGTATGTTATATATTTTGAATAAAAGTCTCTGTCTTTTTGTTATTTTGATTTTTGTGTTACATTCAACAGAATAACAACCTGTTGTCATTGAAGATTGTGGTCATAGGTCTCTTCTTCCTATTCACATTGAAAGACCTAGACAAAACCATGGTAGAGACCGGTTCAGCCTTGATCTTAGATCCTCTCGGCTTGTCCCACTGTTGCGGACATGAGGTGGTTTACGGCTGGCTTGGCACATTAGTTAGGCCGTCTAAAATCCAGTCTGTTAACTTTAAAACCACTGCCAGCAGATGAGAGCATTCTCCAACAATCCTGCACATAAATAACAATGCAAATTATACATCTAAATTAATAATAACATACATATTAACAATATTAATACAACTGTTAATAAGAAATACAGATTTGTGAATTTAAGGATCATTATATAATTAGTATAAATAACAAGTATAATAATCTTTTCAAATCAAGATCGGGTGTTTTAAGTCAATCACTAGAAAAATTGCCATAGCATATGCATATTGATACATGCTCGAAGTGTCGTTCATATGAAGTGATAATATGTGTTATAACAGTATCATAACGAACATCAATATGTTTCTTCAAACTATTTAAGAGCTTACCCTGCTTTACGACTACAATGTGCGATCGTAATTGCAGTTTTGGACATCGAGAAATTCACGGTATGGGGATCCTCTCCCTTTCGTTGACTTCCGCAAATACGGGATTTGACGTCGATTTCATCGTTATTTCCCCTTAAAATTCGGCAGAGTCAATGTAAGACTCATTAGCAAATTTTCTTCCTTGAATTCGTTGACGTAGAGAGCATCTATACGGCAAAAAAATGTTCACCAAAATCATCGGGAATATCGCTTAACCGTATCATAGACATGTTCATCTGCATTACTTTACGAGAACTGAAACCCAGCATGAAGCCTAATTCATGCTGTGTTTTATTACTCTGATAGTAATGCACTCAATTGACATCATACCTAGTATTTGAAGGTAACATGTGATATCTTATCTTATTAACGGTATCTACACATTTGCAGTCATGTGGTGTCACCAATAAACGCTTTTAATCCACACTAGGTGCTCGAATGCCTAGATCTCATTTTTTAAACGAGTTTAGTTTATTTTGTTCGGATAAAAAACGGAAATGAAATCTGGCAAAAAACGGTGTAAATAGGGCTAATGCAACTCTGACATTTGGTATCCAGAAAGATAAGTTAGATGAATTAAATTTACACCATTTCCAACGCGGCAATGCGGTCTTGACAAGAGCGAGTGGAAGCTTCAAGAATTACCGAGATCCCCATTATAGAACATTAATTTATTTCAAAAACTTGAAATGTCATATAAGCAATAACTAAGCATTATTAAGTATGTATAATGTCACGTGTGCATGTAAAATAATTGAGAATTTTGGTACCCACTTCGTGTAACTTTACGAAATCCCCGTTAAAAATCGTGTTTCTGTGTGTGTCAAAAACAAGTGAAAACCATTTTGTTTTTCTTTATATAAAGACGTATCGATAAATGCTATTGTAAAAGAGTTATTATTACTGATATTAGTTAACCAATAAATGCGGTAACTTCGGGGAAGTCGGTACCTGCGCGAGCGTCTGATATTGGTAGCCTTATTAATTTATAATAGCCTGACCGTATTCTATTTCGTACAACGCTAATTTATATCAGACAATATCCAAACTTATTGTGTTGTTTTTGCGCTTTAAATTATAGTGATTGATAAATGTCCCATAAGCAATGTTTAATATGATTAATATCACTTTTATACGTAATAACATGTGGGATTGAGGTACCCACCCGGCGTCAGAAAGCGCGTAAAACTTCACCGAATTCCCAGTTATAAGGCGCTATTTCGTGTCAAATACACGGGTAGAGGGGAATGTTTCGGTACAATTTTTGTTAATAACACGGGTAAATACCGGTGAAGTGTTAATTTATTGCAAATACCACCATTACACGTAATAACGGGTTCGATTTCGGTAAGCGCGCAAGCGTTTGAGAGCATGTTTAATGTACCGATTTACCCGTTATAAACAGCTGATGTTCTCTTTAATCGTATATTTTTTGCATTTGCAGAATAACTTAATGGCATCAACCCCTTTACAAGTGTAATATGGTGTTAAAAAAGTTCATCCGGAATATCGCGTTAAACTATATGCAGTCTATAGGCAAAGAAGCCATTTTGGTGTTAGCTTGTCTAGGTTTGATAACCGCTTAGTCACGTGATTAAGTGTGCGGAGCGATCATAGATAAGGCGTAATGTCAATTGGATGTCAAATCGAGGCATACGGGGATACCCCACATTTCAGTTTATGGAGTGTGTTTACTTCCGGTAAATGGAGAACGTCTGTGTTCACGAAATTCTGAACACACATTGATCGTAAATATTGGGCAGAAATTTATAGTTTTTGTAAGTAATATACTGACTACTGACTAATTTTAGGAAAGGTGGAATGATTGATCGTTTTAGGTTTCTGAACACACATTGGTCGTAAATATTGGAATGAAATATATAGTTTTTGTTAGTAATATACTGACTAATTTTAGGTAGAATGATTGATTGTTTTAGGTGTCCCGCTTTTTTATCAAATTCCCCGACAATTTGTTATGGAAAGTCCCGACTTGGACCTGAAAAATTCTGGCATGTATGGTTTCTTTGTAATTGGTAAATATATGGTGTCAATGTTGTTTTATAAACAATAATGTGTACTAACTTTTGTGTGGTTGTTATGGAAGGTGATTATGGTCATACTGTTGTGTTATGGTTATGGTCTGTATACTAGAACATTATTCTTGTTGTTAAGTCTGTTAAATGCTGGCATCATTGTTAATGTTTTATAGACTATTTAATGAATAATATATGCAATACAAATTAATTGATCACATTCCATACCCAGTTTCCCATGTATAATACCCATTAGGAATATTTTTAATTTGCACATGTGTAATATACTTTGTAAGCGTTTTCATTTTATTGACCAATCGCATTTTGTTATTTTGCTGAAATGACGTTGCAACGTCAAATGACGTCACGAAATGTAAACAACATTTCGGATTTATCATTATGTTTGCGTAAATATTTATTTAATTTGCTCATTTAAAAGCATGTGATAAAAAAGATCTGACACTCGTTGTCATTTCATACCATATTTTATTAAACTCGTCCAGGAAATTCGTTAGTAAGCTCGCCAAAGGCTCGCTTACTAACAAAATTCCTGAACTTGTTTAATAAAATATGGTATGATATGACAACTCGTGCCAGATCCTTTATGTATATCAAAATCAAATACAATATGTTGTTTCCTCTCGTCTAATTAAAAAAAATGTTATGTCTACAAATAATTGACCAAACATCGGTGTTTTCAATTTGAAAATTACAAACTGATACAGATCTGGTATTTCAGCTAGGAGAGATTTAAGAGAGAAAATAACTGTAAAACAAATGAAACTATCCGCATTATTATGCCTCCCTTCGAAGAAGAGGGGGTATATTGTTTTGCACATGTCGGTTGGTCGGTCCGTCGGTCCATCGGTCGGTCCGTCGGTCGGTCTGTCGGTCGGTCCGTAGGTCGGTTCAACTACCAGATGGTTTCCGGATGATAACTCAAGAACGCTTAGGCCTAGAATCATGAAACTTCATAGGTATATTGATCATGACTGGCAGATGACCCCTATTGATTTTCAGGTCACTAGATCAAAGGTCAAGGTCACATTGACTCGAAATAGTAAAAATTTCCGGATGATAACTCAAGAATGCTAATGCCTAGGATCATAAAACTTCATAGGTACATTGATCATGACTGGCAGATACCCCAATTGATTTTCAGGTCATTAGGTCAAAGGTCAAGGTCACGGTGACTCGAACCAGTAAAATGGTTTCCAGATGATAACTCAAGAACGCGTTCGCCTTGGATCATGAAACTTCATAGGTACATTGATCATGACTCGCAGATGACCCCTATTGATTTTGAGGTCACTAGGTCAAAGGTTAATATCACGGTGACTCGAACCAGTAAAATGGTTTCCGGATTATAATTCAAGAACGCTTACGCCTATGATCATGAAACTTCATAAATACATTGATCATGACTTTCAGATGACCCCTATTGATTTTCAGGTCACTAGGTCAAAGGTCAAGGTGACGGTGACTTGAACCAGTAGATGGTTTCCGGATGATAACTCAAGAACGCTTACGCCTAGATCATGAAACTTCATAGGTACATTGATCATGACTCGCAGATGACCCCTATTTATTTTCAGGTCACTAGGTCCAAGGTCGAGGTCACGGTGACTCGAACCAGTAAAATGGTTTCCGGATTATAAGTCAAGAACGCTTACGCCAAGGATTATGAAACTTCATAGGTACATTGATCTTGACTTCCAGATGACCCCTATTGATTTTCAGGTCACTAGGTCAAAGGTCAAGGTCACAGTGACTCGAACCAGTAAAATGGTTTCCGGCTGATAACTCTATAACGCTTACGCCTAGGATCATGAAACTTCATAGGTACATTGATCATGACTCGCAGATGACCCCTATTGATTTTCAGGTCACTAGGTCAAAGATCAAGGTCGCGGTGACTTGACACATTACAATGGTTTCCGGATGATATTCAAGAAAGCTTACGCCTTGGATCATGAAACTTTATAGGTAGATTGATCATGACTCGCAGACGACCCCTATTGATTTTCAGGTCACTAGGTCAAAGGTCAAGGTCACAGTGACAAAAAACGTATTCACACAATGGCTGTCACTACAACTGACAGCCCATTTGGGGGGGGGGCATGCATGTTTTACAAACAGCCCTTGTTCAAAAACTAACTTGATGCCAAACATTTTATAAATATCATGTACATGCTGTGGTTTTAAAGTGAGATTTTAGCTACATGTATAAGAATCTTGTTGAATTTTTTTTACAACTGAAGATTTAACAAATATCTTCCAGATTATAAGATTTACATTTTATAATTTCATATTGAGTTTAGCTAGGTAGTGTATTTGTTTATTTCAATAAAATAGCGTTATATGAACGATTGCATTTTTTATTTGATGATTATTTGCTCAAGTTCTTGTTGATTTGTAGACTTTCATTTTGATTATTCAAATATTATGTAAAGATTTTTAGTGCAAGCCTGTGTAAAGATTTTTGGTGCAAGCCCACATGATTTTTTCGGTAGTGGTATTTAGGGATCAGCGTTGGGGGAACTTCTCCTTGACTGTGTAGGCTGCGAGTTAGGAAATTGAGATTGTAATGTGATTGATTGTCAAGCAGTGTTGTGTCTTGTTATCAATGGCATTATGTCATACCAGACTATATAAATATTTAATTTTTACTAAATTTTTATGTTACAAGGCTTCTTTTAGAAAAAGATAGTTTTATAGTTTTAACAACATGTAGGAGATTATGCACGCTGCTTTTATGACCCAAAATTTTGTCTAATATATCACTTTGTTACTTCTTTTGCTAACGGTCTACGCAATCAACATCATAATTAGATGAGCCGCAGCTTTTGAAACCCAGGCTTAATGCATTTAAATAAAGTATCCCAGATTAGCGTGTGCATTTCGCATAGGCTCATCAGGGACAATCTTCCCTTTTATGGAATTTTTCTTTTTTAAGCAAGACTCATCTGAACAAAAATCTAGTCTAAGTGGAGAATGTCTTCCCATATTAGCTCTGCTGACTGCACCAGCTAATCTGGGACAACACTTAAGGAAAACATGCAATAAGCCCGGTTTTCTGTGGCACAAGCGCAATCGCCATTTCAAGTCATGTTTTTGACAAAGATCTAGAACTTAATTGCATTAACAAATCTTGTTATCATTTTGTGTTAAGTGTTTTAATGTATTAAAATATGCATATTCTATATTATTTATTAATGCATCATTTTTACACAATAGGTCTATTTATCAAAATAATTACTGATGTATTGTTTACGCAGGAATACTAGGTAATTCATCCAAAATGCGTTATGGTGTATGATGGCTGTTTTCCACATTTCGCAGCAGACATCAACAACTTTTTTTTACATTCCATGTGTCAATTTACACAACCTAGAGAACGTTATAACAGTCACGTGTACGCGTTCATTATATTTGACAAAATATTTAAGATAAACATTTTGAGTCTTGTTTGGAAATTGCATTTTGCTTTCCAAAATACTACTGCTATACTGTTTAATTTTTAAATGTTTGTTGTTGGCACCTTGAAGTTCATTTTGGTCTCTATAACAAAATAACATTAAAATCGCGATGACTAAATTATTTGACCCTCGTTCTTGGAAATCTGGACTAAATGCATGTGCGTACAGTGTCATCCCAGATCAGCCTGTGCAGTAAGCAGAAGTCTATGGGGGTGACACTTGCAGCTTAAACTTGATTTTCGCTAAGAAAAGACATCATTTAAACGAAAATACCATACACGTGGAAACTGTCGTCCCTGATAAGTCTGTGCGGATTGTGCACACGTGCATTTAGCCCCGTTTTCCCATAGCGAGGCAAATATTCCCGCGTTTGAGCAGATCTGCAACAGGTCTAGTTTCAACACCATGTAGAATTATTGAAGGATTACTAGTAGACTTCTCTGGATGTTCCTGATAAGCTTAGACCGTCCAGTACGGAATATATTGGACTCGCGTGCGTCCAATATGGTAAGATGTACCGTCTGTACAAAACTGATGTTTTTAATTTGCTTTACTAATCAAGTGTTTTACAGCAGATGCGAAAGCATTTAAAGGGGCCTTTTCACAGATTTTGGCATTTTTTAACTTATTCATTAAATGCTTTATATTGATAAATGTAAACATTGGATCGTAAAAGCTCCAGTAAAAAATCAAGAATAAAATTAAAAAAAGGAAAAGAACATTGCCCGGAGCAGGTTTCGAACCAGTGACCCCTGGAGTCCTGCCAGAGTCCTGAAGTAAAAACGCTTTAGCCTACTGAGCTATTCCGCCTAGTACACATACACGACGTATTTTATACCTTATATAAGCAATCTTCGTAGTTTCACAAAATATAACGACAAAAACAGAACTCTCCAAATTATTAAATCGTTTCGCGTTGCAACGCTTTATAATTTTTAGGTTTTAAAATCGTCAAAAGATGCATATAATGGCTATATTAGACCATGGTAAATGTTCAGTATTACTGTTTCCTCACAAATATCATTACTAAAACGAAAATTTGCGAATCTGAAACAACTTTTTTCAATTTTGTCAATTTACCAAAGCGTGAAAAGATCCCTTTAAAATAGATGGACACTCTCCGAAAAAACCTCATAAACTTCGATATACACACACACACTACATGGTGTGGGATCAATAAAGAATTAAGGATCCGTGAAACTTCTATTACGTGTTCGGTAAGAAGCCGAAACAAATATTTCAATGAGCTAACCTTTCAACGTATATATTTTTATGTCCCCGGTTCGAATGATCGGGGGTATATTGTTTTTTGGCCTGTCTGTCTGTCTGTCTGTCTGCCATTCTGTCACTCTGTCATTCTGTCCCAAAACTTTAACCTTGGTTAAAGTTTTGCGATAACTTTTGCAATATTGAAGATAGCAACTTGATATTTGGCATGCATGTGTATCTCATGGAGCTGCACATTTTGAGTGGTGAAAGGTTAAGGTCAAGGTCATCCTTCAAGGTCGAAGGTCAAACATATGGCTTCAAAGCGGCGTAATAGGGGGCATTGTGTTTCTGACAAACACATCTCTTGTTTAATTTAATGTTTCTGTTTTATATAGTTCTAAGCCATGTGAGTTATGTAAACTCTAGCCAAATGAATAAGTTAACAGCTAAAAATGTAAAACTAACTAATTAATTCTTTTAAGAAATACCCGGTAATGAAATAATGTTTTGCGTCACATTTTAGAAACAACACTTGAAGTCAAAACCCACAAGTT
The DNA here is from genome assembly GCF_020536995.1 of Dreissena polymorpha. Classification (NCBI taxonomy): domain Eukaryota; kingdom Metazoa; phylum Mollusca; class Bivalvia; order Myida; family Dreissenidae; genus Dreissena; species Dreissena polymorpha. Next base: position 89,581,264 of record NC_068364.1, read on the forward strand.
CATCAAAAAAGGATGATTATCTGTACCGATAAAAAGTCATAAGTACTACGTTGTCTGTAAAAAATTTTAACTAAAAATATGTGTATCTTCCAGCTGATTTATTTAAGCACGGTTAACTTTTGGACTGAGTTAGAAATGCACACATTAAATGAAAACAGGAAAAACAACAACAACAACATGTATTTGCCAAAACCCAAATAAAGAGCCGCGTGGATGAAAGTCACCATGGGCTAACCGGCTAATTATGATAAACAGCAACGATGGCGAATATTCAATGTCATGTAAAAGATGCACATTCTTTCACGAATAATGTCCACATACGCTTGTACGACGAACGGCCTTAACAACCAAATTCTGGTGTTATCTAGTATTTCTTACACAAAATTTACATCAAAATAAACATAAATCAACAATACACACATTAATATAAAATGTTCTGAGACACAAACGCTGGAGGAAAATGGAGCAGTCTTCACAATGTGTTATTGATCGGTGGTATGACTGGTTGAATGGTCACGTTTGACGCCTTTGAGTTTGGAAGTGGGGACAGAGTTTGGCGCTGTACTTCTTTTAGCGCCGGATTCTCGGGGTCGCCCACTGGCGTAAGTTCGTCTTGTGGGTTCCCTGCGGTACCATTGGTCGCATTGCTCAGGCCTTGGCCGTCGGCCTGATTTACGTCATATCCGCTGACCGTTTTCCCTGGAACAGTTGACGCAGTCATGACGTCAAGCAAATACCCATATTGGCTCATAAATATTTCTTGTAAATACAACCATTGGAATGCTCAACCTCTCCCCTCCCGTCACAAACATCATTCGTTTACAATTTACAGGCATGCACGTTCTTCCTTTTATGACGCCACAGAAATTACATTTAACGTAAAACGAAAATTCTTTTTTTTTAATAATACGAAAACACAAAAAGTATGAATCGTCCAGTGCTGATTAAGGATTAATGTTAAAACTACGAATATGTAAAACAAATAAATGCACGATGCCAGTGTATCTGCCCGGAGCCTGCGAATACCTGGCGGCCCCGATTTCTCATCCCAGTGTTCCACTCTGGCTGGCTTCCGGCATTTAAATAAATACACTACGACGCCGACTATCGCGAGCGCCACCAGAACACCTACGACGACGCCGACAATGATAGGCACGATGTCGGTGTTGCTGGGAGAGGAGGCCCCGTGTGTTGGCGTTGTAGTGGTGACGGCGGATGTAGTGGGCTCGAGAAAAGCTGTTAAACAGTATGGATTAAACGTCCACATGAAAAAGATATACATGGGACTGTATGCGGCCTTATGGCCTCACTTGAAGGGGAGATATGTGTCATTTTCATGCATCGGAGTACTGTTTTTTTAAGATTAAAACAAGATCAACAGACTTAGCGCGCTGACCTAATATAAAGCACCGGCAAGTGCGGTCCAAATAATGTAAATTTACGCAAACCGTATGAGCTCGACCTTGACTCAAGATCGTCAGTAAACCGAAACGTTTTTACACCCATTCTATTTGTTTTAGGGTTTTCCTATTGTAATTAACCTTCGTATTGCATATTTTGCTATTTGCAGTTTTATATTTCATTAAAGTAATGGGCAGTATTTATGGATCTTTTTTTTTTAGTGTAATTATATAATTATACACGTATCTCGCGTTATTTTATATTATGTTTGTGTAACAATGCTTCAAACATTTATGATAAATGTGTAATTATATAAATATGACTCGTGTAGGCTCGTTAAATAATTTTTGCAAAATAACATTCAATTTATTCATATCTTAGTCTCTGGAAAATAAGGGGATCGGTACGTATGTTATATAAATCAAATGCACCGTGCATGTGCTCTTTGTAGACGTGTATTTATACTTTAAGACCACACAATAATGTAGATGAATACTGAGAACACCTTAAGATATAACGAAATAATAAAACACGTTAAGGCATAATGTACTTACGACAGGTCTCTGAAAGACACAAAATAAATTTATTAATAATTTGTCTAACCATGTGAAGGTAGTGAAAAGTAAACCTTAATGAAAGTTTTAAGTTGGAATCAAGAATATGTTATTGAAAAACACACATGCCCCCGGTCGGTGCTGGATAGTCCATTTCTAACACAAATTCAACATAAAAGAACACGTTGGCCATATGGGTTGATACAGAATGGTAACGTAATAGTAAATTTTGAGTATTATCTGTGAATAGGGAATGGTCCATGTTGGTTGATATAAGTAGATAGGGATTGGTCATTGTTGGTGTATATGTGTGGATAAGGAATGGTCCATGTTGGTGTATATGTGTGGATATGGAATGGTCCTTGTTGGTGTATATGTGTGGATAAGGAATGATTCATGTTGGTGTATATGTGTGGATAGGGAATGGTCCTTGTTGGTGTATATGTGTGGATAAGGAATGGTTAATGTTGGTGTATATGTGTGGATAGGGAATGATCCTTGCTGGTTTATATAAGTGGATAGGGAATGGTTCTTGTTTGTGTATACACATGTATGTGTGAATAGGGAATGGTTCATATTCAGTGACATTGGTGGATAGGGAATGGTCCATGTTCAGTGATATGCGTGGATAGGGAATGGTCCATGTTCAGTGATATGCGTGGATAGGGAATGGTCCATGTTCAGTGATATGCGTGGATATGAAATGGTCCTTGTTGATGTATATGTGTGGATAGGGAATGGTCCTTGTTGGGGTATATGTGTGGACATGGAATGGTCCTTGTTTGTGTATATATGTGGATATGGAATGGTCCTTGTTGGTGTATATGTGTTGATATGGAATGCTCCTTGTTGGTGTATATGTGTTGATAGGGAATGATGCTTGTTGGTGTATATGTGTGGAAAGGGAATGGTCCTTGTTGGTGTATATGTGTGAATAGGGGATGGTCCTTGTAAGTGTATATGTGTGGATAGGGAATGGTCCTTGTTGGTGTATATGTGTGAATAGGGAATGGTCCTTGTTGGTGTATATGTGTGGATAGGGAATGATCCTTGCTGGTTTATATAAGTGGATAGGGAATGGTTCTTGTTTGTGTATACACATGTATGTGTGAATAGGGAATGGTTCATGTTCAGTGATATTGGTTGATAGGGAATGGTCCATGTTCAGTGATATGCGTGGATAGGGAATGGTCCATGTTCAGTGATATGCGTGGATATGAAATGGTCCTTGTTGATGTATATGTGTGGATAGGGAATGGTCCTTGTTGGGGTATATGTGTGGACATGGAATGGTCCTTGTTTGTGTATATATGTGGATATGGAATGGTCCTTGTTGGTGTATATATGTTGATATGGAATGCTCCTTGTTGGTGTATATGTGTTGATAGGGAATGATGCTTGTTGGTGTATATGTGTGGAAAGGGAATGGTCCTTGTTGGTGTATATGTGTGAATAGAAATGAAGCGAATTACAGAGGAATCACTTTAATTAATATCCTGCCAAAAATATATTCAACTGTACTTTTAAATCGTTTGACGAAATGGTCCGAAAAACATGAAACTATCATAAAAAACCAATTTGGTTTCCAAAAGGGTAAATCAACAATAGATTGCATCTTCGTTCTGCATTCTATAATTACAAAAACACTTAGTCAAAAAATGAAATTATATTGCGCCTTCGTGGATTTTGAGAAATGTTTTGATAAATTGGAGAGAACATTTATTTTCCAGAAACTTATTAATGAAAATGTTAGCTCCAAATTCGTTAACGCGGTCAGAAGTATGTACAGTACCGTTAAAGCATGCATGCGATATAATTCTACGTACTCGCCGTTTTTCGAGTCAAACATCGGGGCAAAACAAGGTGATCAAAGCTCAACGTTACTCTTCCTCTTCTTCGTAAACGATATTCTCACTAACATTAATGAAAACATAGACGGACTATTCACGTTAGAAAACCAAAAACTATTCCTGTTACTTTTTGCCGACGATGCCGTTTTGTTCGCACATACTCCGCAAGCGCTCTCGTCCATGCTTAAAGACCTCGAAAATTACTGCCAAAAATGGCGCCTATCTGTCAATACTAAAAAGACTAAGATCATGATTTTCGAAAATGGAAGGAATACGAATTATGATTTTGTATTTAACAACGTTACACTAGAAACTGTCACTTCATTTAAATATCTCGGTGTGCATCTCTTTAAAAACGGCCATTGGAATAGAACACAGAAACATATTGCAAAACACTCACAGTCAGCGCTCCATAACCTATTTATCGTTTTCAATCAGTTAGGATTAAGCACTAAAGAAAAATGCAACTTATTTGATAGTCTTGTAGGTACAAAATTAACATATTCAGCGGAAATATGGGGTTTGAAAGAAAGTAACGATATAGAACTAGTACACCGAAAATTTCTCAGGAAAATCCTCACGGTTAGAAAATCAACAAATTCAGATGGTCTATATGGAGAATTAGGAAGGTACCCAATTATTATAAAACAAAAACTAAAAGTACTTAAATACTGGATAAAAACAATAAACCCAAATAACAAATTACTAACAAGAAATATTTATCATATGTTAAAAGAGGATGCTGATGAAAATATCACATACGGAAATAAAAACTGGGCCTTTGAAATAAAATCTCTACTAGAAAATATTGGACTAGCACATATCTGGTGGAATCAAAACGAAGTTATACCAAATGATTATGACCTAAAAATTATATCAGATCGAATATATGATATCTTTAAACAGTCGTGGTACTCAAACATAAATAATTCAAATCGACTAGCCTCTTATAGCACCTATAAGGAAGATTTTGAATTCGAGACATATCTTAATAGCATAAACGTTACAAGATTTAGAATTGCCCTAACTCATTTTAGAATATCCGCGCACAATCTTGCGATTGAGAAAGGACGACATGAAAATATCGCAAAAGAAAATAGATTGTGCAAATATTGTAATATGAAGGTAATCGAAAGTGAATACCACTTCTTACTTGTATGTCCAGCTTATACCACAATCAGAAAACAATATTTGAAACCATATTACTGTCACTGGCCATCAATAAACAAGTTCCGGTCTATTATGTCGTCAAAATCCACTAAAGTAATTAACAATTTATCGAAGTACATATATTATGCAACAAGATCACGAACTCTATTACTCCGAATGTACCCTAATTAAAAAGCACACTAATGTCTCTTGCATCATGTATAAGAAGATAGTTTAAAGTACGCTAAATCATAAAGTTATTATTTATAATAAAGCCGTCATTGATATGTGCAACTAACTTATATATTTTTCTTAAGATCATATTGCGTTTAACGCAAAAATAGCTCTAATCGATATGTGTAATGAACTTTTTGTAACTCATTTTATATTTATACAGCAACATTTTGTCGCAATAGATATTGTCTATTTTGTTTGAAATTCTAAGTCACCTTCATGGAAATAGATGTTTGTTGTTATTGTACTATGTTCTATGTACTATGCAAATTTTGCTTGCACAGCACTTACATCTATGTTAAACCTTTTCAGATTGATGTTTGTAATATTTCATGTTCCTCTCACTTTTCACGCTATAATTCTATTGTTGGCTATAAGTATGCATTGTGCTATTTTATGCCAGAATAAATATATGTTATGTTTAAAAAAAAAAACACAACATAATAGGGGATGGTCCTTGTTAGTGTATATGTGTGGATAGGGAATGGTCCTTGTTGGTGTATATGTGTGAATAGGGAATGGTCCTTGTTGGTGTATATGTGTGGATAGGGAATGGTCCTTGTTGGGAGATACGGGTGGATAGGGAATTCTCCATGTTCAGTGATTATAGTGGACAACGAATGATCCATGTTGGTTGATATAAGTGCATAGGGAAGGGCCCATGCTGACAAATACGGGTGGATAGAGAATAGTCCATGTTCAGTGATATGGGTAGATAGGGAATGGTATGGCTGTTTTCTATTTTCAGACTCCGGTTTATTCAATCTCGCAAGGCGGATTATCTCAGTATGTGTCATGCTCCACACATCCACACAATGATCTTCCCTCACCTTAACCTATTAGCCAACATTGGCAGACAAGGGAAACAACTGCTCGGTATGTTTGACATTATCTGCATGCAGTGTTTCAATGTAAAATAGCATATATGTGCACTGCTAGTGAAGTTTAATGTTTCTACGAGTAACTGATGCTATGCATTTTTTATTGAGCTTATTGAATACGATTTGACACTATCGTTTTGTGCTGTCTGACCATAGTTTTGTGCTGTCTGACCATAGTTTTGTGCTGTCTGACCATAGTTTTGTGCTGTCTTACCATAGTTTTGTGCTGTCTGACCATAGTTTTTATGCTGTCTGACCATAGTTTTGTGCCTGACCATAGTTTTGTGCTGTCTGACCATAGTTTTGTGCTGTCTGATAATAGTTTTGTGCTGTCTGACCATAGTTTAGTGCTGTCTGACCATAGTTTTGTGCTGTTTGACCATAGTTTTGTGCTGTCTGACTATAGATTTGTGCCTGACCATAGTTTTGTGCTGACTGATAATAGTTTTGTGCTTTCTGACCATTCTTATGTGATGTCTGGTTATACAATGTAGTTACTAGTATATGTTGTATTGCCATTATGGCGATGCGTTAATAGTAAATATGTGCTGATGTTAAAAGTATTCAACAAAACAAGTTTTAGGTGCACACGCAAAAGTGCGTTACACGGACAACATGCCATCCTGAAGAAAGTCTGAAACTTTGTCATAAAATAATTATTAGTTATTTGGTATATTTTAGTATGTTTGTAACTTGATACTGACCATCTTGTCCGTTGGCAGTCGTCAAGGGCCGATGCCACTCATTTAACATAACAGTTGGTGTTAGGTGACCTATGTGACTTAATTCGACAGAAAGTATGAAGGAATTTCAATAATGCAATACACTTGTTGGCTCAGTATATGCCAAGGTTACCTGCAGCCGACATGGTGACGATGAAGCCGACGTCACTTCCGTCGGAAGTGGCGAAGGTCGTTGGCGACTGGTTGCTCTGTCCGCAGCGTCCTTCTACAAAACTAGCAGCGGTGCCAGCTGCATTCGAAACCTGACGGAAAACAGAAATAGCAAATCAGCCGAAAACATGATTGTTGCATGTGCGTAAAGTGTCGTCCCAGACTAGCCTGTGGAGTCCGCTCAGGCTTATCAGGGAGACACTTTCCGCATAGACTGAAATTTTCGATTAAAAGTGACTGCCTTAAAACGGAAAATTTAAATTTAAACGAAAAGTGTCGTTCTGATTAGCATATATGGACTGCAGTGACTCATCTGAGGCGCCAAAACGCACATGCAGTAAGCCTTGGTTTCTCACAGCGAGGCTAAAATAATGCTGTTGTTCTTCCATTAAACGAATGAAATGCTTGATGAATCCTTCCTTTCATTTTGATAAAAAAGTTATGTATTTACATTTTTTACGATTTTTAATTAACAAATTATGTGCAATCATAATCTTCCAAACGTCGTGCACTTTTCCTCACACTTCTAGAATAATCGCACGGGAACAGCCAACTTTTATTACAACATTAAATCCGTCTATGTAACTTCTTGTGTTGAATTCATAAGTTTCCATATCACACTCTATAGAGGTGCTTTTTTAATGAAATATGCACACCTCTCAACACATCTCATATAACTTTGCTATGGTACCAAATCGAAAATATTATGTATTTTGTTAAAATTACAAGGCTTTGCAAACATTTTGTTTCTTGCTCGGCTAATTTTATATCGACTCATCAAAAACTCGATTTTACTCAAGACGATTTAAGGCCATGTTACCACACATATAAATTTGCTTCCGGAAGTGCCGTTGCTGTAGACCATGGTATAGTGGTGTGTAGCCGTCAGGTTAAACAGGCAGTAGGCACGACCCTCACCTACACATGTGTTATATTGAATGTTAGTGTTAAGAAAAACTATACAAATTCGTATTCTTGACAATATTTGAGCACATAATTTACTCTACTTATTATTTTGTTATCACACAAGGTTGAACAGAGGTCAAATTCCTATGGCAAATCTGTGATGTTTTGTGAATGTTTATCAAATAAGGAATTTCATTATAATCGCCAACAATTTTATCGGACATGCGTGTATGAAACATGCATTTTACATAATGTTTAAAATATCAAAACATATAAGATTCTATACTGGTTGTTCATGTATCAAAACATTTGAGTCTCGTTATGGGAAAACGGGGCTTAATGCATGTGCGTAAAGTGTCATCCCGGATTAGCCTTGACTGGATTTCCGCTACGAATATACCTACTTTAAACTATTTTTTTATAAAAGCGGAAAGTGCCGTCCCTGATTAGCCTGTGCGGACCATTTAGGCATATGCATTAAGCCCCGTTTTCCAAGATCCATGGTCATATACTATAAAAGCATGAAGAGGACGCCAGTGTAAAAACAACTATGTTCCTTACTTGAATACATCATCTGCGTGGCACAAGTGGAGTAGTTGAACGTCATCTTCGTCTTGTCCGTACAGACGTCCCAACTATCCGCAGGGCCAGTACAGCTGACGGCGCCGTTCGATGACGTAACGTTATACTCCATCCGGGCTAGCAGTGAAGGCGGACAGAACTGCTTAGACACGAGTTCTTGACCTAAAACATTTTAATTAATGCATGTACTAAAAGTTTCGTCCCAGATTAGCCTGTGCTGCCCACACAGGCTAGTCATATACGACACTTCACGTCTAAACTGTTTGAAGAGACTAACCTTTTGAACGAAAATAACATAAAAGCGGCAAGTCTCAAGTATGGAACTTTTCAATCTAATAGTGGAATATTTTATTTTTTTATATTTTCTGTTCACTGATACATCGGTTAATATTTACATGCAATGACTAAAACATCTGTGATAAGTCCGGAGACCGCCATGGTCTACGAATGCATGATATACATTACATACATGAGCCTTGTTCTGGGAAAACGGAGCTTAATGCTCCTACGCAAATTGCCGTCGTAGTTTAGCCTATTTAGTAATCTCGAATTTGTCAGCTGATAACTCTGCAAGTCGTATTGCTTTTAACAGCTGCCCACACCTCTGCTTATATGCAAATTAATATTTCAATAAATTGAAAGAATTGCATTTGCCAAAGTCTTCAATACTTTCCAAGCCGCAACAATCTTGCTTACCCTGTTTGACCATGTAGTAGAACTCCTGCATGGGCGGGGTGGCACCGCAGATCTGGGCCTTGGTGGTAAACGTTTCAGACTGGTGTATCTTGATACGTTCGTTGTTAAGGGAAGGCTCCATTGCTGAAAGGTGAATAAGTGGATGCAGGTCCATTTTAACATATGAACCACGTGTTTTACTACATGTCGAAATAACCTGTAAGTGACAATATCTCTTTATCAACGAAAGGGGAAAACATAAGCCCGTCCTCATAGGCTAAATAGGGAAGACACTTTAAAAGCGTTTATGGAGTTTTTCGTTTAAAGGAAGTCTTTTAATAACGGAACTACAGCCACGGCAGAAAGTGTCGTCCCTGATTAGCCTTTTAGGACTGCACATGTTCATTAATGATTACGTTTTTCGCGAATGCATTTAGCCCAGTTTTCCCAGAACGGGGCTCATATTTTCCCATTCGTTATTTATGAGGCATTGTCACTTAAGGGTTTCCACGACACGTGGTAAAAATGCCACTGAAATGGAATCGTCCCACGTTTCCTAGGTAAACCTTAAGGTTATTGCCACATTAGGTATATATCAACACTTTAAAGGAGATTTCATCTTTAAACTCTATGCAATGCGTTAGACATTTTACTTTTATAATATTGACATGCATATATCAACTACTATTAGAAAAGTACTACCTTTCAATAGTGTGTCAAGAATAGATCAAACGAACCCAAGCTGATTCTGTGAAAGCATTTTCGTTTCCCAATATCGAAAAAATAGTAACGTTCGTTCTTTTTTGTTTTGTTATGAAGTTCAACCGATAAAACGTAAGTTTCAACTACAAGGGTTATATAAAGAAATAAATAAAAATATTACATGAGCTACGGTGGTACGGTCTGCACAGGCTATTCTGGGACGACACTTTAAGCAAGCGTATTTAGCCCACTTTGCCCTGAACAATGCTTATACCTACCGTGCGACTGATAAAAGTAGAACGCCTCGACGCCTGTCACTCGTGTCATCGTGAAACAGAAGTAGGCAAGGAAGAGAGCGTTGATATGATTGAACTTCTTAGTTGACCTGTAAGATAGAGAAAGTAAGGTTGTCGTGTTGTAGTGGATATGATGTCCGCCTAGCGACCGCGATGGCACGGGCTCTATCTCCACTGCGTCAGCGTTCTTTAGATCTACCCATAGGACACCATGTCGGGGAGGATGCGCCTTCGGCAGCATCTGCTCGACAATGCTTTAGAATTGCTGTTCCGAAACAAAACGACAACATTGAATAAGCGCGCGGGGATACCGTCTACTGCATCTTTATCACATATTACAACTCTTCATTAAATGCAAAAAACGCAAACAGGTCTAAAAAAAACATCATTTCAAAGAGACAAACATAATGCAATACTAGTGACACTTTTTCGTCAAAACCCCATAAATTGAAAAGAAAATTTCACATTCACATAGATTGCTGTGGACTGCATCCAACATAGTTTATTTCAGTGAGCGATTAATACACATTTGTCCGGTGAGACAGGCCGTGCTATATAGGGCCATGTACATTCTATTTAATACACAGAGCGGTGAGGCGTACGGACCTGAAAAGGATCATTATGTTTATTTAAGAAAAATAGATTTCATTATAAACAAGAGGGTCATGGTGGCCAAGGTCGCTCACCTTAGAAGTATTAATGATAAGTAAGCGTTGTGCTCAGTGTCACGTAATCGTTCATAGTTCATAGACGACACATAGTTACTAACAATGTTCATTACTCTTAAATTACCGGTATGTAGCCTATCATTCGATATCTCGTCATGCGCGAATTGCCAAGATGACGAGTTTTGCATTAACTCCCATTTTCTCGTGCCGCGCATGGGACAAGTCGGTCCCTCTCTATTTATGTTATTTTCTCTGCATAATACAGGATAAAATATTCAACAACATCATGTATCAGTTTCTAGTCCAATTTAATGTCTAACATACTTAATATTTTCGGTTATACAAATACAGTCTGATAGCTACATGATCGTATCTTTCTCGATCCGCGCACCTCCAAGTCTAAACGCTAACTGTCTTGTTTCCCTCTAACATCTGTCCCGTAAAACTAAGTTATCTATCCAATTGGTCAGTGTTCTATGTGTGTTTATTTCTAATTGGCTGAAATACAATCTGGAGAAGTCACTATTCAAGTATGCACACGTTAATGAGCGTTGTGGTACAAATAATAAATAATGCAAATACAGCCTAAGGCTTGTGTCAACAGCATTGTAACCCCTTTGTTGTTAAACACACACCAGATCCAAATATTTATTCTTTTGACCGCCATGCATACTCGCTACTGATATACTTGTCAATATTTCGTACATAAAGAAAACCCAAATATTTCACCCAATTTCTCATCATTATTTGACACAAGGTGAGCTAAAAATGTTGGGAAAAACTGTGTTCGTTTCACATAAAAAGGGATTATCCTGCGTACTGTGATATATGGGGACGTAATTATTTTACATGAAACGCTTTTCGCATTAGAAAACAAAAATAAATACATGCTTACACATCATAAAGAAACACGTGTTGTCTCACAATACAAGACGATTTGGCATTTACCAAAAGTTTTTTTTCTTTCCGTAAAATTCGTGTAATTTGATATCTGGAAAGCAATACTGTTTTATCAACAAAAGGCGTTTATTAATAGTGCATTCCATCTTCACCTGACAATTTCCTGACCAAGCTCTGACCCTGAAAGTCTTGGGGATGGAGTTTACCGGCATTCCGTGATTGTAACTGGGCCAAAATGTGTGTCCGCATCTCACTACACTGAATAGTACTACATCCTAAACTAAAAAGACGCGGTGATGTTGTCAATGTTCTGGGTGATTAAATTCATCAGCCAATTGAATAAATGAAGTGTATTCACTCGGGTCTGCTGGCCTTAGGTATAAGGTCATTTAAGGTGAAAAGCTGGGTTAAAAAAAGCTACACCAAAAAACACTTATTAAGGATAACTGCAGAATAAGTAGATCGAGTGTAAATGCAGACAAAACAGGATTTCAAATATAGCTAATGATGAAATTCAGACACTAAATCGAGAGAAAAAATATTGTTTTTTTAATCCACTACTTTTATAACAGAACACCAACTATAAGCATAATATATTTATAACTGGAATCTCCGCATTAAAACGGCCCACGCAAAGCTTGGGGGTTTAAACCGGATTGAGGGTTAGCCGAACCTCATCCTTTCAAAAGGCGTGCAATACGAGTCATGCGTTGCTCGAATGGCTTTAAAAAGGTCCAATCTCATAATAATGCACGGTAAAAAAACAACATGTTAACCCAAAACATTGAAATCAACGACTATGAACAAAATGAAGCATTCTCAAACATTTAAGCTTAGTCTTGGAAAACTGGACTTAATACGCGTGCGAACAGTGTCGTACCTGATTTGCCCGTGCAGTTTGCACATTCTCAACAGCCACGACACTTTCCGCTTAACCTGCGATTTTTTAGAAGATGCTTCCTTTAACTGAAAAATACCATACAAGCGGAGTGTCGTCCCTGAAAAGCCTGTTCTGACTGCACTGAGACTGGGCTGACCCTTGACGCACATACATTAAGCCAAGTTTTCTAAGCACACGGCTCATCGTAATATTTAGACACGTACACCATGCTGGCGACATACGTACTTCAGGAGCAAAATTCCCTCCGCCTGAAAGTAGTCCGTGTTCACGCATTCCCACGTAGACAGACTTCCCGCGGAGGGATCCAGACTGCTGACGTCAATCGCGAGACCGCCCAACGTGCTGCTTCCAAACGTCAACTGTCCGCGCGTTCCCTCCCAGACGCTGTTCGCAAACGCAGCGGGCCACGTGCATGCGCAGTCTGTCAAAAGTGAGTAAGAATGAATACTTGCTTAATGCACAAGTTGTATTTAACGCTATTTTGTTTATATCATCATCATCATCATCATCATCATCATCATCATCATCATCATCATCATCATCATCATCATCATCATCATCATCATCATCATCATCATCATTCATCATCATCACCACCACCACCATCATCATCATCGTCGTCGTCTTTATCGTCATCATCGTCTATTGTTAGAACGTTCAAACGTTTAAATGCATCTGCTTTTTGATTAGGATAAGTACATAGCATAACAATCGAATCCGTTATACCTTCTTAGTGAGAGCACTTATTCTGGAGCGTCTCTTTCAGTTTTGTGGCACATTTGTTTTCTATGTATTTTCTCTAAGAAAATCATTATTTATAAAACATAGTGGAATTTAATGCTCAAGACACACAGCACTATTTAGAGCATTTAGCGAAAACAACGAGCGAAAAACAACTAAAAAAGTGGCATTACATAACTGCAAATAAGTGTGATGATGTGATCCATCCGTATCAGTAGTTATTGTTTTAGAAAGAAACTTAACAAAACACAATTTATTTTATGTAAGAAATTTTTAGCGAAAATTAAAGTAATCTATATGTATTTAATTTTCTCGAAAAATTATAAATATCTTATAAATATCGAACATTTAACGACAAACGGTTCGTGTAAATATTAATTTGGGTCTTGAAATTGTCTATCGTGCAAGCATATTACTACTACTAATGCTACAAATTATTTTACAACAGCCACTTACACTAATAAAAATCCCTGAAAAAAAATCATTTCACCTTGTGACTTATTAATAGTGTCAAATTAAAGTTTTGCATGTACAGAGTTTCGTTGAACAATACATTCACATTGAAAAACAAACGTCTTGTGGACAACCAGTATTGAATTTACTTAAGAGTTTATTTAATTTGACGTACATCCAACGTAGACATTTAATGGACTTAAAATTACATATGATTGTAGATATGTTTATACTATGTTATGTAAAACATACGCAAATGAAAAACACATAAACATGCATATGTTCGCGATATTAAATATATGTTTGCACAGAAAATAACATTTTTTCATTATGCATTCGTTTATGTGTATTTCACGCCGACAATTTTTGCCTTCAATTACTTTATTAACAGTTCTTATGTTTTGTCAACAAACCGTGTCTACTTTAAACGAAATAATGTGTTAATTGACTTCTTACCGAACAAATAAATATTTTGCCATTCAGAACTCATATGAATGAAAAAGTACTGCTTGTTTGAAAAAAATGACAACACAAATCAGTTGAGAGTAATACATGAATGCCTACTGATTTATCGTTAACGTACACCCCTTCATTTATTACATTCTCCACGGAGCGTAAATTCTCTCATCTAGAGTCCGTGCATTCTCAGTCACTCTTATCACATAATCCTCACCTAAAGGCTTCTATATGTAGAACATAAAGGCTTGTCATCGCGAAAGTAATCAGGCGTCAGGCATTGTACGTTCGTTCTTAACAACATTTCAACGTCTATTGAATCGTCATGGATTCCGCATACAAACATTTCAAACGTGTAGATTCATTACATTATTGTTGACGTTTAAAATGTTTAATATTTATACGATAGATCTACGCCAACACATTAAATAACGATTCGTCCGTCACTTAACTCGCTCATGGTTTGATTTATTTCTGTGGAATGCAAGTCAAACACCGATTACTCGTTCTTGAGTTCACGTGTGTTTTTCGATATCATTGGAAACGGTTATTGTGTGGAAAACGGACAAAATCGACTCAAAGAAATTCATATAAATTCAAACTGATTATTACAACACAATTTTTCAGACGTACTTTTTAGTAAGAAAAAATTAGTACCGGTAGTTAAAATTCCTTAACGTGAATTAAGGTTCAGAAGTGTAATCAGCGAACATTCAAGAGCACCAATTGTGTTGGCTGATTTTTGTCATATCGTTCTGACATGTTGGAATGCGTGAAGAAATTGTCAATGTCTCCATGACATCATACCGACTAAAATAATAATATATAAAATAAAAATACATTTGTCACAAGTTGTGTCGTACCGGAAGGTATAGTTTTAATTTTCTCATGGTGGCGTGATGGCGGGTTTGAAAGTCATCAACTCGACAACACGAAAAAAAACTACAAATATATCCGCCAGAACACCATAAAATGGCTACAATGCGACAATAAGAAATTGTGTCTCCCTTTTGGTCGTTCTGACGTTTATATCTGTTCTCGACCTGACGGGTATATCTGTTCTCGTTCTGACGGGTATATCTGTTCTCGTTCTGACGGGTATATCTATTCTCGTTCTGACGGGTATATTTGTTCTCGTTCTAACGGGTATATCTGTTCTCGTTAGATGACGGGTATATCTGTTCTCGTTCTGACAGGTGTATCTGTTCTCGTTCTGAAGAGTATATCTGTTCTCGTTCTGACGGGTATATCTGTTCTCGTTCTAACGGGTATATTTGTTCTCGTTCTGACGGGTATATCTGTTCTCGTTCTGACGGGTATATCTGTTTTCGTTCTGAGGGGTATATTTGTTCTCGTTCTGACGGGTATATCTGTTCTCGTTCTAACTGGTATATCTGTTTTCGTTCTGACGGGTATATATATATCTGTTCTCGTTCTGACGCGTATATTTGTTCTTGTTCTGACAGCTTAATGTGTCGATCTTTCGTCTTCTGGTGTTTGCGGGTGTGAAAGTCGCCAAAAACGACAATGCGAGACAACGACAACGAAAAATATACCCATAAGAACGACGAAAAAGAGCACCACTGATAGAATCAATGCGTTATTTCTTTCTATTGTTCTTGCATGTTCTCTTGTTGGCGACCTTCAAATCATCATCATCATCATCATCATCATCATCATCATCATCATCATCATCATCATCATCATCATCATCATCATCATCATCACCATCATCACATCATCATCATCATCATCATCATCATCATCATCATCATCATCATCATCATCATCATCATCATCATCATCATCATCATCATCATCATCATCATCATCATCATCATCATCATCATCATCATCATCATCATCATCATCGTCGTCGTCGTCATCATCATCATCATCATCATCATCATAATCATCATCATCATCAGCAGCATCATCATCATCATCATCACCATCATCATCATCATCATCATCATCATCATCATCATCATCATCATCATCATCATCATCATCATCATCATCATCATCATCATCACAACCATCACCGCCACTTCCACCACAGCCACCACCACCGCCATCACCACCGCCTTGATAATGATAATAATAATAATAATAATAATAATAATAATAATAATAATAATAATAATAATAATAATAATAATAATAATAATAATAATCATCATCATAATAATAATAATACTAATTATTATTATAATTATATTAATGGGAATGTAACATAAATAGTGTTAGCTATTTCGAAATGTACGCATGGGGCATGTTACATATATAGTATTTACTATTTATTAATGTACGCATGTGGAATGTTTAATAGTGTTAACTATTTATTAATATACGCATGTGACATGATACATATATAGTGTTAATTATTTATTATTATACGCACGTGGAGTGTTACATTTATAGTGTTGACCATTTATTGATTTACCCATTTGAAATGTTACATCGATAATGTAATCAATTAATTAATTAACGCATGTAACATGTTACATTAATATTTTTAATTATTTATTGATGTACGCATGTGGAATGTTAATTTGTGCCACAATCTTTTACAAAACCGTACTTTGCATGCATTTTCTGCTACTTCTTTTAATTTCTCAAATGTAAGGACATTGTTTAATTAAAAACACATCCGCAATTTTGACTTACCATTCTTAGGGATAAGTAGTGCAATCAAACACATCGCTTTAATCCAGTGATACACAACTTTAAATAGTTGTCTCATAGTTCTCGATTACAACTATCGCGTATTTTTTTGCTAAATTAATATTTCGGAATAATCGTAACTTGTTGTTTTGATTTACTGAAAAGAAATACCTAACGTTAATAAATTGATATATTATAATGCGATGTTCATATCGCAACGTTCTTGATGCACTGTCATTTATCGGCCGAATTGTAGACATTGATTTTATTGATATCGATATTATACATGGCTACTGTAAGCTGATAACATGGCCGTCCTTCCCAGAAATCGACATTACAAACGAAGCGGTATAAATGTTTGCTGCTGTTTTGTTAAAAACCAAACTGTGCTCGACAATGGAGACGGTCACAGTTTTGATGGTGTCTCATCAATTGAGATAAACAGTAGTTGTGTACTCGCTTGAGTGTAATAAACGAATGGTTCTCGTGAAGACGAATAACAGTCAAGAAATTATATGTATAAATACATGTACCGCAATTGTTTCTGATAAATATCTATTTATAATGTAATGCAATCCCGTAGTGAACGTAACTAATGAATGTACAATCACACGTTTTCCATTGGATTATGAAAAGTATTTTAAAATTGAACAGCTCTAATATTGAAGATTTTCTAACGTCACTCTTCTGAACATTTTTACATGTTTTTAAACAAGAAAATATCACCATTTTATGAAACAAGCACGTTTCTGCGCGATTTCTCATCATTTTGCAATCATTTGACGACTTTCGGAGTACCTTTCACGTGGTCGTAGTTATATTGTGTCGTCGTTATATTCTGGCTTGTTCACAGAACAGAACAGAAAATTAATTCGTATAATTTGCAAATATCTTACTAGCGAGGTTTTATTTATGGTATCAACGTATGCACGATGCGTTATTTTTCTATACAAATGGTTGTCCATTTTTTAACTGTCAATTGCAGACTGAAGCATTTTAGCCAGTAGAGTATTAAGCATTGACTTCGCATAATAAATGCAGCGACTATCCACACGATTCTCCTATGTTCCTTTAATTGTATTCTTGCATTATACCGGAGCTATTTAGTTAAAATGTTTACATTCATCAATTTAAAGCATATAACGTCATGCTTCATGCAATAATATGTGAAAAGGTCGCTTTTTGTCGGCAAAATTTCTGGTTTTAATATTTAAAATATTCTTTCCGAGTCCTTTTATGACTAAATGTTTTGATTATAACAATGCGTCAGTAAATCACCATATTTCTGCTGACTTACAAAGACTGAGATTACTAGGTGTTATTGCTATTTTGTTTGAAATCCACATGAGCCTCGATCTGAGAAAACCGGAGCTTAATGCATGTGCGTACAGTGTCTTCCCACACTCGCCTGTGCCGTAAACACAGGCTTATCACGGACGACACTTTCTGCCTAGGCTGCTTTTTGTTTATAAGATACTCCCTTTAAACGAACAATATAACAGCGGAAAGTGTCGTCACTGATGCGCCTGTGCAGACTTCACATTCTAATTTATTACCTGATGTCTTATATAAATGATAATTAATTATTTTTTGCTATTTCTTCGTCGAAAAAGAAATTTGCAATGTTTTAAACTGGTACCGGTGAATATCGAACTGTTGACCGGTCAACAGTTTGAACTGTTGCCCGCTGGAATAATGACGTCATTTCGTCGAAAAAAGTTAAACAGTCAAAATTATTTATTTTATCGATTACTGTTGTGTGTAAATAAAATTTAGTTTGCTGTTTTTTCTATGTTGGAAATTTGATCAGGTAATAAAGCACTTATTTCATGGATGCTTGGTGAACAGTCAAAACTGTTGTCCCTCGGTATCAGGGCTGACATTTAGAACTGTTGCCCTCGGCCTATCGGCCTCGGGCAACAGTACAAAAGTCATCCCTGATACCTTGGGAAACAGTTTTGACTGTTCACCGCGCATACATGAAATAAGTGTATATTGTTACGACACTTTACGCACATGCATTAACCCCTGTTGTCACAGAGAGAGGCTGATATGTTGATTGATAAATGTGAACATTCTATGCTCGTTTTTCGTGTTCTCAAGTGACTTTTAAGTACTTTTATCCTTATTCCCGTCTTTAAAAAAGTGCTATACATATATATTAGATATTTTCACTATTTCTACTAGAAAGCTAAATAGAGATTTCATCTGTTATTTTCTCATGAACAACACATATTATCATACGTTTATCGGCGGTTTCCCAATAGCACATGTCTTATGCATATGAATGCAGTTTTATTTGAATACGATACATATTCTTAAAATTTAAAACTTTAGATTTTAAGATATCTCTAGAGTTAATTTTATTTTAGAAAACATCTTTAAATATCCCTGAATGGTGTATTTCTGATGCATGTCAATCCTTTAAAACTTAGATGCCGGCGTGCAAGGGACACAATGGCATATTATGCCGTTGGTAAAAAAGACATTATGACAAAGCACATAGTGGCCGAGGCAGAAGATAAAGAGATGAAGATTTGGTAAGACGCTTTCTGGATTGAATTCATCTTGAAGATAAGATTTAAAGTGGAGTTCAATAAAGATCCATAAACAATCGAAGATGCGGTTTACTTTGCAGAAAATCTGTTGCAAATAAGAAACAAGAGCACCGCATAACGGGTGCCACGCTCGGCTGCGGGTGCAGTTTTGAATAGATGAAAGCTTGTCAGATTTTTTTAGAGGTCACAGTGACCTTGACCTTTGACCTAGTGACCCAAATATGGGTGAGGCATGTATAACTCATCAAGGTGCAGCTACATATGAAGTTTCAAAGTTGTAGGTTGAAGCACTTTGATTTTAGAGCCAATGTTCAAAACCTTGACAAAATGTTAAGGTTTTAGCACGACCCGGACGACATGACGACGGACACGACGACGAGCTGGCTATGACAATACCTCTTTTTTTCCGAAAACAGCGGAGCTTAGAATCACAGTTAAGAGTAAATGTTGAGCGTGAAGACATATATGATTAACGCGTTCGTGTGGGATTATAAAGGTACACAGCGTTGTGTGTTCAGGTTCTTCCTTTTACTTTAGATTCATATATAAACATGACGTATATAAACCCTTTTCACGTTCTAACTGCTTCCTAATTTCAACTGGCATCTTATCTATTACAACTGGGACTTGCAAACTGCCGTAACTGTCTTGACTCTGACACATAGCTTCTAAACTGCGAATGTAGGTCTCCATTTTAGCATGAAAAGTTCTCAAACTGGACGCTTTACTGGACGGAGCGGGTAGTTGTAATAGAGCCTGCATGGAAGCGTGTATGATTTTGTATTGCTGACCGTACCTTTCCTTCAGTAGATCTACAGCACGTGCATAATTTGCGTTAGTCATGGCAAAACCTTCAATTACTCGTGCGGCATTTCCTTGAAGTTGGGATTTGAGAAACGTGAATTTCTGGACATCGGTCAGATTAGCGTTCATGTGAATGGTAGACTCATATGAATCCCAAAAGGATTGCCATCGCAATATATCTCCACTAAAACTTGGTAATGAAATTTTAGGTGGCCTGTAAAATTGCGTCGAATTGCTACTGACTGAATGATTAGAATTGAAACTTAACGTACAAAGCGTTGTGTGTTCAGGTTCTTCCTTTTACTTCAGATTCAAATATAAACATGACGTATGTAAACAACAACAAATATAACGTGACGTCAAGGACGTACTACACTAAAGCGCGGCGCGGCAAATAACGTTACGTTTCATTCACAACAATGATACTGGAGCACATGAAATTGAAGAACATATAAGAAAATGCCCAAATGATCGTCGGGCAATGTGACGTTCTTTGTAATCAACATATGAAAAAGGAACAGAATAAACAGTTATGTAAAGGATACAAATACAATACCTTTTATCAGAGATGAGAAAGTACCGGATGATGCAGTCGAACTCTTCTGGATGTCGTCCGAAGGGGAGCACCATTTGTAATACATAGTGACCAAGTGGCATCATAGGAAGGCCAGATGTTCAACGATCTGTGTGCTCTCCTGGACATAATAAAGATCCGCAGTAGTCATCGAAACTCTCGGGGAAATGGCCAGGTTCAAAGATTCAACCGATCCCTAATTATGAAGGTGGTCAAAGCATACCTTACTGACGAGGAGAAAGATTGGGATCTGTACCTGGGTTGCTTGGCTGGAGCATACAGATCGACTCCTTGTTAGTAAACAAGTTTATCGCCAAACATGATGATGTTTCATGGACAGTATTTAGCATCTTTGGTAAATGTGTGTCCATTGGTCCAGTGCATGTATCAAATAAATATGAACGTATTTTCAAATACTCATAACATAATACTATTATTTGAGTTTGTTCTATGAGCATTTGACATTTACATAACCACACTATGCGAGTAGAAAAGGGAGAGTAAGTTGGTTCCTTTTTCCTAGTTCCTTATTCCTTATTCGAATAAGGAATACGGAACAGTTCCTTATTCCATATTCACGAGCAACATATTTGATATAGAGTTTTTTTTTAAAGAAGAATAATGCAAAAAAATCTTAAGTAAACAAAACAAATAACTCGAATACATTTACTATATGTATAACGTTACATATTCTATGTTTCTTCTTTGCGCTTTCATAGGACTTCTTGTTTAAACCGAACCGACATTTTCTACTTCGAATTCTTACTTCACTTCAACAAAACTTGAAGCATATAAGATTATGTTACATGTATGTGACGTAAAAGAACAATCTAGCACATTTAAACATGTTTGTTTTTATTAATAGTCCAGTTCCTTTTTCGCGGCTGAATGATGAAAAAACATGTCCTTATTATTAATTCAAGCCGAATAAGGAACTGGCATTTTCTTACTTTAATATCAATCAAACTGATCCAAAGTGAACCACATCTAAAATAATATTATTATAAATATAAAGGTTGTATATTTAAAATGCTTATTGCAACACATTTCTTCTTAGTTTTAAGTAATGATTGTCCAGTTCCTTATTCAGTTTGAATAAGGAAAAAGGAGCTGGTTCCCTTTTCCTTATTAAAATCGAATTAGGAACTGGAATGCTCTTTCTATAAATTAAACATAAAAATGAACCAACGGGACACATACATCAACGAAAATCATTGTAAATGTAGATTGGGTATACACAATATTAATTACAGTATATTTATAGTTTGTTTTATTTAATGATAACCTAGTTTCTTAATCGGTTGGAATAAGGAATAAGGAACTGGTTCTTTATTCCCTATTCAAATCGAATAAGGAATTGGTATTTTCTTACAAAACAAATATATTAATATGAATAAAGTGACACATAAATCAAGGAAAACCGCTGTAAATGTAGTTTGGAAATGATATAAAATATTTATTGCAGTACATTTCTACTTTGCTCTTTTGTGTAATGATAAACCAATGCCTTTTTTGCGGCTGAATAAGGAAATAGTAACCAGATGCACTAACTAAATGTAGGACTGATAACCACCGAGAACAGCGCCAAGTTGTCGGTTCCCACGACCTTTAATCGTGGGCAAATATTGAAGGTCGCCGGATGTACATTTGGCATCCTAGAGGGACGAAACGCGCTTTCGGAGATAGACAATCTATTGAAATAAAAACACACAATTACAGCAATGTAAGCTTTTGGTTTTAATTGGAAAAAAAACTACAACGAAATACATAGGCGACGAAACTTTTCAGTCTACTAGAGGCAAATTCGCAGCTGCTTCAAATTCAATCTCGCCTTTAGTGTGACATCAGTGACGTCGCACTGATGGCAACGCTGTCCGACTAATTGGCATTCGGTGCGAATACAGAACTGTTACGCTAAGAACGGCGAAGGGCTGTTTACCATCAAGACCATTTGCATTGTTTAGATCCCATGGTAAATAATCGTATGCCGACGTTGAAAGTCGCCGAATGAATCGTTGGTCTGCATGAGCGAGAAAACGCGTATTTGCACTTTAACAATCTGAGAAGAAAACACAATTTTACAGCTTGTATGCGCGTTAAAAAAAATAAAAAATAAAATAAAGTATTAAGGCATTTCGATGAAACGTTTCAGTCTACTAGATGCACCTGGACCGCTTCTTCCGGTGCAGTCTTGCTTTTATGGTGACGTGTTAAAATCCTTTTGCATTCTCAATCATATCCCTTCGCAACTGTTTGCGTATCAGAACGGAATTAGATATCTAAAACATATTTAGTTTTCAGCTCGTATAGTCTTCATATAGTCCTGACCAAAGTTCAGGGTCAGATAAGACTTCATGAACTGTACCAGAGATATAAATAACAAATCTTACATTAAATATCGCCATAAATAACGAATATAACGCTATGTGATTCGGAAATAATCCACATTGAATTATCCGAAATAATGGCCTCTGAATAAGGAATTGGTAATAAGTTAGTTCCTTATTCAGCAGCATGTATTTCGTACAATCACTTTCGGATATGTTATGTTTTAATGTTGTGTGTGTTATTTATGCTTGTTATATGGAAGTATTCTGTCACTTTTCTTTTTATATTCTATTTGACAATAAACGCTGAAAACAAGTATTATTATGACGATATTAAGGAAATGGTATTGCCGTACTCACACATAAATTAAAATTAACCAAAAATACTTAATGTCAATGAAAATCATGATATATGTAGGTTCGGCGTAAAAAATATTTGTTGCAATATATTTCTACCTAATTTTACTTAATGATAACACAGTTCATTATTCGGTGTGAATAAGGAATAAGGAACTGGTTCCTTTTTCCTAATTCAAGTCGAATATGGAACTGGCATTTTCATCCTAAATCTTTTTATAAAAATGAACCAAGGAGACCAATAAATCAATGAAAATAATTGTAAATTTAGGCTGGGTATCAACACATTAATTGTTGTACATCTCTTCTAAGTTTTATTTAATGATAACCTAGTTACTTTTTTCGGATTGAAAAAGGAATAAGGAACTGGTTCCTTATTTCTTATTCAAATCGAATAAGGAACTGCCATTTTCTTACACATATACAAAATAAAATGAACCAGAGAGACCAATTAATAAATGAAAATCATTTGAAATGAAGGTTCGGTATCAAAAATATGCATTATAGTAAAGTTCTAAATTGTTTTTTGCGTAACCAGTTTTTTTCGTGGCAAAAAGTTACCAGTTGCACTAACTTCGGAAAAAACAGCACTTGCAAGACCAGCACTATTTTGTCGGTAACACGACCTTTAATCGTGTTGCAACGTTGAAGGACGCCGGATCAACCGTTGGCATCCAAGATTGAGAAAACTCGTTTTCGGAGATAATAATATATTTACCTGTAAATATAAGCACTCAAGTAAAGCTTGTATACGCATTTGTTTTTCATTTGAAAGACAAGAAACGGAAGCATCTCTATGAAACCTTCCAGATTTTTTAGAGGCCCCTGTGTCGCTGCTTTCGGTGCAGTCTCGCCTTCATGGTGATGTCGCACCGACGACGACGCTGTTCGAAATATTGACATTCGGTACGTATACAGAGCTGAACTGTTACAGCTCGGCGAGGGACTGTTCACAATAGAAGCCATCGCCGTTTTGTAGATCCCAGGGTCAATAGTCGAGTGCCGAGGTTGAATGTCTCCGGATGTACCGTTGGCCTGTATAAGCGAGAAAACGCGTATTCGTCCTTAAACAAATCTATGAACGAAACAAACTATTACAGCTAGTATGCGCGCAAGTGTTATAATTTTAAAATTAAATATTGAGGCATCTCGATTATACTTTTAAGTCTACTTGAGGCACCTAGACAGCTGCTTTAATGCATTCTTGTTTTCATTCTTGTTTTGTTGCTTGAATAATGAATAAGGACATGGCTTCTTTTTCCTCATTCAGCCGCGAAAAAGGAACTGAACTATTAATAAAAACAAACATGTTTAAATGTACTAGATTGTTCTTTTTCGTCACGTACATTTTACACAATCTTATATGCTTCAGGTTTTGTTTATGTGATGTTAGAATTCGAAGAGCATGCCGGTTTGGTTTAAACAAGAAGTCCTATGCAAGCGAAGAAAAAACATAGAATATGTAACGTAATACATAAAGTAAATGTATTCGAGTTATTTTGTTTTTATTTACTTAAGAATCTTTTGCATGATTTTTCTTTAAACCCCTATATCAAATATGTTAATCGTGAACAATGACTACGGAACTGTTCCTTATTCCTTATTCGAATAAGAAATGAGGAACAAGGAAAAAGGAACAAACTTACTTTCCGTGAATAGAAAGCGTCATAAACTGACAAAACCAACACTGTGTTTTCCCTAAAATTTGCTCAATAATTACGGTACCCGGCGATTATGATGACAGAGAAAACACTCATTACGCATATTGCTCTAACACTAATGTTCGCGCTTTACGCACAGGTGGAAGTAACGTACCCAGGATAGTTTTTTTTAGGAGCCCAATATATTTAGATAAATATATAAAATCATGTTTAATTAGAAAAAAAAATTGACAAAGAGCCATGAAAAAAAAATCCCCACCCTCTGATATTGAAATCATAACAAGGTCATTAACTAGAATTTATCATAGACCTGTCTTCGTGGGCCGCAAAAATGTCAAAAATAGCTTTAATCCAAAGCATCCCTTGATCCTCCTATGGGCAATTGGACAACCTTTAAAAAAAAGTTAACTTAAAAAAAATCTGTCCAGCCGTTAACTCACAGTCGGTCGATAACCAAGCAATATTTCCAGTCCGTTTGTCAACCCGAATACATCTTCGACAGACTTTCAAACAATATTTTTTACTTTTTGCCCCTCAATAGAAAGCTCGCATTCTATTCCTTTAAAACAACGAGGCGTGATAAATAATGCATGCATATGCAACCACTTACCTCTAAAAACTAATTCCAATACAATCAGAATGATAAGTATTTTTCATTTATTCACATTTATTAAAACGTCGTTGTTGTTGTTGATTGGATATTTCTGTGCCTGGCTCTGTCAGTGTAATTCACTGGTAAGCCGGGTTCAAGAGCGATGACTACTTTCGTTTTCAAGTAAATCAAATTTAGACTTTAAACAGTTGTTGCAAAGAAAATATAAACTTTTGGAATTAGTTTTTAGGGGTAAGTGGTTGCATATGCATGCATTATTTGACACGCCTCGTTGTTTAAAAGGAATAGGACGCGATCTAATCGATTAAGGGGCAAAAAATAAAAAATATTAATTGAAAGTCTGTCGAAGATTTATTCGGATTGATAAACGGACTGGAAATATTGCTTGGTTATCGACCGACTGTGAGTTAACGACTGGACAGATTTTTTTGAAGTTAACTTTTTTTTAAAGGTTGTCCATTTGCCCATAAGTGGATCAAGGGATGCTTTGGATTAAATCTTTTTTTGACATTATTGCGGCCCGCGAAGACAGGTCTATGATAAATTCTAGTTAATGACCTTGTTATGATTCCAATATCAGAGGGTGAGGATTTTTTTTCATGGCTCTTTGTCAATTTTTTTCTCATAAAACATGATTTTATATAGTTATTTGAATATATTGGGCTCCTAAAAATAATAATACTATCCAGAGTACGTTACTTCCAACTGTGGCTTTACGCTGCAGTTCTTATACATTTCTGACTTAACCGTAGATACACCTGCAGTATCCTAAAGTCAAAATCAAATCATGACTTTAAATGCAAATCCATTTTTGAACAAATATGTGGTGTTTTCGATCAAAATATTAAACGAGATTTCTTATCTTACGATACCCCTCTTTACACATAAAGCAACATGGAAGTTCACTCGACACACTCAACTGGTCGAGAGGTGACCGAACTTCATTGTGGAAATTGTAAATTAACATATGCAGATAATGAGTTCAAAGTGCTATGTTTGTAAATTAAATCATTAGCCGTTTTGTAAAAATAGTAATGCGTTAACGGTTGCATTACTAGTTAGTTTGAATCGTAAATATTACAACATGCATGCGCAATATAACGTTGTTTATCTTATTTGGGTATCCCAAGGTTTGAAACATCCATTTAGAGCAGCACAAACAATTGTTTATGTAAATAAAACGTATTTTGGCAACACTAAATTATTCCGATAAAAATAAAAAATAAAGACTTTAAATGTTGTCTGCCTCTCACTCGATTTCTTGAGTTACAATTTTTATTAGCTTATTTCAGAAATGGGGCTTTTTCTGGAAACATTTTTGACTAGCGGTCACCTGTAGAAAGATGTTAAGCCATGAACTCAAACAGCATCAATCGGATCATCATGACACTTGATAATTTTTGGGGACATGTAATCTTAGCCTATTAAATGAGTCGCGTTCTGAGAAAACTGTGCATAATGCATGTGCGTTAAGTGTCGTCCCAGAGTAGCCTGTGCAGTCCGCACAGGCTAATCAGGGACGACACTTTCCGCCTAAATTGGAATTTTTGCTAAGAAGAGACGTACTTTTAACAAAAATGTCATGAAAGCGAAAAGTGTTGTCCCTGATAAGCATGTGCATATTGCACAGGCTAAAATGGGACGACACTTCACGCACATGCATTATGCCCAGTTTTCTCAGAACACGACTAAAATAACCAGCCATATCGAATGAAGCACTTTTGAACTGTTGACCATAATAAACATGGCAAAAATATTCTCCCCCAACTCAACCAGTATTAATCGTACCATCATCAAATGTAGCGACACTGTTTGTGGGCATGAACTCGCGACCAAGTACGATTTAGTATTTATAAATGATTGCCCTTGAACATCGCGAGGTTTACCAAATTAATGTCGCCAGCTCTTACACCCAATAGTTATAGTTTTACGATTATCAAACTGCATACAATTTGGTCAGACCTTTAAATAGGCGCATTTGTCACACAGACGTTAACACACAATCTTAAAATATAACATAATATACAAGCCATTTCGTGTAATTAACAAAGTTAATCTATTTTATCCCACTTTTACAGCGAAATCGGTTGATTAAAGCCCCGTTTATTAAATTTCATCTATAATCAACGGCAAGGCTATAACCAATGGCACGAAATGACGTCATCAACTGCCGAACCGGGACTACTTTTTCCCACGCACCTCGTCACCTGTATTTGCCAAGTGCATCAATAATAAAAACAATCTCAAAAGTTTGTCAATCTTAATGACCTTAAAACAAAGAAAAGTAGCAAAAAAAACGTGGTTTTTGTCATTTATTTAATTAAAACCTCTAGTATTAGGTAATTTTAACACTATGAAAATAGGTTCTGTTGTTGTTGCTCCCGTTTGAAGAAGTCAGTTCGAGTTGCTCCCCTTTGACCGTAGAAAACAATCGTCTGGACCAATAAATCCTGTGTTAATTTACAAGCTGTACTCGGATATGCATCCATCTATTTTTCTTCAAAGCATCTTTTCAACCTGCCAATACGCACAAATGATACTGCATCCCAGTGGTTTTTGCGTCAACAATTGGGTGTCAACAAGCTAGGTCAGATGCTGAAGGCCATGGCAAAAGACGCCGGCTTTCTCAAGCACAAGAGAATAACGAACAACTCAGTTCGCAAATTCCTGGTCCAAAATCTTCGAAATGCAAACATTCCACCCACTGAAACCATGGGCATAACAGGGCACAAAAATGTCCAGTCCATTACCAATTATTCCAACATATCTGTTAAACAGCAGCAAAAGTGTTCATTCTTGCTCAGTCCAGTAAATGTAACAATCCAACAGATTCCTCTCGTTCACCTTCATGCACCGAAACGATGGCCGAACTGCAGCCTAGACAACCACTGTCTACCGTCGAACAAGTTGATCTTTATGTTCGCCCCACCCAGTCACTTCACCAGCAAATGTCTTTCTCTAGTTCGATCAACTTTGCCTCACAATTCTTTGGTGCCAATCTTTGTTTTTTCGTCACGAAATATCCACATATTATAACAAAGAAGCAAATATTGTGCACCTCGTGATCGACTTGATAGTTTCATATCGAAAGTGAATTGTGTGTGGTGTTAGGCTACGTTGTAAACGTTGTAAACAAATGTAGTTCCTTGTATATAACAACTTAATGTCATATAGATATCATAAAACTTTAAGATTTGCAATTCAATATGATTAAAATTGTACTTAATAACGCTCGACACTTTGTTACAGAACGATATTCTGATTAAAAAAAAAGATTATTTGATCAGCGGTTATTTTTGGAACGCGGAGTAATACACTGACCTTGGTTACACTACAGTCATTATCAAAGTACGACAAACACTCATGAAAACTTATTTTGTTTAAATAAAAAAAGTTAACTGAATAAAAAGTGGGATAAATAGAATAATAGGTCGTGCTTTTTGTTTTCTAAGCCTCGCATGATAAACCTGATCTATAATCAACACTAACCTATTATTCTCTATGTTCCTTAGAACATAGTATATGGTATCTCCATATGATTAACATGAGCAAATGTACAGTCGTCTGGAAACCATTTAACAAACATGATTGGGAAATGCAAAAGGCAGCCGTTACCGTTTGTTAACGACGTGATCTGATATTATTTAAGTTATACAGAATAAATTTAAGAAATAATATTTTTCTATCATGGTTTGTTGTCGAATAAACCACAGTAAGGAGTATAGATGCGTAGGAATTAAATCACGAGTGTGAAGCACGAGTGATTTGATAACACGCACCTGTAATCCTTACTGTGGGTTATTCGACAACAAACCATCATAGAAAAATATTATTTCGATTCTAACACGATTCTGATTGATTTGGTTCACGATTGGCAGTGAACTATATTTACCAATACTCCGTCCTTCTTAGTACAAAGTTCACTATTTAGTGACGTCATTGAATTGTACATACATATGACGTCGTTTTCATTCATAAATATTTTGCAAACCACGTCACTTTCATAGAAAACAATAATCGCAGAAACTAATTGACGTCACTTTTATTGATGCTACTGAAAAGCTGACATGCAATAAATGTTTTCTTAATTACGTTTCTTAACAAATAACATTCTTTGCAGGCGTGGTTATGCCACTTATCACCAAATATACAATTTGTTGTTTCATTACATTTATATACATGCTACATTTATTACATTTTTTTGAGAGCAGGTTTTAGCACGTGCATTTTACTGCAATATTTTCTATATTTATTAGGAACCTTTTTTCGAAACATTAAGCTCTGCCCATACATTATTGCAGAATAACCCACATTTGATTTCCTTCTTTGTCTATAGAAAACAAGTCGCGTGCCGTGTAAGAATGTTTGATAATCCAAATAAATCAAAATTATTTTATTTAATTTTCAAGTATTTTGAAAAAGAAGGGCATACGCATTTTAGCTTATGCCGACATGTATGTAGCCTTCAACATCGTTTTCAGAGCGCACGTTATTGTGAATATCGTTACAATTAAAATGCCTGTATACCTTTTTTACAGCATCTGGGATCGGGAAAATAACAAGTAGCAATATATAATGAACACAAAGGCATTGATTATTGATTAACATTTAAGTTAAGAACAGCTTTATGTCAAAATTAATTAGTTAAGCTACTGAATTATCACACGATTCAGTTATAAGATAGGATGCTACATAACCCATTGTGTAAACACAAAATTTTCAGTTGTAATTATACATAGTTTATTGAAAAATTGAAGACTTTTTAAACCACCATAATGAATTCTCATTTTACAGTTGACAAATACCTAGTTTTTTGTAATAATGGTGATAAGAACATTTAGCCAAATCATATATATTTGATTGATTTTTTTTAATGAAAAAGTTTGATTGCTTATTATGCAATATTATATTTGGTATAATATGGTATTTACAGGTCACTCAAATACTAAACAGCGTGGTATTTTTACACCGAAGTGACATTCCAACTAGGATAAATCCAAAATTTTCCAAGCGTTATAGTTGTTTCGTGCTTGCTTTCTACAGTGTTTTAAAATTGAAAGAATAATGTAATACTATAAAAAAAGTTCTTCTTAGTTTTTATCTGTGTGTGGTTTGCCCTAAATCAAAAAGTTTTTTTCTCAGTAATCATCAATGGCAAAGATCCAGTGCCATAAGGAAAGAAAAAAAAAAGAAATTGACAAGTAGTTATTATTTCAAGAAATAAAGTTTAAACAGTGTTTATTCCAGTAGTCATAGGTAAAACATGTATCTATTTTAGTCCTTTAGAAACAATTCTGTAAAATGTTTATTTTAAAATGTTGAGCCAATTATACCCATTTAGTTCAGAATTCCTATGAGTTAAGAAATGAAATTGGGTTTTTGTAAAGGACTCTTGAGCAAAAGTTTTTTATGTGTAAACATCTGCTAAGTTGTGTAGTCGACAGTCGTCCAAGCAGTTAACAACGTTTGCTACAGTTTTGTAAGCAATGTTTGATCTTGTTTTAGTTTTTCACGTGCCAGAAACTTTTTACTGTATTGTTCTCAAAAGACTGGTGGAACGGTATTGTTTGAAAAATCAGAATCCAACAATGTAATGCTGCTTATACATATCAATGTAAGCTATTCCATACTGATTGTAGTTATCTGTTGAGCATTTGTGGCAATATTTCAGTAAAATTGTATTACAATTATGAATGCAATTAGTGTTAAAGTAAACTGTCATGCTGACGAATAGCTTCAGTCTAAAGTACTGCCAAAGTAATGACGATGAACTTAAATGTAGTTCTGTTGAGCAGTATCTAAATTAAAACTCTGTTAACATTATGTATGCACTGTTCTGCCGTGTACACATTGTTAAATATACATTGTCTAAACCTTACCCCCCCCCCTCAGTTATAACTCACAAACTAGTACATATTAATGGTGAACTTTGTAGATTCACATATAGACCCGACACAAACCCATCATATATGGGTGGTTCGAACTGCAATATTGTTTAAACCGTTTCTCAGATATAACTCAGGAGTACTAAGATAACATTTCAATAATTATTTTCTGGAGGTTAATGGACAACAATTGACAGTAGTTAAATGAAACATTCTGCAAAAAATTTTCATTACAAGTATGATGTCTTTCACAACAAAAATAATACTGGTATGATCTGGAAAAGTCATACGGAAAATAATATTAGGTGTTTGTTTAACCAAACCATATAACAGATCTACATATACTAGTTTGTTGCATCACATACGTTCAACCCTTGGTCTTGTCAAGTCCTTGTCAAATCCAAATATTTAAACAATAATAAATACCAATCAGTTTTTTTGTATTATTTGTATGCTATAACGTGTCCTATTCATAAAGCCGAAAAATACAGCTGTTTTCAAAATACTGTAGCTTTGCAAAGTTTTTTAGTGTGAACTAAATACTGAATTGCCCTTTTTGTAATACCTTTTTGATTTATTTTTTATGTCTGCAAGAATTTCGATGGATCCGAATAATATGTGTACACATAAAACATTACTTTCATAAACCAATGTGTATAATTTGGCAAAAAAGACCGAGCACAATTTGGCTTGCGCACTTTCAGTCCGATCGTATCACATTGAAAAACTTTTTCCAAACTTCATTGTAATTTAAAAATGCCATAATTGGAGTAGAGGTTCAAGATGTCGCTCAGATGATAATTAACATAAACTTATATATCTTGTAATACGGTTTTCACATGTGTCGACATATGTTTATTTCAAACTGAACGATGGTATTTAAACTTCCATAGGACGCTCCCGAAGGAAGGATCAGTTTTGCAAACGAAGCTGTGAAGGACGGACGGCATGAGGATAACAGTAATTCAAGAAATTCCCAGATGTTCAGTTCAGTAAAATGTGCCTCCTTAAATATGTGATATAGGAAACGTTTGACAAACATATCATCTCTGCATTCGGCCCATTGAAACCACATTTAAGTAGTAAAATGTTCATACATAAGTTACCAAACATGTTTACTTGGTATACATTTTGCATGATAAGCTTAATATTTTCATTGCATGTAATGTAATTTCTCAAATAATCTTAATGAACCTGACAACACTTATTATAATTTAAGTGTGTTTTCGTCATGAAAACACATGTATGTATTGTTTTGTGAAAGAAGGGCATATTATGTATAACAAATCATATTATATTTAAAATGATATAACTTACAATGTTTGTTAAGGTAATAACCAACGGTTTGTTATTCTGATGCTTGTTATTAATTCCTTTTCATTGGAACTCCAAATCGTTAGTGATTACCTCACGAAGACAATTATTAATTCGCTTCTATTTAACTCATGTCCAATTTGTCTGGGTAAATCAACAAAACATGCAAAGTTTAATATTTTCATGCCATCAAAGTCGGGACCTACAATGATTCCATTACAGTTCATGGATCTGACAGCAAAGTAGAGCAAAGTTACAGTACAGATCTAGCAAAGCAAACTCCGATTTTCGGTTTAGGACAAATAAAATATAAAAGTAAAATGTTTATCTCGACAATATGCATGTCAAGGTAAAAATTGGGCCAATTGATATAAAAAACCTGGTCAACAGGTTAAAGGTTACGCTAAAGTCGTAACAACTGTAGAAGCTACCTTTATGACTAAATGTTGATGACATTTGGTAAGAATTGGTATAATCACAATATTACAACACAGATGAAATCTAAGTAAAGTGTATTAAAAACTTAGGTTACCATGTCAAATCTAAGCAAAAGCTTATGAACCCTATAAATGCTTTGATTGTTTTAACTTAGTCAAATGAAATATTACCTGAATGGTTTAGGGTCGCATGGTTTATATATATTTTATAAATATCACATAATATTCAACATCAGCGCATTCAAAATGCAATGCCAATAGGTTTCATATTATATATGTTGACTAACATCCTTGCGTCAGCAAGATCATTCGACCAATGGCCTACTCCCCTTATGTTACTGATTTGCTCAGTGTGCATTCTTTGTCTTTCATTTTGACAAGAATGTCCTTCAGAAGCTAATAGTCCATATATGTGAATTTGCACTAAGGTTATCAGTTTTGTCTAAGATTTTTGGGCGAAGGAAACTCATTTGTCGACATATTGATGGCACTAAGCAGGCAATTGCCATCACCGTCCACAACTTTTCTTTTTACTCCGTTGCTTGCAAGCAGAGCATCTATATTTTATATATCTATGATTCCTTGAGAAATGTTCTTGCTCTATTTGTTTTGTAACTTTCCTCTTTTGCTTTATGTATTGCATGATAGACATTAGGTCTGTCTAGAGTCACACGCTTTTTTCTCGATAGAGCAGTTTGTTTTCTTTTCTAGTTCTTATCTGTTATTCGATTCGTCAAACATTTTTTGAAACCTGATATTTTGGGTTTGACTTTTTGCCGTTAATGTGGACTTTTGATTTCGCATGAATCTGTGTCTGAATCAGAATTGTTAAATTCTTTCTGTTGTACCTTATATGTTGGATCTTTCACATCGTCATCAAAGTCTGATTCATTT
The DNA here is from genome assembly GCF_020536995.1 of Dreissena polymorpha. Taxonomy (NCBI): domain Eukaryota; kingdom Metazoa; phylum Mollusca; class Bivalvia; order Myida; family Dreissenidae; genus Dreissena; species Dreissena polymorpha. The sequence goes on from NC_068364.1 coordinate 89,615,597, forward strand.
TCAGTACTACTTAACTGAAAAAATGCCCTTTTAGTTCTCAATTATCTCTTTTGAATAAGCTTCGCCAGAGGAATGTTTAAATCACTGTCAGAATCACTGTCCCCCTTTTTACATTGGCTCAATTGCATATTGCTTGACTTAAGTACTTTATAATTGGTTTCAATATCTGTAATCAATGGCTGATGAATACTATATATAGCCTTCTGTATCGATCTTGGTAGCCACAAACTTAAGTGTGGTTTCTTCTTCCATCTCATCACTGAATTGTTCGTCCAATATATTTGAAATCTCTTCCAAGTCTTCTTCTGATATTGCCATGCTGTAAAGAATGTTGTAGAACAGTTCTATGCACATATTGCTTCATATTTTAGGATGCTGATTGGTTTAAAAAAAAGATTCGGCCTTTAAAGACTCTTTGTTAAAATATAAGCACCATCACTTTGGCATGTTAAACTTGTATTTGAAAGAAAGTGAATAGATGCACAGCTTTTAACATGCTGTTCCAATTTTTCAATGTGTAATGAACTGCTTGAATGCTATAACCATAATATTATATATCTGCAATAAAATTTGTCACTAGTGAACATATTAAATGGCACTGAAGTCAGAGAGACATATACCTGTAATACAAGGATAAAATTGATAACTGCAAAATCTCAAAAAAGATAAGCAGTGATTTCTTCCTGCGCTTTCAAGTCCAAATTTAAAGCATTTTAGTATTTTAATGATAATAGACAGCTTTTACACACAAATCTAATACAAAAAAATCTTATCTTTTACTGTAAAAGTAGTTTTCTTTTAAAACATCTTCTTTCCATAAGAAAGAACTTTCAATGAGAGAGGTGTTGAAATAATTATATTATTTTACCATCTTAGTGGGAGAACAATGTCTTTTATCAACATTAACACCGGTAATGTCATATTTCTTCCTATCTAATTATCCATTAGCACAATAGTTTGTGTATTCCTGTTGATAAAACCAGATACAGTAATTTTTTTACAAGGTAAGGGCTTAATATTTTGTTTTTTACCTTGAGTAAGGGGCACCACTGGCTTATGTTTAAATGATTTAAGTTCACTAAAATCATTTTGGCACATGTATTTCCTCTCAATATGTATGAAAACATATTGTGCCCAAAAGACTTAAGTGCTATTAAAGCTTTGTTGCAGTCATGAAATGGATATAAAGAATTCTGGCATACACCTGATTTGTCGATATGAACTTAGTGCACCTTGGTTCTGTCGGATATACCATGTTGAATACAAGATATGATTCCAGGGAATAGTGCAAATTGAAGAGCATTGAAATAGCTTTCTATACGTGCAAAAAGTGAGTTTTGATAAAAAAGTGCACTTATCACGTTCTGGCTCTAACCCCTCGATTTGGTACGTGAATATACTGAATACCGTTAGGGCAATCGTGGTTACAAATTAAAATCCAGAGGGCGACAATGCGATAGTGCGATAGTACGATGGCGACAATGCGATAGTACGATGGCGACAATGCGATAGTTTCGAACTGTCGCAATCGTATTGTCGAACCGTCGTTATCGTATTATCGCATTCTCGCACTGTCACCATCGTATTGTCGCACTATCGTCATCGTACAATCGCACTATCGCATTGTCGCATTTTCGCCATCGTACTATCGCATTGTCGCCATCGTATTGTCGCACTGTCGCCATCGTACTATCGCATTGTTGCCATTGTACTATCGCGTTGTCGCATTGTCGCCATCGTACTATCGCATTGTCGCCATCGTACTGTCGCGTTGTCGCAATCGTACTATCGCATTGCCGCTATTGTACTATCGCACTATCGCATCGCCCTCTGGATTTAAATGTTTAACAACGTTGGCACTTACGGTATTCCGTAAATTCACGTACCAAATTTTCAGAGCGTTGATAACATTATTGAAAATATTCGGTTTTGGATGTGTTTTTGTTTTATCATAGGGTAAATTTGCATTTAACAAATTTTGCGATGATTCCGAGCGGGTTTCACTAGGGATTATTCTTTTTGTTCATATCATTGTATAATGGCAATAACGGTATTCCGTAACAAACGCTCTAGCATTTAGGTAGCACTATACAGTTTTTAGCCTTAGTTTCGAATTGGCAAGGGAGAAATTTCTAATAAATAGGGATACAATGAAACTGAGCAGCAATAATAGTGTTTTACAAGTTTAAAGTATCAGATTTGAGTGGTGGTGGTTTGAAATGCATGCTTAGTGAATTCGAAAATGTGTCCAGTGCATAGCCAGTGTCTCTGCTGTGCCGCCAAGGTCATGAAAGACGTACATGCTGGTTTCCAGCTCCGAAGGCTAATTTTGCCTGAATTTTAAAGGTGCCTCCACTCAACTGAATTTCTGTGAAAAACCACGTTGATGATACTAGGATCCTTCATTGTCGGTCAACTATCTGGTTAGTGATGCAGTAAAACAGACAGTGTTTAATGAGCTGGTATTTGCAGTTTGGTGGTAAATTTGTGTTGAAAATCACGGAAATGGCCGCCGAAGCGGGTGATATTCAGACCCCCAAATTGGCTGATTTTCCATTATAAAAATATAGAGCAAGTGGTTGCACCATGGCTATCCATGTATTTTTGGAAGACATACCCCCAACAATACGGAAGATATGTTTTGTATGATTTTAGGTGTAGACGTTGTGTCAGCTGTGAGGACGGACAGTGCCCCCACCCCGGCAGCCAGTAGCCGATTTGAGAAAAACTGTAGTGTGTCCCCTTAGTCATTCAAAGGCTGTAGTCTAGTAGGGTTACTTAAAAAGCACAAGCTTACTCATTCTGAAATGTTAAACAACACGAGAAGTACTTCGTGTTGTGCGATGTGCTTTTTTAATAAATAATTCCTGTTTTAACATTCGCATTTACATGCAGACAAGCGTTTCGTCACATACCTGTGGGTTTTACGCCATGGACCCGAATTCACAAATTCATTCTGTTACAAAAATGAAGAATGAAAAATGAAGAAAATATTATTTAAACAGTTATACTTGCAGAGTACATTAAATTTACAATTAGTCGCGGAATGTACTTATAACGACTATAAGTACACACTTTTGCATTATAACAAGTTAGGAAATACTCAAAAACTATAACCCGCCATTATATAACACTAAACGCATTGTCATCGGTTGTTAGTCTATTCTTCATTGTCTTAAAATGGGTTGGTGAATACATGCTTAGGTAACATTATAATCCGATTATCGTATATTCAATTTTAAAGCGTACACGACACGAGTTGTCTTGGGTCGAGCTGATACTTTTTATTTAAACTTAATGCAACACAACGTCCGCCGTCATACAAACACTGAAGGTGATACTGTAAGTATATGCATTGCATTAATTGATTAATTCAATGCAACTGACAAGAACCATGAGCTAACTATATTGGTCGCAGGCTATATGGATCGCCATAACTGACTTAGAATAATAGGTGTTTTCTTGTATTTATTGATATATGGATTATATAAACAAATCGAAAATAACCTCATTAAAGATAGTGAGTGAGGAAAACCATTGCAATATAAAGGGACAAAAATGAAAATTCAGATAAATATTAGAAGATGTATTTTGGTAACCGTCTGTCATTCTTTTGTAAAAGGCGATTGACAAAGCGCCTTTATATACATCACAACATTTCACATAATACACTGGTCCACGCCTTAAAACTGTCAATACATTTGTTGGGGCTTAAGCCGGTTTTAAGCCTCATCTTTTAATATGAACCTCGCATGTAGCCTAGAAATAATCGCTTTAAATTCACGTATACTTAAACATAAATCACATTTCACTGCAATTAAACAGCACTCAAAGAGAATAACACTTTTTAAGAACAAGTAGTTTTGTTAGTGGACAATCACCACCAAAGTAACATAACTGTTCTCAAGTTTTAAGTATTGAAGTAAGTACACCTATATATTATATCCTTTCAAAACAACTTACATTCGGAACCCATTATTTTTTAATTCTTATTTTAAAATGTTGATGGTGCAGCTCAGAAAGACGCCTAATTACAATGGTTAAAACTCGTTGTGTGCGAAATATAATTTTTTGATTGTGTTTAACAATGTCTTCATTTCTAAAGAGGCTGTTGCTGAAAGTGAATGTTGACTGTTTCAAATAAGTAATTCATAGAAGAAATATAACAAAAGCATAACCTATTGAAAAAATCGTCAAATATACATAATGATAACATTTGTTCTTTTCTTGGTCAATATAAAGACTATAAGTTTAAATACACCAAAGAACCAATATAAGGAAATCTTCGCACATATATAAACGTATATTATGTGATTCTATACTCATAAATACACGGTATTTCGTCTTAACCCGCCATTGAGAAAAAATGCAGCACTCAAGAAAGCAATAAATGACTCACTCATATTGGACTCCTTATTCTTCAGGTATGCTAAATTTGATTGGACGTATTTTCTCTTCCTTCTCATCTGATACCCATATAACTGTTAACATGAACGCCACAATAATTATTAGGAATCTTTGACCCGCTGTATTGACAATTAGCTCATACACAAAACGGCTTATGAAGATGTTTGATTAACCAACCTCAGTGTACATAGAATAGAATACGACTTCATCACGTACGTAGTTAATAAATTCTTTCAAATAATGAAATTGTGCCATAGACACGTATATATTATTCGTCTTTATTTATTTATAAATATGCAGTTATATTGACTGTCAGCTTTAGAACATTACAAATTTACATATTTATAGCCGTTTTATCATAATTTTTAAAGCATAAACTACTTAACTAATAATAAGTGTTATTATAATAAAAAAGAACATCATGATATAAGTAAAGCCTTATTGACAGTTTTGTTCTTAACACAGAAACATTTCAGCTCAATCGTTCTGTTATGTGCTATTTTCTTTATCTGGTTATTTTGATGTTATCTCAACGTGTTGGGTGCGGAAAAGGTTGCTTAACACAAACATACGCAGCAATCCAAATAACTATTTAATTAATATATATGGAGTATATATTAACGTCGAGCGCATTTTTCTCCGATTAAGAGAAGACAACAAAATAAAGCCTTAGTACTGCATTCAGTATATATAGAAAATGACTTGCCGAAATGGCTAGGTTTATTTGGCACTAGAGACTATCAATTGTTTCTTTTTATTATTGGTTGCTAAATAAGGGTAGTTGTCTATAGTTACAAGCGTCTATATTAAAATAAAAGAAAGTTTAATGCAATCATCTTAATAACATTAGAAATTAAATCGGGACTATCATGACGCGGTTTCATGTAAAATATAAACTATGAAAGCATAAGCAAGCATAATCAATTCACATAAACTTGTATCATCATCATAATGTTTTGATAAAAAAAACATTATTTCGCTTATTTGTTTATATTGTACAAACAATATAGTTTAAGTGCCCGTAATGAAGCCACGTTCAGCAAATAAACATAAATAATATATTATGTAATTCAAATAACATTGCAAAAAATAGTCGTAGTTTATTCAAAATTAATCGTTATTAATAGTACATATTGTTGTATTTTGGTCATAACTTTGTGTCTACAGGTTTCGTTTCTCAACTAACATTTGGGATAATGTGCTTTTTATGATGGGGCGTGCTATATTCAATTTGTCCTAAGATGTGCATGACACGCTTCCACTTTCGGCTAAAACACGGTATTAGTGCTGATAAAGGAATGTTCATGTTATATACATGAAAAAGAAACATTTAACAAGATATGAACCAATTTTAAAAATTGGTAAGCCTGACATATACTTTCTTGAAAATTTCAAGAGGTTAGTGTAACCCATTGTTAAGATATGCATGCAAACAAGTTATAAGAATGGCCATTTCACTCGAAAAAAGCTTTAATATAAAATAGAGTATTCTTTTAATATCATACTGAAATTATGCATTTATTGGTCTTGTTATATGCGGAATTTTATCCTGCAAATATTGCTTCTTGAATTAAAGAAATCGGTAAAATATTATAGCTTTTATAAGCAAAATACCGTCAGTAGTGTCCAGTTCTAAATGTTGTAGTGTCTGTAACCATTACAAGTTAATATGGCAATAATTTTGTTGTTTCATTATGGAAAAGTATAAATCCTACAACGGCTCACGTGTATCCATGTGATGTCCAAGTTGGCCGAAATTGGTGGTGCTATATTGTACAATTCAAAAAACCAGCAACTCAATAAAAAAAAGTTACAGACACTACACAAACCGGTATAAAAATGAAAGATAAAAGTATTGTTCTACATTAAAACATTGTTTTTCTCAATAGAAAGTTCCATCTTTTTTGATGTAATGTTGCATCATCTATTTAACTTGATCTGCCTAGGGGATACCCTAGGGTATACAATGAGCTTCATTGAAATGTTCTATCTAACATTTTAATTTTTTAAGTGAGAGAGACTACTCTCAGCACCAATACCGTGTTTTAGACGTTAACATTTGCAAAAGTCACTTTTATGTTAATTGGACGAAAATATTTACCTGCTAACTGCAGTATTTAATTACTTTTGAAATACCTTTCCACCGGATGAAGCGAATAAGAATTTTTTATCTCAACTGTGTATGCTTGTACACGTATCGATAGAGAAAATAGTACGTACAACTACGTGCATGTTATTCAACATAAATTATCAACACACTGTTTTGGGTGTTTTAAGTTCAAACAATAATAACGTTATCATAATTACGAATCGTCTTACATACACATTCAAAAACATATGCTTCTTTAGAAATGATTTTAATTTTCTGCGTAATACGTCTTAGAATATGCACACATCCGATAAAACAAATGGGATTAACAGTTTTTATTGCTGCAGTCGGTCCATACTAAAGCGGCTCGGGCTGCAAACACATATAACAATTCCAGTTTGTGTCAAAGTCCTACGAACTTTTCAATCACATTTTCTACAAAGTTTTTGCAGGAACGTTCATCGATATTATTTTTTGTCTTTCATAATCGAAGTATTGTATACTATGCTTTTTATTGCTAGTCGAGCATGCAACATACTCTGCTAATTCCATTTTGAAGTGCACTGTTATTAATATTTTTGCAACAGAAAATTAACAACAATCAAGCCAAAACAGGTATGTTTATTGTTGCTTAACTATTTTGTCATAATTTTAGTTCTTTATCGCGAGAAAATCTTTACATCGGCTTTAAATATATATACATATATGCCTTCGTATGCAATATACGCTTACAGGCACACGTTTGCGCCTACAGGCACACTTCTGCGCCTACATGCATACATGTGTTCATGTCGGCACATGTTGATGGTTCAAAGCCAGAACCCCGTATAGGAACATTTTGTCAACACTAGTTTATTTGCTCAATGGATGAAGATACAGATTGAGATGATCGCCAATTACGAGTGTTTTTTCATTATAGATATTGATAGATATTAAATGTCGTATCGGAAAGGAATTGAAATAAGTTCTATCATTTTACAGCATGTGCAAAGACAACAAATACTTTTTTCCACAACCAAGCATGTTAAAAAACATTATAGAGAGTTTTAGCAGTACTATGCACATATCTAATGTTTTCGGAATACTAGTTATAAAAACAAAGCAGGTGTTGCGAATGTGGTTTATGTCAGTAAACCGACCGACAGATAAATGTAAATTGGGGCTGATATCGATGTATCCAATTTCAACATAAGGAATGAATAGAAGGTACAGGCCACACATACAATGATGTACATGTACACATGCAAATATAAGCTGAAACAGCTTTTTGTGATATTTTTAATTAGCTCATGTAAATGCTTAAGAAATAAATCACATTTAATAATCATTTTAACGTTTAGTTATTTTGTTGATTTCAAGTTATGTATTTATACTTTGAATACGCTGAGCACTTAACCTTAAATATTTTTGAAGTTATAGGACGACATGCCATTCAATTTAAACATTTAATAATGTATGAACATATACCTTATAGTATACGCAATACAATAGTAAAGGTGGTCAAAGTGACATCAGAAGATGAATCTGTGGTGTTGTCACTTTTTACAAAGCATTCTAAATGATTTCCAAATGCATTACAAATATTGTAGAGCTTTGATGCAAGTACGCTTGTTGTTCTTATGTTCAAAATGTATAAAAAAAACATGCGTATTGAATACTTATCTAACATATTTGTTGTAAGAACAATATCAATGTTGGTGATATCACCACTTAATTCGGACAAATTCTTGACTATGTAATCTCATTAGAAGAAACAAATATGTTTTGCATGAGTACTCAATCATTTGTGAACAGCTGGCACCTGGTATCAGCGTACTGTTTACCTCAAGAATATGATATTCCTCTTAAAATATTTACATTGTCTTTCGAAAACTGTTTACACATGTAGTTATTGTACATGAGTTAAATTCCTCTGAAACTAATGCTAATTAATTTTATGCAAGCGTTGTTCATTGGCTTACCTTGTCATGGCGATATCGACCGATACGGAGAATGAGATTATCGAATGACTAAATACCAGCTAAGCATGACGCAGGAGCTCACCAGATCTTGTACAGTCTCTTTCGATCTCTGGCAGCCTTGGTCGGATCTGATATCTCTTAGGCCTTCTCTGCTTTTTTCTTCTGTCGCCGTCTGAATATTACCGATATATACTTAATTGAAAAAGAACATTTTACAGCAAAGTCTCATGTTCAATGTCCATACGTTGCCATTATGCTCTGATATGGAATAATTATGTTTGGTTAACAGCTTGTTTTATACCCTTTTGAACGAAAAGGTCGCACTTGCTAATACGCTTTGGACGCTGTTCCATTTCCATATTCTAACCATATAAACATGAAAAGAAAAGAAAATTTTATAAACATTTTTAACGCTTTCTACGCAGATTGAGGGTGTTCTGCCTTTTCCAGTAAACCCGGCGAGAACCGCCCTTGGTCTTGTTGAAACCATGGCCTTTACCAAGCACTCTTGATGACTTGCCAGCAGCTGTAAGGCCCCGCAATTCGTTTCTAAAACGTGCCAACCACTTGGTTAGTATTTGTTGAAGTATTTTAATTGCGTTCAAATTGTACTTAGCATCGCTAGTCCATCCGGGTGTGCAATAATTATTTAAGTTAAACGCCTATTCGAATAGTATTCTAGTAAAAAACTTAACAAATAATATTGCCACTTAAAATTAGGCACGCTTTTTATGTTTCCAGAGGATCCTGCTTAAGTCATGTTTATTGTTTTGGGAATTGTTGTGATAAGGGTATAATATTTAAATTTGTCGCTCTTATCATTATTCATTGATTCCTTTCTGTGTTTGAGAAAGTACTGTAAATCATCTGTGACATTCTGATAAATATGCGTAATATCGTATGTCATTACAGTTCTCGGCCCTTCCGACAATCAACTATAATTTTATAGTTGTATAGCTCCTTCAAGCTGACATCATTTTCGCTTCGTTTCTTAATGCTTTCATAGGCTAAATTTAATAAAACCACAAAAAATCCCTTATGACAACTTTTATGGCAAAATAATTTCATTGTTTTTGCCTTGCCTAATTTTCGGTGCATGACATAACTTGTGTTACGTGTAACTACAATCGCAAACACGACATCCGATTGACGTTCAAATCGGTTTCTAAATTGTAGAGTGTGCGTATTTAATTAAGTGTATATTGATCGACCGGTTAAAAACGTCTCGATATATGCAAATACGAGTTCATAGTTAAAGGCCGACTTATAAACCGTTATTTTTCAAATGAATATCAATGATGGTTCTTGTTGGTCTTCGTAAGTTTATTATTCTAAAAATTGATAAAATAAAATAAATATTATAAGATTAAAAATTAATAGAATACTTTTATATAAGAAAATATTCTCACATAACATATATACCTATTATTACAAAACTTAGTTATAGAAAATATATTTTATTCAATCATACACAGAATTATTATTATTAAATGTTTTGCAGTATAATATAAAATACATATTTTCTAAATATTGTAATAATGAGTGTATATGTTCTGTGAGTGAAGTTTCTAAATTTAAGAATTATATTAATTTTCAATAGATATGTGTTAATATTTTTTAATGTATATATAGTAATTACCAAAAATATTTATAATGATACATTATGATAAAATATGTATTTATAATTTCGAAAATTAACGTATTTATACATAATAATGTACGATGGACCTTTATTATCTTATAACAGCATTGAAACATCTATTAATAACTTCTGAAATACAATTTTTATAACAAAAATATTTATATATAATAATGTTGTTCATGTGGACCAGAATTAAGTAAATAACAGACAATATTGAGATAATGTATTTCATGCTTATTAGAATTACACACGCCCGGCAAGATTATTTACTGATACTATGATGCTGCTGTTAATGTTGTTCTTTTTGCTGGTGCTACTACTTCTACTACTTCTTTTGCCTCTACAACAACGACAATTACAACAACAACTGATAGTAGTAATACTGATACTATTTCTCCCTCTTAGTAGTTTTAAAACAAGTACCATTTCTTCGGCTTTAAGTGATATTATAATATGTTCCTTTAAATCTATTCTTATTTGTAGAGAAGGTCTAACAATAAAATAAAACCTTATGAACGCGAATCGTGTACGTACGGATTACCGTAAGGGCCATCGTGGTAACACATTTAAATCCAGAGGGCGACAATGCGATAGTGCGATAATACGATGGCGACAATCCGATAGTACGATGGCGACAATGCGATAGTACGATTGCGACAATGCGATAGTACGATCGCGACAGTGTGACAATACGATGACGACAGTGCGATAATACGATGACGACAGTACGACAACGCGATATTACGATGGCGACAATGCGATAATCATATCTTACTGTTGGCATCGTATCATCGCATTGCCGCCATCGTACTATCGCGTTATCGTACTATCGTCATCGTATTATCACATTGGCGCCATCGTACTATCGCAATGTTGCAATCGCACCGTCGCATTGTCGTCATCGTACTGTTGCATTGTCGTCTACCGCCTTCCGGTACACATACGCACACCGTATTTTTTCCAAGATGGAGCTACTTTTAAAAATACTTGTCAGTTCGGCATAACTTACATCAATACTCATTCTATAACCTAATAAGAATTTGATTTCATTATAACTGTTACCTCTTTCAAAGTACATCTTTATAAAGTCATCTATTTGTTTCTGCAATAAGAATAGTTTGTGTACCGGAAGGCGATAGTTTACATTGCGATAGTACGATGGCGACCTTGCGACAATGCGAAAGTGCAAAAATACAATGACAACAGTGCGACAATACGATGGCGACAGTGCGAAAGTACGATGGCGACAATGTGACATCACGCTGACGACAATGCGACAGTGCGACAATACAATTTCGACAGTGCGATAGTACGATGGCAACAATGCGATAATACGATGACGACAGTACGATGACTATCGCAGTGTCGCCATCGTACTATCGCGTTGTCGCCATCGTACTATCGCATTGTCGTCATCGTACAATCGGATTGTCGTCATCGTACTATCGCATTGTCGCCATCGTACTATCGCATTGTCGTCATCGTACTATCGGATTGTCGCCATCGTACTATCGCACTATCGTATTGACGCCCTCTGGATTTTAATGCGTAACCACGATGGCCCTAACGGTATTTCGTATGTACGACACTGTTTATTCATAGACTAAAAACCCTTAAGTCTGCAAATAGAAACTTAAACTAAGTTAATTTAGCCGATATCGAAAGTGTTTTCCAACTGCAGTAAGCACGCAGACTGCGAGCGAACAGTCTTTTCGTAACTAAGAAGTTGTCCCCCATTCGGGTAGGTATCACGAGTATCCCGGGTAAAAAGCGGTCCGTCTAAAATGCGTATATGACTCATATCCGTGAAAAGTGCGGATATGGACGAATACAGGCAATATTGACACCTTTTCTGCAATGTTTATTTCAATGTTTAATATAAAAAATATGTGTTAAATATGTAAGTACTGTCTCAAAATATAACAATTTAATAGACATTATTATTTTTCCAACTCTAAATTCATATCCGCGAACATGACGAAGTGCCAGAAGATTGTTTTAGGGCTACACACCACAATCAATATAACCTAGCCGACACCACATATGTTTTGTTGTATAAGTTTACATAATGTTTATATAATATACTGAATGTATTATCACTTCCTGTGGGTGTAAGACTTGGGGCCCAGTACTTCTTGGCATGTTGAAGTCACTGCTTCTTTCACGTTCTGCCACTTCTGCTCTATCGTCCCTTCTTCAAGCAGCTCTTCTAGGACCTGGAACTTGTTGGAGAGAGTGACCTTGAACTCTTCTTGCTTCCAGGTGTCTTTCAGAATGGCAGTGTTGTACCGTTGGCGTTGGTTGGGCCCCACTGTCCAACTCTTCTTCAGCTTTAGTTTCAATCGGGCGACAAGGAGATGATGGTCCGAAGCCACGTCTGCTCCTCGCTTGACACGTACATCCTTAAGAGAGCGACGAAAACTCCTTGCGATGCACAAGTGGTCAATCTGGTTCTCCGTTGACAGGTCTGGTGTCACCCAAGTTGCCTTGTGTATCCTTCTGTGGTGGAAAACACTTCCTCTGATGACCAGGTTACTTAAGGCGCACAGGTCGGCGAATCTCTCCCCGTTGTCGTTCATCTCGCCTAACCCTTGCTTTCCCATGATCTCCTCATATCCTCGGTTGTCACTGCCGATCTTGGCGTTGAAGTCATCCATTAGAATAATGATGTTTCTCTTTGGTCTGTCTTGTATGATGGTTGACAGTCTATTGTAGAAGTTGCCCTTCTCATCTTCTGTACTGTCGTTTGTTGGGGCGTATTACTGGATTATGTCCATGTTGATCCTCTTCTTCTTTGTAAGGAAAGAGGCCGTCATGATCCGAGTTCCGTGTGCCTCCCACCCGATGAGCGCTCTCTGTGCCGACTTGGAAAGCATTAGGGCTACTCCCTGGGTGTGTGCTGCATCCTCCTGCTCATGCCCCGAGAACAACAGTAACTCACCGGAAGTCAGACGCTTCTGCCCAGAGCCAGTCCATCTTGATTCACTGATCCCTAGGATGGTGAGGTAGAATTCCTCATCTCTGCGGCCACGTGTGCTGTCTTCCCGGTCTCATACATGGTTCGGATATTCCATGTACCGATGGTGGTAGTGGTCCTGGTGGTTATGATGGTCTTCGGTTTGATGGCTTCCAGTTGACACTGGCTTTCACCGTCCGGCGTCATACGTCCTCCAGCTGGAGGTCCACCTTCTCCAAGGTCCGTGATGTCTGTTGTTATTCTGTTTGGCGTTTCTGTAGCAATAAGGGTTCAACAGGGTAGGGTAGCTAGCCCTACTCCCAACCCTCCTCCTTTTTCAGCGCGGGCTTGGGACCGTCCTTGGTGACGTTGAAATATAGACAATACGATATCTAAATGTATAACACCATTAATCAGAGTATTGTCGTAATATGCCCTTGCACCAGGAATACATTTATAAGTTACAAGCATGAAAAGCATGACAAGCATGTAAGACTTCGGAAGATGTGTATTTCTGCCAACGCTATATGAAGTCATCGTGGCATTTTCAGATCAAGTTCCTGTTGTACACCCGTGCGAACACCAACTCGCCACAGAGCGTTAGTAAAACTTGTCAGGGCATACAGCAGTCGCATTTCTCAGGCACCAGAAAGACCAAGTTTAATATTCACGGGTACCGGAGTGGCCACAAAGATCAGTGATGGATCAATATTGCTCGGCCATACTGAAGAAGTGCTTTCACGTGCTTAAGTGTGAAAATCGACGGATCAAAGCGCTAATTTTATTTCGAGACCTCCCTTTAAGTTTTGTTTAGCAATATTTACTGAATTATGTAAATAATATTCTAACTAAAGCTAAATTAAGATTGTATAAAGACAATATTTTAGAAAAAAACTTTTTTTTCTTTAGCGCATAGCGTTTATTAGGAGAGATTGGTTGGTAATTTGGCGAATGTCAAAGAAAGCCTTTGTTTTAATTTAACTTGTTTTCTAGCCCAGCTGGCAACTACGTTAATTCCACCACGTGTTTTGCTTTTTGTGACTGTACACAAAGTCAAACATATTAGGTACGTCCATGCGATAGATCGCTCGAGATCTACACAGCGCAGCCTGTTTGAGAAAATATTCAGTTTGCGAGATGCACGTTCTATTGAAATTATACTGGACAATGTAAAATATAGATTTACGTCGACATTGCTCAAAGAAAGATTTACAGTGATCGAAACTCATACATTTGTTCCAATATTTTGCACGCAATATTCCAATATTCCCCTTTTCTATATTGCTACAGATTATTTGATATTGTGTGTTTATGTCACATAAAGTTAAAGAAGATTTATGAACGTTTGCGTATTTAATGCACAGGAAGACACAAATGTGTTTGCTGTGGACTGGTCGAATGGAGCTGACAACTTCAATTACTTGGAGGCAGCGGCGAATACCAGGGTCGTCGGTGCTCTGATTGCGCAATTCAAAACGCAACTTCACACAACTGCTCATGCGCAATATGGCGACTTCCATTTGTTTGGTCACAGTCTTGGTTCCCATATTTCTGGTTACGCCGGTGAAAGAATTCCGGGTCTCGGTCAAATTACCGGTCTGTGTACATAGTAAAGCAATACAACATTATTGTTCTTCAATTATTATAAATCGTGTAGAAAGCGTTTCATCTTATACTCCCTTATATACATTTACAGCGCCTCTCTTACCTATGCACTTTCTCAAAGGATCCTCCAGGTACCCTTAAACATATCACTATTAGTGAACGTGTTCGATGTTTTGTTCTATATATATATTTATATTGTAAACATACACATTTACATATGCTGCCCCCTTTGTATCGATAAAATTTGTTTTCCAAGCATTAAAAGGATCTTTTCACAGATTTTGGCAGATATTGAAGTTTGTCATTAATTACTTTATATTGATAAATGTAAATTATTGGATCTAAAAAGCTCCAGTAAAACCAAGAAAAAAATTAAAGACAGAAAAAAGTAATCCTCAACTGAAGTACGGACCAATGTCCCCTGAAGTTAAAGTCGAACGCTTAGATCACTCGGCCATCCGTGCTCATTCAATAAGTGATGTAGTTTATGCTTTATATAAGCAATCGTCGTAGTGTGACAAAACATAACGACAACAACAGAACTCTCCAAATTCTCCAATCGTGTTGCGGTGCAACGCTTAATAATTTTCAGAGTTTTTATTTGTCAAAAGATGCATATAATGGCTATTTAAGAGCATGGTAAATGTTCAGTATAACTGTTTCATCACAAATATCATGACTAAAACGAAAATTTGCGAATCTGAAACCATTTTTAAAATAAATTTTGTCAATTTACCAAAACGTGAATAGGCCCCTTTAATCTAGAACAAGTCAAGTATTTTGCCAGTTATCTTTCGCTTTTGACCCACATTCATAGTCGGCTTAGACATTGAAAAAATAGGTATTCTTTCCAAGTTTCATAATGAGTAATACATGTACCCTTAAGAGTGGTTATCAGGCTTTTCTTAGACATGACATGGTGACCTAGTTTTTGTACGCACAAGACACAGATTAAAGAAAACTTTGAAATTAATATTTCACCTATTTTCATCAAGATATTTGTACATATTTTTTGTAGATGGGTAACAATATCTGTTTTAAGATAACGCATGATGTCCTAGTTTTGATCGCATGTGACCCAGAATGATTGTGTGCATTGATATGTCAAGGTATACATTCTTAGCGGGTGTCATCAAGATTGAGTCATACTGTGGCCTCAAGAGTGGTTGAGATTTTTCCAAGATTTGACCCGTTCACCTATTTTTTGTCGCATTGTTCCAGATTCAAGCTCGGTCAGGATAATTGCCAATACAAATATTTAGACCAAATTCGATCAAAAATTAGCCATGAACGTGGCCTCTAAAGCGGTAACACATTTTTTAAACAGATTTCACCTGGTGACCTAGTTTTTGGACGTACGTGATAAAGATTCGAACTCGGCCTTTATATTGTCAAAATAAACACTGTGACCAAGTTTTATCACGATTATGTCATAAATGTGGTCTCTATAGTGGTAATGATGTTTTTCTGGGACGCAGCTGTTTTCACGCATGTGACCCAGATTCGAACTCTGCAAGATATTTTCTAAATACATATTCTGATGAAGTTTCATCAAGATTGTATAAAAATGTGGCCTGTAGAGTTGTAAACCACGCAATACAGTGACATACAGTGATCACAATAGCTCAGGTGGGCGATTAAGTTTTTTTTGTATTTTGAACATGCAGTTTGTCTGCAGTGAAACATGACACACAAATTACCGCAACTTTCTATGTTCACAGGATTTATCACTGAAGAATCTGCTTATTTTCAAGCTATAATCATCGTTAAGAAAATTCCAATTCATAATTTGCCGCTTCTTAAGATCTGCGTTTTCATTGATACGTCCTTCAGTGATCATAGAGCTGTTTGTGTGATCAGAATTAAAAGAACACAAATCAGAGAATAAAGGTAGAGTAATTAACAAAGTACAATTTTGCAATAATGCATCTACTACTTAAGTATTCTCTGATAATTATAAATTATCTGGAGTTATTTACAAACAGTTGTAATGTTCTTGTTTATAATGGTACACATGTGTAAAAACTCAGCAACTACAAACTACGGCTCATAGATAAATGACATGCTCATTAATTCTGCTGAGTTGTTTGAAAAGCAATGCTAGACAAAAGATATGCACACTATCATTTTTTACCTTAGATTTAGTGACAGGTACGTGTGCTCGACTCCGCCCCAACATTCTCATCAATCTGATAAAGTATTTGAAAGGACTGCTATGCTGGTAATAGCTTTGCTCCAATATATCTAGTCGACCTTTAAGCGAGCGAAATACTGGATAATAATGATACAAAAATGACATGCTACTGATGAGAGGATCATTTGTACGAATTGATTTCCGAATCCCGTCATGCCTGAAAAGGGTCGGATATCAACATATAATGCCTATGCAACCTTCGACACGCGGAATCAATCTTCAAAAGTACATACCGTCTTGATATGGAAATCATATGCGTAATTTAATTTGAATAATCATCATGCACAATAAAGTTACCATGTGTTTACATTATTTGGCCTTCGCTATATCCACACACAAGTTATTCACACACACGTTTAGTACCCACTGTGCACTTAGCCGTTAAGCGAGCCATTTCTTTGTGCGAGAATTGCATCACCTTGAAACAATGATCATGAACATCTTTTTATATATATATATATATTTACATTTTAGGAATCTTCGCAAACATCAATTGTCTACTTCGACCCTAAAGCCAGCATTATGGTTGTTGCTTGAGATATATCATCTTGCGTGATGATCATTTTGAAATCCTACATGACACAAAACGATTGAACTTGATATCTCCCTCCCCCCCCCAAAAAAAAACAACAAAACAACAACAACAACAACTTCAACACCGGAGTATCAGTAGCAGTAGGAATGACATTTGCATGAGGTACTACTTTGCGAATATGCACTATTGATACCTGCTGTGTTATAATGTAACATTCTCAGTATTTATGATTCCACTGGATGAATACATTGAACAAATGGAACATTGTATTCGTTTTGTTTCATAACAATAATCTATACATTATTATGTCTACATGAAAAAGTCGGAATATGCAGTTTTGATATGTCTTTTTTGTAAGACAAATACCGTAAATATCAGCCTAAGAGGTGTATCGATTGAACCATTCTGTTTTACAAATAATGGCGATTTTCCACCAAGGACATTTTATATAAAACATTTCAATTGGAGGAAGATTCAATTTTGAAAGCTTTTGAATTTAATTAGTTTTGAGCAGCAATATAATTGGACATTTTTAAAGTATACTTTTTAAAGAATACTGTTTTCATTTGTATTATTAATGTCTGTAAGTCATAGTGAAGTGCATGAAATGTGCACAACTATATCTGAGACATCTACAAAGCTTTAATACTAAAAGAAAAAAGGAATTCTTAAGAATAGGCTCTATAATAGACAACGATTGATTACATCATAATTAAGTCATGCATGTAGCACCCCATACTCGTTGCAGAAAAATAGTAATATTTAATCCTAAAAAACATAGACAATGAATGATTTACTTAGAAAAATGGAACAACACCTGCGTAGAAAGAATATTTGATAATAAATCTTGACTTGTGTGTATCAAAGTGATTGGCATACCTGTTTACATAGGACAAACCACTAAACAACATAATGATTTTTTTTTCAGATGTCCTTCAACACTGTAGTACTTTTAAACTGTGCATACAAACATACACATGAATGCACATTGCTTTCTTTTTACATTATATTTTATTTGATAAAAAGTCACATCCAAACTGTTTATTTTAAACCGGTGTGAAAGGTTTTATAACTCTTATATCTTACGAAATAGCTCTTCTATTTCAAACAATTACCCGTCCATTGTATCAATTTGGATATTATGAGCATTGATATGATCTGTATACGTATTTTATATTCACTATGTTTTAGTGTGTATTATTAATGGACAGTATTGTGCTTTCTTTTAGACAATTGAGTGCGCATACAAAAATGTTTTGTCAGCAATAGGCTTCTATATACTTTAAACGCTGTGATCTGACGTGCGTAGACTGTTAAATTTATCGACCCGTTATATGTCATTATTTAAAGTCTGTATGAAACATTCTTATTCTAGTGTTTCAGTTCATGTTGTGTCCCTTCTGAAGCGCATTAACATATAGTGTCTTTCAATAAATAAGGAAAACACAAGCGATAATCAAATAGGAAATAACAAATTAAACTGGACTAAAACAAAGTGTTTTAAGCCGTTGAACTAAACCTGTTGTGAAACATGTCAGGTATGTTAAATACATTTATTATAAACCTAATAAAATGGGTTTTCCTTGAAATTGAATTTAAATTAATACACGCAATTATCCGATTCGAGAGGTATTATATTTGTGCACACAACTGCACTATTTATGGCACGTAATTGTAAGTTAACTTGGATTATGACGGGGTCAATAACATTCTCGATCGTGCCTTATATTATGTTTAAACACCAAAATATGTTGATTTAAACGATGTTCAAACAAATACGTTGTCTGTTGCAGGATCAGTGCAATTGGTAAGTTTAAAATTCATATTAACACGTCATTCATATAAAGTAATTTATCAATACATTTCCAAACATATCATGTCAGTTTTATTTGAGCTTAAAGCGTGGGTATATATAATATGCTATTCAAACTAAAATTTACTTGTAAGATATGATTAACATGCTTAAATCTGTCGGAATTACAACCCTGACATGTTAATTATTTCTTGTTTCAGCGCCTTCAACGAATACCGGACATTTTACTGTCTCTAGCCGAGACACTCAGCGTTGATTCGCATATAAAAGATAACGCAAAACAATTGGTAGAAAAACTAGCAGGAACATGTCAGCAGTTCGATACCATGATTTGTAATGAATTTAAAGACGTGTTTCTGCAAATGAAAATCCTGTTTACAACAATGAATGCGGATGATGTTAATATTCCTAAACTGAAGATGGCTCTTTTGAATGGTTCATGCGCTATTGTCTCAATCAGGGATAAACTGATGGCCATACAGGGTGATGTTCATCAAGACATTGAGACCTGCAGAGAGACAGTTAAAAACAAGAAGGGCGAAGTAGCTGTATTAGATATCGAAATAACTTTAATGGAGCAAGAAGTACGCCTACTACAAGGGGAAATATCGGTAAGATCTTGGAGTATCTCTTTCGTTTTGTTTGAAAGGGTATCAAATACGTGTTTGAACGCATGATTCACCATATTTAATGGTTAATGTTTCTAGGAACTGAAAAACGAAGCACGCTCATTGGCAGACTCAGCTAAAAGGAAATACGACGAAGCAGTTGAAGCTAAACGTTCTGCTGAAAAGCACAATTTAGTGGGTGGCCTTGGACTGGCGGAAGCTTTCACGGGCTTATTGCGTGCAACAGTAATAGGTTGGCATTTTATTGCATATCTTCAATTTGATAAGTATTTGTTCTATTGCATATCACCATTCAAAACCAGCATATATCCTTCATTTATTTTAAGCTGTATATTATTTCAAATGATTTTCTCTTATTGTTTTCGATATCAATCCTTATAAAACGATACGTTTCTTTTCTTATTTTTAAGGTGGTGGCAGTTTAGTTGCAACCGCAATTGGCGTTGCAGTGGCCGGCGCATCGCTAAAGGAAGCATCCGAGTTAATGAAACGGTATATCCGTGATAAAGAAAAATCCAAGGAGAAGGATGATGAGGCGACGAAACTTCAGTCTGCGGCAAATACAAAGCAACAAACGATCAATGAAAAGCGTAACAAAATTACGACAGCTAATTCGGATATTAGTAAGTGAAACTTCAGCTACGCCACCATGAAATAAGCTTTATTTTAATGTGGTCTTTTATTTATGAAAAAGAACCAATTGCCAAACAGTGAGACACACGGCAAATGTACTAGACACGACAAGTACACCACAAATACACAAACCATTAATACAACTGGGACCATCGGTTGGCAAGGTCGCTGAAATTTATGGAGGAGTTATCTATCAGATTAAACGAGAGTTATCTCTCAGATTAGTAGAGAGTTATCCATATGATTGACACGTGATGACGTCATACTTAAACAAAGCTAACAATTAATTTAATTACAATGGTTCATAATAAAATTTGAACATAAAAGCTTTTAAATTGGGCTTAGATTTTCATTTAAGGACACATTGTGTATAAAATTGAAATATTATCATTAGTTTAATATATAATTATTATATATTTGATATTTTAAATATGGATTACCATATCAACATAATGCATATGCTACGATGCGCATTTTTTAAAGAAACTTTTCAATTACAAACATGGTAGTAATTTTGGCCTTGCGTTAAAACATGCTATTATATGTATGTATAATTTATACAGATTGCTCAGTTAATTTACATGTTCTACTTTACAGTCAGGCTCAACGAAGATGTGGTAAAGCTCCAAACAATGATTGACTATTGTTGCCCTTTTATTGTTGATATGAACCAAGTTTTAAGCGTTTTTCATGTAAAAATTATATTACTTCAATAAGCGTTACTCGAGAATAAAACATTCTCTGAACAATTTACTGCAATGATATTGATCGTGCTAAAACAAAGTGGACATAAACTATCTTCCGCGTTAAACACTCGTCTTGTTCGTGTCAGAATTCCCATAGAGTTTCGTGATAGAACGGCAATTGTTCAAGGCATTGTTCTTGCCTTTCATTTATTACATACTATGTAGGCCTTGTATTTTCATCAATTGAAAGATGAACATAAGCGCATTGAAGACCCCTTTAAGTAAACAAATGACATTTTTACAGCTTGTATATCAAAATAGTAATGCTGCTACAGTAATAATATTATGTATACGTATGTGAACTTGCGTAACTTGGATGTTGTTTATTCTTTATCAACATCAAGTGTTTTGTATATAAAGTGGAATGTGAGGGCGTAAGTAACTTACGAACACATGTCTAGTTTGCATTTGCTATTCACATATTGACGTATGATTTGTTTTTTTTAAATATATACAATACGATTGAGAACTATCAGGAACGTCCGGTTTAATCAGGGATTCTGTTTAATCAGGAATTCGGTTTTAACAGTGTTTTATACAGGTTTAACTGCATCATAAATACGCGTATCATAATAGAGATTCAACAAAGAGTGTTCATAATAAAACTAATTTCAGTACTATACCTGTATACTAATAATATTCCGTTTTATGTGTATCTTTATAAAACTTTTATTATGAACAGGATGCTGAAACAACTTTGAAAAGTGTGCACGTACATTCAGCATCGTTTACTGTGGCACAGGATGCGTGCAAACGTAGTCCAGAAAAGAATGCATCGTTTACTGTGGCACAGGATGCGTGAAAACGTAGTCCAGAAAAGAATGCATCGTTTACTGTGGCACAGGATGCGTGCAAACGTAGTCCAGAAAAGAATGCATCGTTTACTGTGGCACAGGATGCGTGCAAACGTAGTCCAGAAAAGAATGCATCGTTTACTGTGGCACAGGATGCGTGCAAACGTAGTCCAGAAAAGAATGCATCGTTTACTGTGGCACAGGATGCGTGCAAACGTAGTCCAGAAAAGAATGCATCGTTTACTGTGGCACAGGATGCGTGCAAACGTAGTCCAGAAAAGAATGCATCGTTTACTGTGGCACAGGATGCGTGCAAACGTAGTCCAGAAAAGAATGCATCGTTTACTGTGGCACAGGATGCGTGCAAACGTAGTCCAGAAAAGAATGCATCGTTTACTGTGGCACAGGATGCGTGCAAACGGAGTCCAGAAAAGAATGCATCGTTTACTGTGGCACAGGATGCGTGCAAACGGAGTCCAGAAAAGAATGCATCGTTTACTGTGGCACAGGATGCGTGCAAACGGAGTCAAGAAAAGAATGCATCGTTTACTGTGGCACAGGATGCGTGCAAACGGAGTCCAGAAAAGAATGCATCGTTTACTGTGGCACAGCATGCGTGCAAACGGAGTCCAGAAAAGAATGCATCGTTTGCCGAAAAACATCTCCAGATTTTAAAGGTGAGTGAAAATAAAACCCAGCAATTTAAGGGGTTATTGTCGTCGTTTGTTAGTGCAGATTGAATCACGCTTTATGTCCACCTTTGTCTATAGAGAACACACATTTAATCTAGTTAGAATAATGATCCTTCAATTGCAATATGCGATAAATATTAATGAAATCCTAATTTCCTATAAATTTTAATAGAAGGTATATAAAATCCCTGTTTAATGTCACTTCATTTAAGATTCCCTCAGTTTGCGATTCTTAACGTAGGCAACACATGTAATATTGAAAAAAAGTGCATCGTTGCTGTACTTTATTGTATATAAACATTTAAATGTGTAAATTATTATATGATTTATTTTCGCATGGTAGAAAAAATGGCAAGAGATGAACCTGCTTCCTCGCCACCGAGGGATACAACCAAACTAAGAAATGACTAATATTATAAGAACGCTATTTAAGACGCAAATATGGTCAGCATAACTGGAACACGACGTGGAACACAACGCCAGTGAAATTAATATAATTTCTTTGTACATTCTTGAATCTTTGTTATTTTTAGACATAAAGTCATGTGTTATTCATCCTTTAAACATATTAGAGACAAAACTCAGTAAAAAAAGGTTATGCAGATTATAAAATTAAAAATAGTAACGACACTGAACGAATAACGTAGTTATTGAATAACTTGATATTGGGTCATAGATCTCGTTGTGTATACCTACGCGCCGAATAACGTCGTTGCCGCAAAAACAGATTACAAACATGAATTTCTCTTTCACAAACTTATCTTAGTTGAATTGTGCTAAAAATATTTTGTAGTATATTTAGATAGGTAATTAAGCTTTCAAAATGAGCTGTTAATAATCAGATGATATATATATATATATATATATATATATATATATATATATATATATATATATATATATATATATATATATATATATAACAAAAGTAAAAACACGTGTCTGGGATTTTAAACATATATTGATTTAGCCAACGCGTTTCGCATAGCTCATCAGGGCATAATACAATATATAACAACGTCAAAATGTCATGGAGATAACGTCATATCAATTATGACGTCATAACGGCAATAAATATTAAATGAAATTTAATTTGGGTTTAAATACATGTATAAAATGTTGTTCTTTTGCTAACCTAGCTGAAATATTGTTCGAAAATAGCTTATAAAATGGAAATATTTTAAATTTTGGTTCATTATGTGAACATTCATCTAAATGTTTACTTAAAGGCATCTGTCTTGTTGAGGGGTCTCGCATTTGTTGTTCATGGACAGATCGCCTATTTCTAAGTTTATCGCCAGTTTGGCCTAAATAATATTGTTTGCATCCATTGCATACTAATACATAAATCACATTTTGAATATCACATGACATATTAGTTTTTATTTTGAACATTTTGCCATTAAAATCAAAAGAATTCCCTTCAATAATATAACCACACAGGGCGCATCTAGGGTCATTACATTTGGATACTCTTGGTTCTTGAGATGAAAAGTAAGATTTGGTTAACAGACGTTTTAAATAAGGTGGCTGTCGCTTACATTTTATTATCTTCTGATTTCAGTTCTTTACAGTTCTTTATTTTTTGGATTTTGTGTTGAAATAAATGGAATTAAATTACTCTTGTCTTTTTGTGTTGATTTTGAAAGTAATTCATGTTTAGGGATGGAAAGTGCTTTTTTAATACCTGTATTTATAATAGATTGTGGATATTTTCTTTGAATAAGGGAATGCTTAAGTTCATTTAAACGTTTTAGTTTAAGTTTATCATTCGAAACTATGGTTTCGCTAAAGTGAAAGGAATATTTATCTTTCAAAAATACGCAATTTACTAAAGGAAAATAATAAACTAACTAAACAGGAAAATGATTTCTTAGTAAAATTCGAATGGAAAACAAGTCTATTTTATGGTCTTCCAAAAATTCATAAAAGTAAAATCATTCAGGATGCAATTAAACATAGCAATTCAGAATATATAGAGTTAATGGATCCAGACGATTTAAACTTTCGCTGGAACTAACTGTGAAACAAGTCGTTTAAGTTCTTTATTGGATATCTTGTTAAAACCGTTTGTAAAATATGTCAATAGCAATATAACAAATAACATAGATTTCCTAAAACATATACCTTCACAAGTTCCAGAGTCAAGTACATTAGTATCATTTGATGTAATTAATTTATATTCTAATATACCGCATACTCTTGGTTTAGAAGCTATTGATTATTGGCTTCAAAAATATCCAGATTCGGTTAATG
Source organism: Dreissena polymorpha (assembly GCF_020536995.1). Taxonomy (NCBI): domain Eukaryota; kingdom Metazoa; phylum Mollusca; class Bivalvia; order Myida; family Dreissenidae; genus Dreissena; species Dreissena polymorpha. Next base: position 89,640,549 of record NC_068364.1, read on the forward strand.
AAAGGTTTTCGCAACGGTTTATAAAAGAAGGCATAAAAATAATACTTGAAAATAATAACTTCAATTTTGATGATAAGTACCACAACCAATCTAAAGGAACTGCAATGGGTACTAAATTCGCGCCAACATACGCTACATTGGTAGTGGGATTTTTAGAACAAAAACTATATGCAAGAATTGGATCAATTTATAATGATGAATTTCTTTCTTTTATAAAAACATTTTGGAAAAGATTTCTAGACGATTGTTTTATTTTCTGGACAAAATTTCCCCATGGACTTCAAAACTTTTATACTATTTTAAACAACTTACATTCGGATATCAAGTTAGGTTTGCAAAAGAGCAACATTTTATACATGTTTTTAAACCCAAATTAAATTTCATTTAATATTTATTGATGTTATGACGTCATAATTGATATGACGTTATCTCCATGACATTTTGACGTTGTAATATATTGTATTATGCCCTGATGAGCTATGCGAAACGCGTTGGCTAAATCAATATATGTTTAAAATCCCAGACACGTGTTTTTACTTTTATTATATAATATTCACAATCTGGATTATTACATTTTACTTATATAACTATATATATATATATATATATATATATATATATATATATATATATATATATATATATATATAACTATATATATATATATATATATATATATATATATTACGACTCCGAGAAGTGTTTTATGTGTTGTGGTCATTTCTATTTACGTACTGGTAAAAGGTTTATGAAGATCGACCTCCCTGTATGTTTTTTTATATTTTATGAATTATTGTTTCCGTATGAGATAAATACCTTGTTTGTATATACAACATAATGTGTATGTGTATTACCGATATATAAACATGTTGTATATACTTTTTATATTAAGGTATTATTGTTTCAATCATTTACTGCACATTTTCTCGGAGAGTGTGTTTAATAGTTTGGGAGCTAGTAAAGATGGGTGGTGGAGGGGGCATTGGTGACTTTGTCACTTGTCAAACACCTGTGCTCAAAGTAATTTAACAAGTGCACGCTAGTGGAATGTTATTGTATACATGCACATGTTTTTGTCAGATATTGTATCATAATAAATGTGTTTTAAAGACAATCGATTTATTTTTGTAGGAAAGTAGAGCTATCATTAACATATTACAATAAGTTATATACTTGAGTCATACAGCTGTTTCCGCAAAAAATAATTAAAGTAATTATAGAAAATATATAGAAGATTAAATATCTTAATAACTAGCTCATCAGTGGACAAATAAATCGCATGTATATATAAATGATGGAAGATCGTCGCCGTGAAGACAAATATTGCTCAGGCACTATTTATAAAGGCAATCGCGATCAAACCTATAGAGAACGTGCAACTGCGAACAAATATGTCCGTTTATTTAGAAGAAAGTAATATTTTAAAAGTAAACAATTCTGTGTCTTTGCGCCTTAAAGCGGGTATATACGATTTTTATATGTGCTGAATTGTAAAATATTGATAAAAATATGTAATAATAACACACAATATGCAAGAAAAATGATACATTTAAGACGAATTTCATAAAATACAGCAAATACAAATTAGCGCCCCGAGCCGATTGTGACGAAGATAATTCGTAATTATTTTCCTACAATAACCGATGCATTCGTCTTTTTAGTAAGTGTTCGTGTGTCGTATGAATCGATATCGCTGCAGGAATTTCAAATGAACCGTTAAACTAAATTTAGATTCACATCGTACATGCATGATATACATGCTGGCGAATTCGGCTGTACAGCCTTTTTCGATTTCAGAATTAAATATCTGGCTTATTTAGTATTTTTCGACACATGTTCTTCTTAACTTTTATTTTAGTTTATATTGAAATATATGTATAATAAGTTTTTACACATTTTATATTAATAAATAAATATTTGACAAGGTCGTATATACCCGCTTTAAGCAGCATTCGCCAAACAGCTGTACCAAGAATACCTATTATATGCTATTTTCTTCAAACACTGACATTGTCTTCATTAACAGTTGAAGTAATAGTGGTAAATACACTCAATGAATGAATTATACTCCTCTGGAGGTTTGAAACACGCATTCGTCATACTTGTGTAAACAAAACGTGTGTTCAATTTAAAGCTGTTTTCCTATTCATCATAAAAATATACGAAGGGTCAACACACTTCTCAAATTAGCCAATATAATAGATTTATTTAAGTTGGTCTTTTTGCGGGAAAGGTATCCAACATGCCATTGGCCGATGAGAAAGTAAAACAGCCTGTGCGATATCGAAAAAAGCAATCGATACTTAAGTATTGAATTAAATGCACAAAAAACATCACATTTATCAATCACATTATTCAACGTTTTAAATGTTACTCATTTTATTCTGTTAATCACTTTTATGTTAAAGATATGTAAAATATTTAATATAATAACGCATTTGGTTGAACATTTGTATCTTTCATAACGCTCTAATGTTTGCAAATATCCATATTTGTGCTGTTTAAAAGTGTACCGAGCTTAACCTTGCAGATAGAGTGTATTTTATCGATAGTCAGACAAGTAGGACACTCAAATGCATCGGCGTATTGTTATTCATCGATTATGTTTTTATCGCACTTGAGTCAATGTTCAAGTTAATTAGATCTAGTTTAAGTTTTTTTCATTGAGTGAGTACATTTAAATAAAAAGAAAACTTACTTGATACGGACTGTAGACAATTTCATCACACCATTACGCCGATATCGGCCTGACACAAAGGTGTCTTTAATAAGTTGTTTATCAGTTGGGTAGGCGTTTATACCAGTCAATATTAAGAGGGACGACATTTTATTCCGATTCAACTGAAAAAGTCTTCATTTCTTAAAGAAATAAAACAACAAGACATATAATATGATACCAAGATGTAGTACATGTTTAACACAAAATGCTGAAACCCGCCTAAATCGTATTTTACCAATATTAAGCAAAACTACTCATGTAATGAGTAAAACGTCATCTTACATATTTATTTCCGTCGAAAATCGATTATATTTTGTCATTTCGTTTAAATTGGGACGCAAAATTATGCTAAACAGAAAAAAAACTGTTTACTGCCTTATTAGTTTGTATTATATCAGGCGCGGCAAGAATAAAAAGGCAGGTCTCGCCGTTTTATTTTAAGATTCACGTAATAGATCACGCAACGATAGTTAAGTAACCTATTTTTCTATATATAGACATTTTATCCACCGTCTATACAATTGACAGCTGGATATATAAATTAAAACACGACGCTTGAATTGTTTACATGTGAATATTTCGCAAAGACCAGCAAGGCCAATCGATAACTGTCCGTTGATCGTCCCTTCTTTTTTCGATCTTTACTCGATTACCTCCCGGGCCAGACGTTGGGTTAAATTTTAAATGAGACCTAAGTGCGATCATTGGCCGGCCCGATTAGCGGAAAAATACGTCATCCGCTGATCGGACGGTGATCGATCTTTTTTTGTGACTGAGGTATTAAACTGTGTTACTCATCGTACTGCGGACGGCTCCGACTTGTCTAGTCTGCCCGATGCTTGGAGATAGGACACATAGGCCGGCGACCGGATTATGTGTGACAGAGGTATAACGCGGAGTACTAATAATTGCCTTGAAGCCAAGACAATGTCTTTTGTATAATTGTCGTTGTTAATCAGTGAATGCATACAATTCAAAAGACCCGACAAGTATAACCCATGCTGTGCACCGCGTGTGTTTTGTCAGTGCATGCTAGATATAACGATATGAACTTTGTGTCTGTATTTTTTGTCGATAAATTAATGAGGCATAAATCAAAACCAGCCGGGCTGGGTGTTTTCAACCCTCGATTCAAAGTAAGATATCAATTGTTCCATTGTCTGGTATACAAATACAGTGGAACCCCTCTAAACCGGACATCCCCGGGACCGATAGGAAATTCCGGATAAGAGAGGATTCCGGTTTAGAGGGGACATTTAATGTTTTTCTAATTTGGGAAAAAACACTTTCAGCAAATTGTAATAGTTTATTTACATATAACATTCATTCATTCTTCATCACATTATAACAATACATGTCACTTAATCTGTTGTTTCGAAAGCACAACATAAATCAAACAGTGCACCCTGAAAAACAAACAATGGCATATGTATCCATTTGTTAGTTTAATTTAGTTCCTTTTTACACTGAAAAACATGTCAAGAACGACCTGTTTTTTCAAACATCTACCACGCATAATAGTCTTCTACACCTTGTTTATCATAGCCTGAATGGCTTCCTACATCAAAAACAAAACACACTAAAGAACTCTTTGTTTGTTATCAGTAATTATAATCAGTATAAACACCTCTATTGATCGATATGTACATCAGAGGACAAGTATCTTTAAATTGTTTTGCGATATTTACAGTTTGCAAATTTTTCGACCTCCTTTATCAATTTCACGCGTCTTTAATCCACTATTCACAACTTGTTGACACTAGGTCTGAGGTGCGATAAACCAACCCTGGGCGGTTTAGAGAGGTACAATTACGTATGGAAAAACCTAATTTTGATCCAAAGAATGACCGGTATTCGGAATTGAGGGGATTGCGGTCTTGAGGAGATATTTTACATATTGAATGCTCTTCGAGTGGACCAGGCTTAAATAAATAACAAACAATATTAAGAGAATATATTTCATGCGGATTAGAATAACACACGACTGGCAAGTTAATTTTCTGATACTATTTCCGCTGCTGTTAATCATGTTGTTGTAATTGTTGTTGTTGTTGCTGCTGCTGCTGCTACTATTATTTCTGCTTCTTGAACATGAACAACGACAATAACAGCAAATAGAACTACTACTGCTACACCTACTGCTCCTAGTAGTATTACAACTAGTACTATTTCTCCGGCTTTTAGTGATATTATAATATGTTCCTTTAAATGACAGTCTAAATTCTAGAGAAGACTTAACGATAAAATAAAACCTGATGCGCGCGAATCTTGTACGATATCAGGTCGGACCTCAAAGACCTCGTGAAGAGGCCGGTAGGACCTGTAAATAAACTCTGATTTAAAAAAATAAAATCTTGTACGATACTGTTTATTCATATATTCATAAACCAAGTACCCCGAAGCCTGGAATAAGAAACTGAAAGTAAGTTAATTTCACCGAAACTGAAAGTATTTTCCAACTGCAGAATAAGAAACTAAAAGTAAGTTAATTTCACCGAAACTGAAAGTATTTTCCAACTGCAGACAGCACATAGACTGCACGCGATATAAAACCCCGCGCAGCGCTCGACAAAGCCAGGTGTTCGAAATTCTTTCTACATATCTGACTGTACGAATTTTGTTTGCAGTTCTGGAAACATAAATCTGGAATGGCGAGCGACGCAACGCCGACGGTAAGATGGCTCTTGATTTTTTATTATTAAAGCAGTGCGAAATTCGTATTAAATGTACTTTATTCGTTGAATGTGTGTTGTAATTTTAATTAATGGTTATTCAAATACAGGTACTGTACATTGTCGTTAAATATACATATCTTTCACGAAGGCGTACTTTCTGTAAAGGTATCAATCAAGAAATGTTATTGAGAGCGGTGTTAAAATACCATTATGTACAGAGAAGATTTAGCTACATTGATGAATTGCTGAATAAACGTGTGTATTACCGTGGCACCTCTTTAACTCGATGTCGTATCAGGATGACACAATACTAAAGTAACGATGGTTCGAGTAAATGAGGTTTTCACACGTACATACTTAAAGGGACTTTTTCACAGATTTTGGCATGTATTGAAGTTTGTCATTAAATGCTTTATATTGATAAATGTAAACATTGGCTCAAAAAAGCTCCATTAAAAAAAATTAATTTAAGAAATAAGTAACCCTTAACTGGACTCGAACCATTGACCCCTGGAGTAAAAATCTATCGCCTAGACCAGTCGGCTATCCGTGCTCAGCAATGAGTGATGTATTTTGTACTTAAAATAAGCAATCCTCGTTGAATCACAAAATATAACGACAACAACAGAACTCTTCGAATTCAATCGTTTCGCGTTGAAACGCTACATAATTTTCAGGTTTTTAAAACGTCAAAATATGCATATAATGGATATTTTAGAGCATTGTTAATGTTCAGTATTGCTGTTTCCTCACAAATATCATAACTACAACGATAACTTTTTTGTTTTTGCTGCATAGCATATCACATATAAACAATAAAAAGCTGTGTACATCCCATGATTGTCGATTTCCGGTTAAGTTTACAATTCAATTCCAAAGGCCAACGTTCTTTTGTTTCCGCTCTTTATTCCAAGAGAATTCTTTTTCTAATGTTTGTATTACCAATACAAATCTATAATCATAATAAATATAAAAAATAAAATAAAAAGTAATAAATATAATTATTATTACAAATATTAGTATTATTATTATTATTATTATTATTATTATTATTATAATTATTATTTATTAAAAATTGTTATTATTATCATTATTATTATATTTTGCTCATTTGAGCACAACCTACTTATGGTTAGCTTTTGTGATCTCCCTTTAGTTCGTCGTTTGTCGTAAGTCTTGCGTCATGCGTCGTCATCGTGCGTCGTCAGTGTTTACATGGTTACTATAGAGGCGACAGTTATTGTTCAATCTTCGTACAACTTGGTCAGAACATTTGTCTTTATGAGATTTTTACCAAGTTTGAATCTGGTCCGCATGACGTTAAACACTATTTCATTAGGTCAATTGAAAATGTCGTAAACACTATAGAAGGTACAATTTAAAATTTAAACTTCATTAAACTTGTGAGAAACATTTGTTCTTAAAATATTTCGGCGAAACTTGAAAATTATTTCGATCTGTTTAAAACATGTCGCCGCGTATCGGGGCAGTTTCCCTCAAATGGCTAAAGTGGAATCTTGTGTAAAGTCTTGAAGTCGCTTTTTTTGTTAAATCAAAGAAAAACTTGCGCAGAAAAATTGTTCAAAATAAATCTCGCCCGAGTTCAAAAATGGTTCAGATTGGTTATTATTTTAATTATTATTATTATTATTATTATTATTATTATTATTATTATTATTATTATTGTTATTATTATTATTATTATTAATACTAGTAGTAGTAGTAGTAGTAGTAGTTGTAGTAGTAGTAGTAGTAGTAGTAGTAGTAGTAGTAGTAGTAGTAGTAGTAGTAGTAGTAGTAGTGTATTATTATTATTATTAGTAGTAGTAGTAGTAGTAGTAGTAGTAGTAGTAGTAGTAGTAGTAGTAGTAGTAGTAGTAGTAGTAATAGTAGAAGTAGTAGTAGTAGTATCATCAACATAATAATAGCAATAATAGTTATAATAATAATAATAATTATTATTATTATTATTATTTAATTAAGGCTTCCAATGCTCTCGAGCAGCAGAAGATGGTACAGACGATAGCGGCCATAGAGCTGTATCATGCACAACGCGAGGTTGCCAACTATCTGGAGCTGGCCTATCTGAACCTGGCGGATCACCCCGATGTCGCCAGAGAGGTTGGCATCTTCTATTTAGTTCACAAAAGCGCTACAAAAACTGTTTAATGTTTCTTTAAAAAATCACATTATGTTTACGTATGTTTGTTATAGTAACGACTTATTCTGCTCTATGTTTTGGACTGCTAGGTTCGGATGACGGCGCATGCAGCGCGGTCACAGCACCTGCTGACGTCAGGCCTGATGAAAAAATTTACAGTGACTGCTGGTCACATACTCAAGACAATGATTCCTATGATTTTGGACGCCGTAGATTTGCAGGCATGTTACATAAATGGTTGGCATGTTTGATGAAAAAAAATCGTTGCTTTAAAAAAAGTAGTTTTCTTTTGTAATTTATGTTTACCGTAAAGTAAGTATCTAATTTAAATCGTTTTCAGAAGTTGTTAATTTACATTTATAAATATAACTCTTTATTACTAGCACGATTCAACCATCTGGCATAACTGCGCAATATTTTATAAAATGTAATGGTTGCATATTTGAATTTGAATCATTATTTGCGCACATATAAATAACTTTCTGACTTCCTGAGTTCGCCAGAAGCCACTACCTTACCCTGGCCAATACTCTGTACCCAAAAAGAACCGTCCAGAACTGCAAAACGGGTAGTTAACAACCTGATCGATTTTGTTCTGGCAGCTCAACGTTTCAAGTCCAGCATCAACAATTAAAACACAAGAATGTGTACTGGAGCAGATCATCAAGCTGAAGTTAAAAATCAAGCGCATCACCAAGAACCATAGCGTTTTATTTGACTTGAAGAAACTCAAATATACAGAGATAGCAGAGGAATTTCAAACACAGATGGATGATATGTTTAAAGCCCTTATCATCCTAAAGAGTGACATCGATATCATCACAAACCACATCAAGAAAGTCCTGCTGTCGTTAGACAAAGAAGTCTATGGGAGAAATAGGATTAAGAACAAGCCATTGGTGACGACCGAGATCATGGACATCTGGGACAAAAGCAGAGAGAGGTACACCAGCCAGGACTCTAGGTCATAGTACCAGAAAGTGAACAAGGATATAAGGATGAAGATGAAAGAGACCAAGGGGATGTTGATTTAGGACAAATGTAACAGCATTGACAAACATTGACCACACGCAGCAGTAAGAAAGCCTACATAACGTAAAGACCCTTTACGAAAACCAGTTAATACTTAGGTAAGTGTAATAGAAGACGCTGACGGGAATGTCTTAACCAAGTGTGTCGTATTCCTTAATCAAGTGGACTTTATACTGCAGCGACTTTTATAACTACCCGCTTCGACCAGACCCCAGTCTCCTACCGTACAATGCCTGACTAGAAGACGATAATTTAAGTCCGTCCATACTTAATGCAGTGGTGGGTGAGGCAGTTCGCAGTCTGACAGCAAAGAAATCTCCTGGAGTGGACAACGTCCATTCGGAGCTGGTTAAGAAGGGAGAATAAGTGATAGTTCCACTTTGCCAGAATATCTGGGAGGAGAAGTGGCCCAAGGCGTATGGCAAGTCCGGTCATGGTTGTCTGCTCTCCCCCGTACTGTTAAACATGTTCATTGAAAAGTTTATGAAGGGAGCATCTAATACCACCTCACCTCAATGTTAACCGGTGGCAGAAACATCTCTTATTTGAGATTCGCTGATGACATTGACCCTATGTGGAGGACCAGCAGTGAACTAAGAGACATCACCAACAAACTCTCTGAATGAGAAAGATATTGCTGGATGTTGGATGTTGTCAGAGGGAAAATTGAAGATCATTATGAAAAGCAAGAACAATGCCAATGCAGACATCACCGTGCAGGGCGAGAAGCTAGAATAGGTAACCAGCTTCAAGTTCTTGTGAGCAACCCTGTCCAAAGATGGCACCCGTTGAGCTGAGGAACGATTAAGAATCGCCATGGGCACCGCAGCGATGGCAGACTGAGCACGCCGTGGAAAAGCACCGCTATCAGCTTCCTCACCAAGTGAGGCTTTACAAGTCCTTTGTGGTATCCATCCTACTCTACGGCAATGAGACCTGGACGCTTTACGCTGACACAGAACGCAGGCTGAATTCCTTTTAACACAAGTGTCTCCGAAGACTGCTCCGAATCTCCTACATTGAGCAAGAGACCAAATGAGTACATCAGATCCGCCATAGCTGAACTGGTTGGCCCTCAAGAATCCCTTTATGCGGTTGTCAACGACGAAAGCTGATTTAGTTTAAGCACGTCACCAGGCACGACTCACTGTGCAAGACTGTGTTCCAGGGCACGCTAGATAGAGGTCGTCGCTGAGGCCGTCAGAGGATCTATGTGTCGTCGTCCCTCATTTCCCACTCCAACGGCCGGACTGGTCAATGATGATGATGATGATTAAGCTGATGATGATGATTATAATGATATAACTACACACTCTGAGGAAATTATTGTCTTTTCCAGGATCGAGACATCATTATCGACGCCTTTGGTCAGATTATCCAAAATGCTGAGTCCATGAAAAAGGAATCAGAAGACACGAGGTCAAGGTATGCATCTCTGAGAGAGAAAAGCTAAAAAAGCAATTGAATCAAGAAGGTCGGGGCTTATTAATCATTATTTTAAAATATTTCAACTGATTGTTCTGGGTTGTCACTGAAATTAAAAGAAATGCGGATATTTGATCACACTGGATGTTATTTTGTCCCTTTGAAGGACACAACATACTTGACAGCTTAAATAATAAAAGCATATCTTGATCCACAATTAAATACATGCTTACATATAGAAATGGCTGATATTGAACGCTACGTATCAAATCAACCTTTAAGTGAGCATATTGATAGTAGTGATAATTACTAAAACAAATATGGGGTTTCATCAACATATGTGTGTATATTTTCAGCTACCTAACCCTGCAAACAGAGGTACAAAGGAATATGGCATCTGTTAATGACAGAAACAAACATGTCGTCAAAGAAAGCGAGCGGCTGCAGGTAGAAATGGAGCGAGAAGAAGCGTTGGCCAGGGCTGCATCACTAGCTCAGAAAGAACTTGAAGAAGAAAAGAAAAGGATGGAAGAAGACTTAGAGTCCTTGAAAGGACAGAGAGATCGAATGTTTCAAGTTGCAGGTAGGAAGTAAGTGTGCAGTAAATAAGGATGATATGGAGTTAAAGTTAGTGATGCGTTCCACAGAGGGCTAAATTTAGTATTAAAAAATGCTTAAAGAAACCTTCATTAGCTTAGACTTTTTAAAAGGGTTAACCAATCGGTCTTGTGTGATATAACTCTTTCAGAGGGTGCAGGTCGTGATATGTCAGTAGATGACGACAAGACATTCCTGGACGACAGCATTCGGCCAAGCGCGGCCATGGTGGGTGGCGTCGGAGTCGTGTTAGAGGTTGTCGGGAAGGCAGTAAACTTGTTCACTAGCATGTTTAAAGGAGACAAGAAGAAAGACAGGGTAAGTAATACATAGTGTGCCATTTGAAATGCGTTTTTATGTGTTTTAAATATGAATACATGAGTATTTGTGGCGTTCAGGCAGAACACACGCGGATCAGATGTTACACTAAAGTTACAAATGTTAGGACAGTGCTGACGGTTAACGCTTGAACAGTACTTCGTTGTTCGTTGTAAAACGTTTGAAAGTGTGTAATGCAGTTCATATAATTATCTCAGCCGATGATGCGTACATTGTGTCCATCTACTGAATCCAATCTAGTCTAACGTTTTGGTTCGAATATTATAAATGAAACATTTGTCAATATATATTGCAAAATGTGTTTGGCTGAACATGGCCTTGGTAAAACACGTAATACCGTGTGGGCTAATTTTGTATACATTAATTTTGTGATTTTTTTAACGTCTGGGCGTCTTCGAACGCTGATGACTTTGCAAAATTATGTGCCATATTTAAAATTAATTAAATAATTGTTTAAAATTAGTTAAATAATTGTTCAAAAAAGTGTTGTTTTTTATTTTAAGTACAAAGAGCTAATGAAGGGATACCAAACCGCAGAAGACAACGTGCACAGGGCACAGAAAGAACGCCGTGTTGTCGTGGAACGTATGACTGAGCAAAGGAAAGAAGCGCATCAACGTCTGGCGAAAATGAAAGAACTCAGTATGCAACAAGGTAAAAGGGCTTGTTGTATTTACCATAAATGAAACTTATGCACTTTTATTTATTTTTAGAAAGCTTTACCGAGCTGATTATTTTCAAGTAGTGTCGTTTCTTATTTACTATCTATCATTGGGTACACTACAAAAGGTAAGTCGGTCAAGGGATTGGGATTTATCGCCTTACTCGAGCGACTGTTATGTCGGCATGCTATTCAAATATGTTTCAAGCAAATGTTTCCCCGGATATATTAACATTATGTAAACATATTACACTATTTATTGGCTGGTATGTCATTTTGTGCATGTTTATCCTGAAGTGCAATAAGTATGTGTACATAAAATTGTGAGTGTACAGCTTCTTATTGTATAATCTGATTATTTTAGCTGGCCTTGGCAATGTCGAAAGTCTCAGGGAGGCCTCTCTTCATCTCGGGGACGTGGACCGTCAGTTCACGAGAATCATTCAGTTCTGGGAGAACATGGCTGCTACTCTGAAGTACTTGAAAGAGGATGTACGGTCCGGGGAAGTTTACTTGAAGAAAATTGAAGACGAGAGATACGCACAACGGTTCAAGAATTCCATCAGTAGGGCTGAAAAGGTATTTCTTGTTGTCATGTCCTCTGAAAAAACAACATCATGAAAACTAAACCTAAAAACCCTTTTTGACCGTGTTCATGTGTAAGACAATATGTATTTGTATTATTTGTATCGTATGCACTGATTATTTGAATGTTTTTTCCTTAATGTTAGATTTAGTTTAACAAATCAGAAAACGAAACCTTCAAAACCTGTATGCACGTTTTCATGTGTAAGGCAGTAAGTATCTTTATTATTTGTATCGTATTTTCTGATATTTCAAATTATTTATTCCAGAATGTTTATTTTATTTGAACAAATATGGAGGCTATCATATGACTTTTACATGATAATGTGGACATTATTGTCACAGGACTGGCAGTTCTTTGGCAAGATATGCAGTGACTACGTCCAGGAAAGTGACACTGAAATCATGCAGTTGTACAACTTCCTGTCATCGCCTATCGATCACATGTCTAATGCCGACAGAACAGCGAGGCAGAAGGCTCTGATATGCTCTATAGAGGATGACATCGACTCCGCGTTTGGGGAGGAACATTAACGTTATTTCTTTACCATTGACCTATCGATTGTTTTTTTTATCTGTTTGCTTATTTTAAAAAACAATTGATAATAATGATAGCGCATGAACACTTCTCATTATCTGTTTAGTAGTATCGAATGTTTGTATTTCGTTGTTCAATAAGTTTTAAGTGTGGTGATTATGATGTCAAACATGCTATATCACATTTTTTTTTTTAAATGTCAGTGTCATTTACGACACGAATGCGTTCTCCTTTGTCATTGTACTAGATGATTCACAGAATTAGTAAGAACTATTGCAATTTTACTATGACATACTGAATTATTATAGAGCAGTCATAACGTTTTATCCATGTTTTATGACCGATTGAATGAACTATGTTATAACATATTTTTTTAAATAAAAACAACATGTATCTTGTTGTGATTGTCCATGTTTTGTTTTGGTTTAGAAAGAAGAGCGCAGTGCAACACATTTAAAACAAAACACATGTGTAAAGAACAAACACAATGTGCAACACATTTAATACAAAACACATGTGTAAAGAATACAATAACAAACTAATTGTGGCCTAAGGGCTTTTATGGGTTGGTCGGTTACCAGAACTTGAAGAGCTGGTACTGAGCCGGTTTTCATCTGGAATATTTTCTGACCGACTACCTAACTGGCCAACATAATACATTTGACGCACAATTACTGCTGCCAAAGTTCCAAAACTAAATACCTATTTTCGAGAAAATTTGGCTGTGGTTACCGTATTTATTTAGTAGGTGAATGGTCGCATACGTTAAGTTTTTGGATTGAGAATCAGAGATAAATCAAAACTTACGCGGGAGAAATACACTTTTTTTGCGTGTTGAGTAATTTTAAACATTAAGAAAACTTTGTATGTAAAAGTAATATAAATAAATAGCATAATCTTATTAAAAGTGATATTAAACACCTTTTTATGTGATTATGAAGAATAATGTGAGCATGATATGTTTTTATTGAAAACATTCAAAAGTGTATTTTCATTATGCAATAACACGTTTTCAAGATAACTAGTATGCGAATCCATTGTTCCGGCCTTCTTAGTGAATTCATCAATATTTCAAGAAAAGATTTTACAAAATGTTTTATTTGTCGTTATTATTAGACATAACAACACAAACTGTATTTAAATCGGCACTTTTGACAAGCTACTTACTACCCGTAGTAATTTGTATCATTTACAATGTTTCTCATCGTACCGAACCTTCTGATTTTTACTAAGGTTTGTTACTATGCGCATTTGCATGTTGTATGGATAAACAGTTTCTGACAGGAAATACGAAACTTCTGCTCATGTTGTTCATCGACTTATAGCACATTGGTTAAACCCACTAATAAATGTTGTTCATAACAAATCTAAAGAAAAGACTAATATCACATTGGCTTAACCCACTAGTAAACCCAAAACACTCGCACTCAATTATGTTTGATGTGATTTAAACAAGAATTCCGCGGTCGGAGACACATGCCCCCTAAACAGAGCTTTGGACTAATGAACCTAATTTCAATAGGGGTAATCTACTGTCCAAGGCCTATGCACATGTGAAGTATCAAGCCAATCGGTCAATTCGTTGACGAGTTATGGGAAAGAATGTTCACACTTATTGTGACAGTGTCCTAGACCTTTGACCCAGTGACCTCAATTTCAATAGCGGTCATCTACTGTCCAAGGTCAACGCACATGGGAAGAATCAAGCCAATCGGTCAATTTGTTGACGAGTTATTGATCGGAAACGAACTGGTCTACCGACAGACAGACATACCGACCGACATCCAGCAAAACAATGTCTGTAGTAAATATGACCAAGTTTCTAATGTAAACCGGGAATCATGAGAATGATCATCGTTATAGTACTTTATAAACAGTTAATAAATTAAAACTGCTAAAAATTGCAAAGCATTATCTGTTCCGTACTGCATCAGTTTTTTTTTAAAGGACTCGTTGAATTTACTGAACGATGGTTTGGGCCCGTAACAAAATATGCAGTACTTGGCTTTTTTTAGATGTTCTTGTATTTATCCGTTTGCTGAATTTCCAAAGAACTTGTTGTGGTGTTCGGGCTTTCATTGAAAATATGATCTATACGATTGTTAAAGCGATCTATACGATAGTTAAAGCTATAGTAATGAATATCTGTGATGTTTTCATTAATATCTGGAATCAGTGTTCAATACAGTCTACATTCGTCTATTTCATCCACGGAATGTATTATTGACCACAATAATTATTGATACCAAAATAACGCAATTGTTTGCTTTTGTGAAAAAAAAACGGCTACATACCCAAACTCTCAATTACTATCCATTTGCACCTTAATTTTCAATATCTGCAATCGCGGTTGCTTTTTAGATTTGTTTTAATAATTTGGAATTTACGTGTATACAAGGTGTTGAACACATTAAATGGCATGATGTCGTTTCCTGATTTAAGTTGTTAATTCTGCATTAGGTGGTTGCTATATTCCTGTTTATACTTGTAATGCCGGCACAGAACACAAACCTTCAACGTGATTCAACCTTACCGGACAAACATTAAAATTATACACGCAGCATAATATTGCGTTAACAATTGACCACTTTTTGGAAAATATTGCATGTCAATTTTATCGAAAGAATTAAATTGCTAATAATATTGAGTAAAGTAAATCAAGTAAATTTTAAAATATTCATAGTTTAATGTAATGTAACCATTTTACGGCATATTTTTATAACTTATAACAGCGGGCGACCACTCTTGGGGAAATTTACATGTATATTTACATGCGCTCGCAACATATCATTTTCCATATTCGGTCACGAACGTAAAATTTGGAAGGAATTTTTTCACTTTTCGTACGTATTAATGTATACAGCACAGTTGCAGTGCTAACGTGTGCGTGGTTATAAATACTATCAAGCTTCTAAATTTATTTCTAAACATTAATATAATACTTGCTAAAGTACATGTCATTATATAAGTAAACATAGTAGTGGAAGTCCCTAAATGGTCGAAGGAAAACCCTGCATATATTCGTCTACTGCGGTTTGCATATTTTTTCTACTTACGTTTGCCATTTTTAAACGTACTACTGACGTTTGCGATATTTGTGTTCACTCTTTAAACGTTTATTTATTATCCGGTAAATATTTTTGTTTGTTCATGCATAGACATACGTAATATATGTTCGTCCGGTAAAGCATAGACAGTTCCGTTAATTTTCGAGAACACTGACTCTTTGTAATTTTACTACTGACGTTTGCTTCTTAAATGGAAATGTGTGTCGAAGTGTTCTCGAAAACCAGAGCAACACTCAAAACGCGTGATATACCGATCGAAAGCTATATGCATGCCATATTGCCTGCACTAGGTCGTATGAAAGTCAGAGGATGATCAGCAAAGATATTGGGGAAAAACCTACCTTGCGCGGCTGTTTTTTGTCAAAAAATGACTACTGACGTTGACTTTTGTGGTCAGTGATAGTTTTTGTTCATTCACAGTGAATGTATTCATTTATTTAGTAAATTTTTTGACTGTTATGCGAATTGAAACGTATGAACATACATTAATTTCTTACCGAAACAGAAGTGAAATTCGCAAGCTTTCAGTTTTATCATGCATTATTGTTTTATAAAAACTTTTCAGAATGTTCATGCTTTTTTAATCTTAATGAACTATATAAATATATTTCAACAATGTCGTTTAATATAGAAAACGTTGTAAATGCATTAAATCCATTGTAATACTATACACATAATGGTATCTGTCTTAAATTTGGTTTTTCAATGTGTTTGGCAATGAAATTATTTATTCATGATGTTAATCACAAAACAATGCGCCAATGCAAATAAAACGTAACAGAAAAGAGCAGTTAATGAGCAATTTCATGTCATACTTGAGCACGACTGATAAGAAGCAATTATATAATGTACATACCGCGTAAAAATAAGTTTACTTTCAAAATATGTATATGTTAAAAGGTCAAATACTCACAAAGCGACTGAAACATTTAGTGGAAACATTGACTGTGGTTGCTGTGCAATGCAGTTTACATGTAATGAGTAAGGTTGACTCAGTTGGATTTAACGTGACGTAATAATCGTTTGTAGTTTGAAACATTGAATACATTGCTTTATCTTCCACGAGGCTTTGGAAGTAAACTGCTCATAGACCTGCAGGATTTTCTCATATGCCTTTGTGCTCATTATATCCTCCTGACTCAGAGTGGCCATCCGTAGTAACGCTGACAGCCGACCGCAACACCCTCTCCCTGGCTATTCTTTCATCGATGGACGTTTGATTGAAAGAAGACGGTAGCAAGTCATACAAATTGAGAATCTACGTGTCATTGTCACGGACGTGATCGTTACAGATCTTTTCGAAGTTCTTCCAGGCCTGAAATTACAAGAATGCAAATATCATCTATCTTCATGTCATTGAACCTGATAATGGAATAGGCTACATTGTTTCTACGATTAAAACGTTTGTTCTATCTAAAAGTTATTTGAAATGTTCAAACCATGCTTTAGGGTCACGTAAGCACGAGGTCAATGTATGCTTTCTTGATCTTTCTTTTTTTCCGGCTTCTGACATCATGGTTGTCAATTGGTTTGTAGTTGCCACTTTTAATTGAACCAGGTCTTCGACAATTGATGACCAAGGTTAGCTTTTGAGTCAGAATTGTCCTTTTAATTTTTCAGATTACAAATACAAAAATATTTGAACATTTTATATGCATATCCGGCTCTCACCTGACTGTTGAACATCAACATGGTTTTCATGTTGTCAATATCTGTCTGCGCATGTATATTTGATTGAGATCGTTTTATACGGGCGTTTGGTTTGTGATAATGGGTTAATTTGAGGCTCGGCTATCCCTAAAAACCTTTGAAACAATTTATCTTTGTTAGTTTATCCTATCAGATAAAGTTTAGAATATTTGCATATACAGATTATTTGTAATTGTTTAAATAAATTGTCAAACCTATTCTGACTTATGGATCGAAAATACACGGTATAGAATTTTCAGAATTTTTTAAACATGGTCCATTTCAATATTGCAAATATTTGCATGGCGTACATAACTATGTAACTAGCAGTGCTATAGTGGGATAGTTTGGAAGACTACGTATAGAACATCATGTAAGTTCATACAATTCTTTTATGACAGAAGATCGAGACATTTGTATGTACTGTAAAAACGAAAAAATGGTATAGGAAGGATTAATAAGAGATATATTTAAACCGTTTTTGTACAGCTATGGATTTGGCGATGCATGGCTTAGTAAATACAAAAGGAAATATAGAATGCTTGTAATCTCGTTAAAACAACAATTGATTGATTGTAAGACATAACTGGCTAGAAACCTTCAGAAATTCTCAAAGATGTGATACCTTTAAACATTTTACAATTATGCTTAACCAAGTAAAATTGCTATCTATTAATATTTCCTTTTACATACAAACGTCATTTTCTAGATTTCGTTGTTCTAGTGGTAACTTGGCCAGTAAAACAGGTCAAAATTTTAATATGACATATAATGTAGTTACTGTACTTATAACTGTATTCAAGATGAGTTAAATGCTTCTTTAAATGTCTAGTCTCTGCACTAAACTTTGGCGAATGTGTAGGTACCAACAAAGCCGGTCCATTTAGTTCTGTAATGGTTGTTTAGTTGGAAGAATTCAAATCTGTTAGCTAAGCGCGTACCCCGTGCTTAGTGCCTTTTTAAAAATTCGGCTCATTCCGGGATACGCCTATTTTGGATACGCCTATACAACGGTGGGGTCGCGAGCGTTCTTTAGGTCATCCCACAAGACGACAAGTTCGGGTTCTTAGTTTCAGGAAGAATTTCACTCATCTTCAATACAGTAATTATTACAGTAACTGAATACTATGTAAAAAATAGAGCATTTAAATAAGCCTTAGGTTTTCGATGCAATAGAGCTTAAATAAATAGGCTTAAACTAAGGGTATTGAATAGAGTAGCCTCTAAGTGGAAGTAATGACAACAATCATGAAATTTACTGCACACATACTTTAATATAACTCGATAAACATTATGTATTTTACCGATTCAATTTTTTTTACAGCTTTCCTAAATTCGTGTCTTCTTTGCTCGATTTTAATTTTATTCAGTTGCAACGTCGCCGGCATATTATCTTGTAGAAGCAAAACAGTTTGAGGCAAGTCCTTCCAGAACTGAATGATTCTCGTAATCGGACGTTTCAAATCATCGAGGCACTGCACGGCTTCACGGAGGCCTGGACCCTTTCCAAGACCAGCTGGAAATGCGAAACAAAATATACACACACTGACAATGCTATTTGAAAATACCTTTATTGCTTTGCTTGTCTTTTATATGAAAATACGATTGAATGAAAAATATAATAAGGTAATCTCCTCATTTAATGTGTTTCTGTATGTTATGCATCAACGTTTTATAAGCTCGCCCGTAAACATTTGACAACATTTCCCCATGAGCACCAATATGGCAACATTTATAGCCAAATATTCATATTTGAACATTTGTCCACATTGTTTCTAGGCCGAATACGACACTGGATCAGGTGGTAGCAAAAACTTGTTCACACGAAAGAAAAATAAAACTGTGAACTCTCGACATGAGATTGGTTAAATATCAATATTCATTAAACTTCGTCAACATGGCATCCATATTTTGAATATCTAGAAAATCTTTCTTTAGAACAAAATGCAGATTGAATACGAACACGGTAGGTTTTACGTGCGTTATGTTTGTGCATCAGTGAATGCGTTTTGCCAAAAAAAGCAAACATTATTAATTATGGTTAAAACTCGAATACGGCTTTTGATTGTGTATTCTTTCTTAGCCTACTTGATATTGTAATTGTATTCTTCATCTAAAATAAAAGCAAAGTTAAAATTTATCCCACAAATTAAGATAATCAAAAGTTTCTTGGTTTTCAACCATTACTCTAAAATATTTGTTTTCATATTCCACTGTTATATTTTTAAAATTTTAAGATTTTTTATTTGAAAATTGGGACTCGATATTTTAAAATATTGTGAAATTATTTTTAGCAAATGTAAACACAGACTTGAATACTACTCTCAACAAAATGTGTACGTCACACCCATGAACAAATAAAAATTGACCTATTTTTGCTTTACCTGCTTATAACATTCTTATAATCGATATGAATCAAGTAGAAAAAGAAGATGGTTTTCGTCAGAGTGTATAGCATAAATTTTCGTATTAGGCATCATATACAAATGTTTATTGTATGAGTTCCGATGGTTAACAGAGAAATATCAGTGAATTAAAATCACAGTGAAAAAAAACAGTGAAAATTATCGGTAATTTTCATTGTTTTACGGAACTTGTTTTATATATCTTTTGTTTCCCCATTCTGACCATCAATTGTATCAAGGGCGACTAGTCTGCATTGAATGTTTATAAAAACATACGGCTTAGCTTCCCTTGAACAAACATAACATAACATTTCGGGGCGCCCAACGGGAAATTATATTGTACGGAATGGCAAAAATACAAAAACAATCATTTGTAAGCATACAATACAAATAAAATGTGTTGGATTTGTTGGAAAATCGATTTAAGTTCACCTCATATTAAAATACAGTTTCACTCGTCGCTGCGACACTCGTGAAATTATCATTTTATATGATCACTTGTAAGTAAAAATCGATATTCCACCAAATTCAACAAATATCCTCAATTTCTTTATGCTGGGTGTAAAAGAAGAGACCGATTTATCCTTTAACATGCAAACATACTTTTATAAATATTTAAGTAGGTCGATTGTCACTACTGTTCTCAGTTACCATCACTTGTTGTGTGGCATAATGAAATGACTAATATATTATAAGCGTTTGTTATTATAAAGTTATGGAATTATAAATAATTCATAATTGTTTTTAAAATATATACTGCGGAATATCCATTACAAAGCCTGAAAACTTGTGTTGCGAGTGGTTTTTTATGGACACTAGCTTAACGAATTGATATTTTAAGGTTTTCAATGGAAATCTTCTCTTTATAGTGAGTAAGTGCTTGGTAAAAAAATTGGAAGCATATCCAAAGATCGCTGAAATGTCATGCTGATACCTCCCTTGAACTTTATGTAAATTTTGCTGATCAAGCTCAGCCTGTGACCCATGGTATAAGACCACGTACCATATAATATTATATGTAAAGTATACAATTTGGTCAGTTTCGATCACAAGGGGTCGATGACAGCAGTTTATAAGAGGAGGACGTCTGTACAATCACAGTGCACACACCTTTGATAGGTATTATGTGAGGGACGAGTGTTGTCCTCTACAAAGTATGTCCAAATAATTCTAATTGGTTCAACACTGACCGCGATCCAGATTATTAATATATACTGTATAATCTGTATAATGGTTAAAATAAATTGTCTGTACATAAACTAGATGTTTAAAGGGGCCTTTTCACAGATTTTGGCATGTTTTGAAGTTTGTCATTAAATGCTTTATATTGATAATTTTAAACATTGGATCTAAAAAGCTCCAGTAAAAAATCGAGAATAAAATTAAAAAATGAAAAAAAGTAGCCCGCAGCAGGGCTCGAACCAGTGACCCCCTGAGTCCTGGAGTAAAAACCAATTAGACCGCTCGGTCATCCTGCCAAGTATTTACGAGTGACGTATTTTATACTTTATATAAGCAATCTTGGTAGTTTCACAAAATAAAACGACAACAACAGAACTCTTCAAACTATTCAATCGTTTCGCGTTGCAACGCTTAATTATTTTCAGGTTTTTAAATCGTCAAAAGATGCATATAATGGCTATATTAGACCATAGTAAATGTTCAGTATTTCTGTTTCCTCACAAATATCATAACTTAAACGAAAATTTGCGAATCTGAAACAACTTTTTTCAATTTTGTCAATTTACCAAAACGTGAAAAGATCCCTTTAATACTAAGCATGTTAAATTGTACTGTACTAACTTAGTATAATAGCCCTTTGCCAAGTTTGTTTCAATCATGCCTCTGTTATTATAATTGCCAATACAAAACGGATTAAATTGTTAATAAAAACTATAAAAGCAAAATAACTATCAACCCTTTCGTTTAGATTGCATTATTGGTATGTAGAATTGTGTACATTCAGCTTTCTTTTGCAAATTGTGTGTTCAAATATGCCCCTGCGCTTAAAACCGCATCGACCAGGGAATCTTATGAATTAAATTGACTTTAATAACATAAAACCCCATTACATTATCGATGTAGAGAAATAGTGGTCACCTTGTTTTGAATTGTGCTCGATCAGGGGAATCTTGGAAACGATAAAGGGACATGGATGTTGAGTCAATACAAAGTCCCAGCAGGATCCGAAATAAACATACAAATAGCCGTAAAATCAAAACAAAAATAAGAACAAGCTCTGGATTTCCAAAACAGTTCATTTTCCCAATTTATCTGAGATTCCATAATTAATAAGCCGAACGTGCTGTTCAGATGTATTAGGTGTTTGGGAAATGTACAATTGTGAATATCTTCGGTGCCTGTACCTGTATTTTGCAGTTACATCTGTTTTAATACTTCATTGACATCACCGATGTTTTGCTTAGTTATACTTTGAAGTTCGCGGAATCTGCATATATAAAAATTCGCAATGGCATGGCAATATGAACATAGGTATTTATTATTTTTATTAATTAAAGATACTTTCGTATTTAAAAGGAAACTGTATAGTGTATTTATGTGTTAGTATGTGTTACGTGAGCTGCGTTTTTTTATCGCCTTTAACGTTAAATTGATTCTTTTATTAGTACAGTAATCTTACTCACTTCTGTTCTGTGTTTGTTGATTCACGTGACATTTCATCTACATCCTAGAACAGACCATGGGAATAAAATACATAAACTGATGAGTGTTGTTGCTTTTTCGGGTTTACATTTTTGTCCAAAATTATGCTTCAGTAAATTTAGCATAACGAAACCAAAATTAGTGACTAGCACACATTTGACATAAGATTGAGACATGTAATATGCAAGTATTTAAAGTCATTTAATTTTTGGCGAAATTTTTACGATTTTTGGCACGATTATTAGACAACCCATGAAATTGAAACGTTTCGATCGAAATGTGAAAAACTGGATTTTTCATTATTGCATAAACTCTATCTATAATGCATTCTGGCGGGGTGCAACAACTTGGCAAAAAGAGGGCTTGAACGGGAGAAATTGTGTATTAACAAGGCGATTCAAGTGCCGTTCAAGTCCTGTTATGTGTTTTTCATATCCATAAACTGGTCATAGCGCAGTTACTTCCAATTTTTCATAGGATTCAATGAAGTTATTATGAACTTTGTTAATAACTCTAGCCTTCGACGACTTTCCAAGCATAAATGGGAAATTGAAGAAGCACCAGTTTCCTCATGCATGAAGGGATAAAGGCAATGAATATTTCAATCCACTTTTCAAATTATACCATCTGCACTCTCATGACAACAACTTTATTTATTGACAACGTCAATGAAGTTAAGGTTATTTACTCAATACTTTCAAACGACTATGCTGTAAATGTAAGTGGTTATGTACCTTGAACGCTCCTGCTGTATTCTTGAAATACTTCAGTTACGATATATTGGAAGTATTAATGTTTAAAAAATTTAGTTGGAACGAAATGGGATAGACATGTACGAAAGAAACATCTATAAAAACAATCACTTATTCTGACGATATATTTATCCGTCACGACCAGTAAATTCCAAAATAATTCCTCATTTCTTACTTAGCGCGGCTGCATTTCAACTTTGCATAATCCACTGTTTAAACACATTTTAAATCGACAAAACGCCTATCCGAAGGTAAACCCTCGTCATGTCTGATGATGGCCGAGTGGGGCATATGTAAAACACAACCTTTAACTGAATGACGTCATATGAAATAATCGAATTATTTTGTCGATGTCGAATTAACAAGACATGTTGTTTTCAATGTTATTTTAATTTATTTTGGTATGTGTGATTTTTTATGCAATAATAGCGAAAATACACATTTTCTCGGACATGATCATCTGAACCGATTTTTCTAGTGCCCGCAGATGATCTTGCCCTCGGAAACGTGTATTATCCCTATAATGCAAACATAATTCATCTGGATTTGATTTTTTTTTAAACTTTGTAATGCCTTTATTAAATTTATTAAAACGAATGATATTTACCATGATTTATTATGCTATATATTATCATTTAGTATGCAATTTGGAGTACGAGTGCCAACAATTTCAATCTTATATTTAACATGCATTATCTTTATATCGTCAAACAATACCTTATTAAAAACTATATAAGTTACTTATTTTTTACTTGTCCTACTGAAATCACATAAAAGTATATAAGCTTACCCGCTGAAGGTTATTAAAGCACGTTGTATGTTGATCGATTGCAGACGTGATAGTTTTCAAATCATTTTAATGTTGAAGCAAAACCTCTGCGGTCTTGTTATATTTTTCTTTGACACTTTTCATTTGACACTTGATTTTCGTCAAATGATCCGTAATGCAATGCATATGATTGTCCTGAACAACTGCAATTTCGGCTATTCGACGTTTTATTGCTGTTGTATTTTCAGCTATATTTATGTTTTCTTCATGTAGAATCTTAGACTCCTCAATTAAAGCATTTAGTGCATCTTTCCGTGCTTTCATTTCTTGAGTAGCATCTATTTCAAAGTTGTTGTCTGTCTCCAACTGAAATATGTGTAAGTACGTGTTAATTTACAAAATATTTAAATATTTGCTAAAACTCTCCATTTAAATACTTATATTTCATTAAAACTAATCAACACATGTTTCACACGGTCGTATTCCAAGCAAATAAATATAAAAACAGATCACCCATACGTTTGAGCATTTAAACAGCATGCCAGGTTTATGCCAAGCTAATAATTATTACAAGCGATTGTTTCGCACAATTGAGCAAAGAACTGTTGTATGATTGTATTTCGCACTAAGGATTATCATCACCAAAATGCATTTCAAAATTAGATCTTCATAAAAAATGTTCTGGTTATTGCTCTTTACATACTTTAATATAATTTGTTTTTGTGTTAATAAAAATTCTGGCAAAATAGAAGATGAAACAATTAATATAAATGAATGGCTTTGAGACTGACTGACTGACTGACTCACTCACTCACTCACTGACTCACTCACTGACTGACTGACTGACTGACTGACTGACCGACTGACTCACAAACTGACTCACTCACTCACTCACAGAATCACTCAATCAATTACTCAATCACTCACTCACTCAATTAGTCCCTCAATCAATCACTCACTCACTCAATGGCTGACTGACACACTGACCAACTCACTTACTGACTCACTGACTGACTCACGGACTCACTGACTGACTGACTGACTGATTCACTCACTCACTCACTCACTCACTCACTCACTCACTCACTCACTCACTCACTCACTCACTCACTGACGAACTAATTGACTGACTTACTGACTTACTTATTGCCTGACTCACTGACTGACTCACTGACTGACTTACTAACTGACTGACTGACTCACTGACTGACTGACCAACTGACTGACTCACCCACTCATTGACTCACTCACTGACTTACTCACTGACTCACTGAATCACTCATTGATTGACTCACTCACTGACTCACTCACTCACTGACTGACTGACTCACTGACTCACTCACTGGCTCACTTACTGACTGACTGACTCACTCACTGACTGACTCACTCACTCACTGACTGACTGACTCACTGACTGACACACTGACTGACACACTGATTAACACACTGACTGACTCACTGACTGACTCACTCACTGACTCACTGACTGACTAACTGATCGACTCACTGACTTACTTACAGACTCACTCACTGACTGACTAATAGACTGACTGACTGACTGACTGACTCACTGACTGACTCACTGACTGACTCACTGACTGACTCACTGACTTACCCACTGACTTACCCACTTACTCACTCACTCCCTCACTGGCTGACTCACTGACTGACTGACTAACTGACTGATTAACAGACTGACTTACTGACTTACTCAATGACTCACTCACATAGCCTAGAGTCCTTTGGTACTCAATTTTCAGAGGTATATAATTACATTTTCTGTCACATTCATATGAATACTGCATTCTGATTGGATAATTTGTTCACGTGACCGGTTTTTCATTTTCCGATGAACCCACTTCGTATGCAAATTTAAACATGAATATTCATGGCGCTACTTTCGGGTCATAAACTTGTTGCCAAAATGACGTTATGTTTTTCGCGGAACTTAATGGCGCTATTTTTTATTGGTCAATCGCGAAATGACGTTATTTTTTTAACGCGAACTTCAACGATATACTCATTTGACGGAGATGAAACCGAAACTGAAAATAGATTCATACGCTAAAATAAAAAGGACTTTTATGGCCATTTCCACGGTAGAATTTTAGCTTTAAGATCATTTTTTGTTGGAATCATAAGAATTGAATAGCATTTTTCTGCATTTCATGGGTGTATGAACTGTCGGGAAAATACACCTAATTATGCCGACGGCGTTTATGCAAATTAGGCGTAATTTTCCCGACAGTTCATACATCGATAAAATGCAGAAAAATGATACTCAATTCTTGAATAAATCAGTATTGGGTATTTATTTCATTTCAGTAGGCAGATTCAATTACCTAAAACAGCAGAACATAATTTTGTTAAGCGTTGCTTTTCAAATAGCTCGGCATAATTGAAGAGCGTGTACTTTTTCCATGAGCTATTGTTTGTGGTTGCTGATTTATGTCACGTGTGAACCTATATTAACAAAAACATAAACAGTTTTTTATAAATAACAAGGGCTGTTTGTAAAACATGCATGCCCCCATAGGGGCTGTCAGTTGTAGTGGCAGCCATTGTGTGAATACGTTTTTTGTCACTGTGACCTTGACCTTTGAACTGAAAATCAATAGGGGTCATCTGCAAGTCATGATCAATGTACCTATGAAGTTTCATGATCCTATGCCTTATTATTCTTGAGTTATCATCCGGAAACCATTTTACTGTTTTGAGTCACTGTGACCTTGATGTTTGACCTAGTGACCTGGAAATAAATAGGGGTCATCTGCCAGTCATGATCAATGTACCTATGAAGTTTCATGATCCTAGGCATAAGCATTCTTGAGTTATGATCCGGAAACCATTTTACTATTTAGAGTCACTGTGATCTTGACCTTTGATCTAGTGACCTGAAAATCTATAGGGGTCAATTGCCAGTCATGATCAATGTTCCTATGAAGTTTCATGATCCTAGGCGTAAGCATTCTTTTGTTATCATCCGGAAACCATTTTACTGTTTCGAGTCACTGTGACCTTGACCTTTGACCTAGTGACCTGAAAATCAATAGGGGTCATCTGCCAGTCATGATTAATGTACCTATGAAGTTTGATGATCTTAGGCGTAAGCATTCTTGAGTTATCATCCGGAACCCATTTTACTGTTTCGAGTCACTCTGACATTGACCTTTGACCTAGTGACCTGAAAATCAATAGGGGTCATTTGCCAGTCATGATCAATGTACCTATGAAGTATCATGATCCTAGGCGTAAGCATTCTTGAGATATCATCCGGAAACCATTTTACTATTTCGAGTCATTGTGAACTTGACCTTTGACCTAGTGACCTGAAAATCGATAGGAGTCATCTACCAGTCATGATCAATGTACCTATGAAGTTTCATGATCCTAGGCCTACGCGTTCTTGAGTTATCATCCGGAAACCATCTGGTGGACGGACGGACCGACCGATCGACGGACCGACCGACATGTGCAAAACAATATACCCCCTCTTCTTTGAAGGGGGGCATAACTACAGGTAATTTTGAAATGATAGCCTGTCAATTTAATGAATGACACATTGTGCCCTTTAAGTGCTAGTAAGACTTTCACACGTCATTATACTGCAATTATCTGTATTTAAAATATATTTGAATAGCACAGCAGGGTGACTACAATCGTCCAATTATCATTACCACAGACGACTTTCCTTTGTGAGTATAAGCAAATTGTAAAATGTTTAGCATTTGTGAATTGTGAATAAGTCTACCTTTGTTCTTAGATTGAAGTTGTATTAGTTGTAATAATACAAACGTCTCTATAATCACTGAAGGACGTTCCAATACAAACGCAGATCTTAAGCTCTTGTTTGGTCATATTATATTTTGAAAATTATCAGATAAAACAAGTTTGTATTCAGTGAACATTCAGTAATTGTTATGTCAAATTCAAAGTTTGGTCAAGTAAGCATTTCTATTATCTTTATTTGATGGGTGTCTCTGTAGAAACGTTTCACATGCTGATGAGTGGGCAATCAATGTGGTATTTTATTCAGTAAGACAACAATTTGATAAATATAAAGCTTCTTTATTAGTGATAGAGGGTTGCATATAAATCAGGCAAAAAACCTTGTTTGCAATCCTATAAGAAATTGGTACTCATCAAAAGCAGTCAATTAAGCATCGCATTACAGTATAATCACAATTTACTTCATATCAGACTAAAACAACCCAACAAAAAGACTGGAACGTTTCGGTATGTAGCTTAGTGATTGTAATTTGAATCATTCACGATAGTTCCATATGCCTTTTCTACACGTTATTCAAGTTGAGATTGTACGTTTTTATTTACGTTTATTGTTAAGTATATCCATAACCTATTTTTTAAAGTGCACACATTAAGCTTACTCGAGTCGTTAACGTCACTGACAGTTTAAAGTGCATGCAATTTTGCAATTTTGTGAATATCAGAATCCCTGAATGTATATTGATTGGTTAGTATTGCTCATATGGTTATATCAAACCATGAACAAACATGTTATAGTTCAATGATGTCTAAAAGCATTTTGACCCACAAGGCGTTAAAGACTTCGTTGAAATTATTTATTCAGAGTGTTGGGATCGTTTAATAATATGTAAGCATGATTTTAAAAGGAGTTTTATTAAGTGACTCAATGTATGGATTAATTGATGAAACAAAGTCAAAATGATGATCATGACAATATCTAAAACAAGTTTGAATCTTAGAAACTTGCGTCTCAAAAAAGATCACCGGGTCAACACTTAGACAAACCTTGAAACCACAATAGAGGCAACATGTATGGCTCAATCTTGATTGAATCTGTTCAGAATTGTTATCTTAATATTTGGGCTGAGTTAGAATCAATGCCAGGTGCGTCCAAAAAGTAATTGATTAGGTCAAATCTAAATATAATTTCTAGATG
Source organism: Dreissena polymorpha (assembly GCF_020536995.1). Taxonomy (NCBI): domain Eukaryota; kingdom Metazoa; phylum Mollusca; class Bivalvia; order Myida; family Dreissenidae; genus Dreissena; species Dreissena polymorpha. The sequence continues at coordinate 89,669,552 of NC_068364.1, forward strand.
CCACATTAATAACTCAATCTTGATAAAACTTGTATATCTAGGCCAAGTTCGAATCTTGTTCATATGCTTCTAGTAACGATTTAAGCTTGATGAAACTTGATGGGAAGATTGCTCTTGCTTATATCACGTTTAAATCTGTGTCTGGTACGTCAAGAGGCTAGTTCACCATCTCAAATCTAAAACAAAAGCTTGTTACCCCTCTAAAAGCCAAATTTATTACTCAGTCGTGATGAAACTTTTGTCAGAATGTGTATCTTTACAAAGCAAAGTCCACGTTTAAAGCTGGGTTAAGTGGGATCAAAAACTAGATATTCGGGTCAATACTCAACAGTTGGTGTAATTGAACTCAGGTGAACGCTTAAGGGCTATCATGGACCTCTTTTTGTTCTTTTACATTTGTTTTATGTAAACACGCAACATATACATATTTCTATCTCTACTTCAGGTATGCAATTGCACTCCACATATGTTTTAGACATCATACTACGAGGTTACAACAAACAACTTTGACCAGCAATGTTGTACAATGAAGCAACCTAGGAAAATTCAGATAAACATTTACGGGCCAAAACTCCTATCTCTAGCTGACATGTACATCAAGCATTTGGGCCAGTCGGATCAAGGTTTAAGATACTGTTGCTAAAATATATATAAATTCTGTGTTTAATAACTTAAGTTAAGATTTTGATTTCGTGCTGAAATTGTGTGTGTAGCGAGTTTAATTGTTTATCTTGCGTATGTTTGCATTTGGGACCAGTGGGGCCAATATGATTGTTAAAATGGGAAAATAGTTTACATGGAGTATTTTGTGTTATTGTATGTGTAGGTAGCTTACATGTAAACCTTTGTTGGACTTGCATTTTGGGCCAGTTCGATCAATGTTACCCTTCCTAAAACAAAACAACATTTTTGCTCGATAAATTGTAATTGCATGGATATAGTGTGCTGTAATTTCGTTTCAAGATACCTTACACGTAGACCAGGGCTTTGATTGCATTTTTCATGGTTACATTTATTCATTTAATTCATGTCCATCCTTTGGTTTATATATACTATAAAAATGCTACTGATGTATAAATTCGAATGTGCCCGTGTGGTCATTATGTTAGGTAAACGAAATGTAAAATGAACGTTATATTATCAAAGCGGAATAATATTGGAAATATTGGAAATAATATTGCTCTTTAAAGCAATTGTTGCGATAAATATGTTTAAGAATTGAATCAACACAAACGTTCTTCATATAATGGTAGTAAACATTGAGATGCACTATCGTGTACAATAGCTTCATAAAATGAATTGTGGGTTTATGCCTCTACTTGACGTCCAATCAATACAGTGGTATTCCAATTGAATATGTGTGACTCATGTAACGCGATGTGCGTGTATCGAGCAGAATTACAGAATTATAGCGACCGACCGACAAATTAATTAGAATTTTGATTGAATGCATCATATTGTACAAACTATTTATTAAAATATGAAAGTAACTTTCTGTGAATCATCAACGCGCAGATGGCTACATTTAAAATACTCATGTTTTATTGACATACAAAATCCTTGGTTTAACGCAGTTAGGTTGGGTTTTTTTGCCGCCATTGTTGGTAAGTATGAGGTTACCATAACCATATTTTGCAAATCGTTTCCACTTGTTTACCCCCGACCCTTATAGACTCTCATAGATTTATGATTGGGCATTTATTCTTCTCATTTTGATATTTTAAAATCTTTTACGGACTAAATCTTCCAACAATGTATTTGCTCGAGAAATTATAAAACATGCATTAGGGAGACAATTAATTATGGCTGTATAAGTCATTTGAATATGGAGTCTCTATTAGGGAAACAAATAACTATTGCTTTAGAAGTCTTGGAAAGTATGAAACTTTATGTTGAAGACAACTCATTAGCGGTCTATGTCCTGAAAGTATTCCATCTGTCTTAGAGAGATCACTTATTATTGATATAAAGGTTTTAATAGTATCGACACTTTCTTAGGGAGAACATTTATTTTTGCTTTACACGTATCAATTGATTGTTTTCATAACGAGGCAACTCATAATTGGTACATATATATTAAAAGTATGAAGTGTGTCTAAAGAGAAACTCCAGTATTACTCTATAAATCGGTAAAGAATTAAACCTATCATAGGAAGACTACTTATTATTGTTAATACTATATAAGTCGTGAAATTATAAAACCTGAATAAGCGATACCCCTCATTATTGATATATCAGTATTTAAAGTATAAAACCTGTCTTATGGGGGCATTCCATCCGTCTTAGAGAGACCACTTATTATTGTTATAAAGGTTTTAATAGTATGGACACTTTCTTATGGAGAACATTTATTTTTGCTTTACACGTATCAATTAATTGTTTTCATAACGAGGCAACTCATAATTGGTACATATATATTAAAAGTATGAAGTGTGTCTAAAGAGAAACTCCAGTATTACTCTATAAATCGGTAAAGAATGAAACCTATCATAGGAAGACTACTTATTATTGATAATACTATATAAGTCGTGAAATTATAAAACCTGAATAAGCGATACCCCTCATTATTGATCAGTATTAAAAGTATAAAACCTGTCTTATGGGGGCTGCACATTATTCTATATAAGTCTAAAAAGTCATAGTTATCTTAGATATTCATAGTGGACCAATTGTTATTGCTTGATATGTATTGATAATAGTCTGCATAAGGGAGACCACTCGGTAAGAAAGTATAAGTCTTGAAAGTAAAGAATCTATATTACGGAACCGGAGCATTATTGTTATGAATGTTTAAAATCTTTCTATTAGTGACCACTCTTTTTAATTTAAGTCTTTAAAGAATCAAACCTAATTGAGGGAGACCACTCAGTATAGCTATGTTAGTCTTGAACGTGTGGAACCTGTCTTTAGATTGCCACTTATTTGTTACTTGTATATGTGGACAGTATTACACGTGCAATGTGGAGTACAAATTATTGGTCTATGTCTTATAAGTATAAAACCGGTCTTACGGAGACCACACATTATGGGAGTATAAGAATGTATACATAGTTAGTCTTAGATACAATCACTACTATGGCGGTGTAGGTCTGCTATTTTGTGCTGTTTTGTACTGTTTGGGCAATCGGTCACTTGCCTTAAATAAAGGACCAACTAATTGTTTATAATAAGAATTCAATACTGCTCCAGCAGCTGGATTTTCACTTTTTTATATTCAATGTATGAAACTTGACTTAAGAAGACCGCCCAGTATTGTTCTATATGTCTGAAGAGAAGCAACCAGTCTTTAATGTGTGAACGAATATAATTGATATAGTATTGCTCTTGAAAGTATCATCTCCAGCTGGAAGAAAACAGAAGGCTGCGGCACACTTCCGCCCCAAGGTCACCCACTTGGACCCCCACTGTGTTTTTTTTTTATCTAATCACAAAATACATCAACTTTGATTTGTGTAGATCAGAAGTTATTGCACAGGTCGTCTCTGCGTCTTCACAACAACGTTGTTAGTGCGGACCTGCCCCTGTGACCTTTAATGGGAAAACATTTTAATTTGAGCCATAGTATAATATAATTTTAATGTTGAGCATTTTTAATAAAGGAAATCAGAGCACGGTGGACAATGATACCTCAATGTGCTCAGGTAGTCATGTGCATCTGTTGCTCGTCAGATGAGTATTTTTGATGCCGAAAGATAAGGGAGCCATGAGGGAACATTTAAAAAATATAAACATTGAATAATGAATGTGTAGTAGTTAGAAGCCGCTTGTGTGATTACCATAATAGTGAGCTGAGGTGGGTTATTTTGAGAAGATTGCATGTGATGTGTGTGTATTTGTCTTGAACGAAAGTGGATGGGTTCGTTAAACTGTTTGCGAAAGTCAGTTGTCGTAAGAGGTAATTGCGTCTTGTTTCAGCCTCAGTGTGCAGAACCCGGGGCATCCCCATATGCGCATTCCCGCCGACCGAGCCCAATCCGGCCCGCCCACATACACGACCCCGCCCCGAGCCCCCGACCGCGGAAGCAATCGAGGCAAAAGTTCCTACATCCACCCGCTGCCCGTGACAACAGATCAGTCCAAGATCGACTAATTAAAAACAAAGTCCTCCATCCGGAGCCAACATCGCCCGTTCACACTCACTGTCTCCCCAACACCAAGGCGCGCACCAAGCGGTACAGCGGCAAACAAGCGCAACTCTCCTACCAATTTCTTGAGTTTTCTAATTTTTACATAATGTTTAAACATGAAGAGTTTTATAATAATGGAGTTATAGCACATGATACAAGTATAGGTATATATTTTTTTGCCTATTATTTCACCATCATTATTATTATTACCATAATCACCAGTATTATGATTATTATTAGTAATTTTTATTGTTATTATTATTTATTGGTTATAAAATGTTTACTGGATTGTGTGTGGTTTTTGTGCTACATGTATCTGCTTCAAGAGAGGTGTTTATGAATTTTTATGAATAGAGCGCTGAGACAAGCAGTTTACAAAAAGAGAATGCTTTTAAATAAATATAACAAAGACAAATCTTCTTTAAACTGGGTTATAATCAGAAAACAAAGAAATTTGGTTACAAAAATATCTCGAAAATCTATTAATAAATACTTCATTGACAGGTGTGTTGGTGGTTGCCAATCCAACAAATTCTGGCCTACTGTTAAACCTTTTATGCATAGCAAGGGAAGTAACACTCATAAGGATACAATTTTATGTGAAAACGATTCTCTTTTTGAATGACCAACAAAATGTATGTGATATTTTTAATGACAATTTTGTTAATGTAGCCAAGAATATTGGACATGATAGTATTCCAGTTAATAAGGAACACCCTATTATAATTTAAAAAAGCTGATCATAAGGAAAACAATAATGTAAATTTCAATTTTGAACCAGTACAGATGGAATTTGTTGACAAGCAAAAAGATAAATTAAATTGTAAGAACGTAACGGGTATTGATGGCATTTCAAGTAAACTGATCAAATTAGCAAAACCTACAATAGTTGCTCCATTAACAGACCTCATCAATCAATCTTTTTCTACTGCAGTTTTTTGGGATCGATTAAAGTTAGAACAAGTGAAACTCCTGCATAAAAAGAATAGTACTTTAGATAAAGGTAATTATAGATCAGCTAGCATTTTACCTGTTATATCAAAATTATTTGAAAGAGCCATCAATACTAAGATATCTGACTTTTAAATGTACATTTTCATGCTTCCCTGTCAGCCTTTAGACCTGGATATGGATGTCAGTCAACGTTGCTTAGGGTAATAGATTTCAAAACCTATATAAGGGCGTTACTCAGAGATCTATTCTGGGGCCCGTCCTCTTTAATATCTTTATAAATGACCTGGATATGGATGCCAGTCCATGCTGCTTAGGGTAATAGAAGACTGGAAAAGAGACATTGATGAAAATAAATATGTAGCAGCAATCTTGATGGACCCGTCAAAGCATTTGACTGCCTCATTATTCGCTGTTACTAAAGCTTGAAGCCTATGGTGTAACAGGATGTGCCCTTGAACTTATTGACTGTTATCTTTTAAACAGGAAACAATGTGTAAGGTTAAATGATATTAAAAGCTCATTTCAAAACCTATATCAGGGCGTTACTCAGAGATCTATTCTGGGGCCCGTCCTCTTTAATATCTTTATTAATGACATTTTTCATTTTGTACAAAATAGCAATCTCTAGAATTACGCAGATGACAATACTCTTTCTTTCTCTGATAAAAATTTGGATCCAGTAAAACATACATTAGAAAATAATTGCATGGCATTAATTCAATGGTTCTCGGATAACAAAATGGAAGCAAATCCTGATAAATTTCAAGCAATATCACTTGGTAAGAAAACGCATGACTCTTATATTTCTTTTACTTTGGATGTCTTTGAAATTAAGTGTGACGAGGAAGTCAAACTATTGGTTGTCACCATAGACTTCAGGCTTAACTTTGATACTCATATGTCCAATATTTATAGAAAAGCATCATAATAATTGAATGTGTTAAAAAGACTAGGGAACAAACTGTGTAAATTAGGGAAGATTAACATATATTATTCATTTATTATGTCAAATTTTAATTATTGTCCGTTAACATGGCATTTCTGTGGCAAAGTCAGCACTCAAAAAATTTAGAAAATACAAGAGCGTGCACTTCGTTTCGTCTACTCAGATGATACTTCTACCTATTGTGAACTATTATCAAAATCTTAATTACCATCTTTGAATGTACGTCGTTTAAGATCTATAGCTTTAGAATCTTTCAAAATAATAAATAAAGACACACCTTCATACTTACATGACTTGTTAACTATTAAACAGACTTCATATTCTTTTAGGTACTCCAATACTGCTGTTATACCTAAGGTAAGGACTACAAGATACGGCATCAGCTCTTTTCGCTTCAGCGCGGCAAAGCTTTGGAATTCTCTACCGCAAACATTCAGAGAACAATCGAACTACAATTGCTTCCGAAGTTTGGTCAGCGCATGGAGTGGAGACAGTTGCGCTTGTTCTTGCTGTTCCGCAGTTACATAGCCTAGCCTTATTTATTTAGTTGTAGTTGTGTAGTTATCATCCCTTTTCCCGAAGCGTGAGTCTTTTGTTTGTTTTTGCATAATTTGTGTGCATGTAATTGCTGCTTTTCTTGTTTTAACTATGAAATATATTCCAATTGTGTCATGCACTTGTGAGGAAGTTGCTGATCAGTTCTTTCCAAATCTAATTTTGGGGGATATATGTTTCTAGACGTTTCTTACTTGTCGCACTTTTGTGCTTATTTTCCTTTTTCAGTTTCTTGTGTATTTCGTTTTATTGCAGTTTTTAGAACCTAGGTCAACACACCGTGCAATCGACTAACGCATCGTCTGCGGTTCATCCATCGGCTGCGGAAGTGTATACATGTCGGGTAAAAGCGGAGTGTAATTATTTTCCTATTCTTTATATTTTACGTATTGAATTGAGCAGATTTGCGTGTGTTCTTTGAGAGCCTAAGTTAGAATGACTTTGTGAACGTAATATTTACCTTCCTAGCTGCTTACTTTTAAAGAAATCCGTTAGAATGTGGTCAAAAATCAAACAAAATTCACCACTCTCTCTGTCAAACTCTTATTACACAGGATTTAGACCAAAGATAAAAATAAACAACATTTTATTGAAAATTTAATCATTTCTCTTCGGTTATTCCAAATTACAGCATCCCACATGCACACACAACATTTTTATCAACGTTTAAATTCGAGTGGGGTTGAAAAAACGGCGCAAGACAACGGCCGTGGCTACTTATTAGATGGTCATGACATCGGCTGCGAAATTGGATTTCGTTTTAAATAATTCATACTTTGACATTATTGAAACAAGTCATTTGCACGCAATATGTATCCACATCATGTAGAGTACACTTGACTCTCGCTATGCCGAAGACGTATACAGATTGTGTAAAATTAATTGTGTGTAATCCTTAATCGTTATAACTACTGGTATTCTCACCTTGTTGCCGATGAAGAACATACTTATATTTCCTACCCAATGGAACTTGTATAGTCGAAAACTCACTGTTATTTAAAAATATTGCTATTATATACAAAATTGAGCAACATCGCGCTGATTGTCTCTGTAGGTTACTTCCCTTCTTTTTTCCGGGTAGATATTAACCCGTTTTATACAGAACAGCGGTAAGTCAGGATTTGAATTGTTTATATTTTCATTTTTGAAGACGATTAAATAGTTATATAACAGATATGGTGATGAATATGATTCCTACGCACTTCCGAAATGGTCTCTTTCATTAGTGTATATTTGTTACTTTGTGATGCTTTCAGTTGGACATATATTAACTTACATAATTAATAACGGATTGAATGCGTTATGTCTCAGCAGTTTCCGTTATTTTCCCCTACCGGTTTCACCGGAGGAGACTTATGGTTTGCGCTCTGTCTGTCAGTCCGTTAGTCTGTCAGTCTGTCACACTTTTATGGATCCTGCGATTACTGTAAAAGTTCTTCATATTTTTTTATAAAACTTGAAACATGGATAGATGGCAATATGGACATTATGCACGTCATTTCAATTTGTTTCTACGTCAAACATTATGGTAGCTATGGCAACAAATATATATATATAATCTGAATTTTCTGACACTGATTGAGCCGGTAGGGGACATATATTGCTTGGCAATAGTCTTGTTAAATATGTATTTCTGTAAAATCTTTTGAAACTCGGTTGTGTTTATCGGTATTGACATGCTAAGCAAGCGATATGATGCTTATATTTCCATTCACAACAAGCTATATGACTATATTTCCGTTCACAACAAGCTATATGATTATATTACCGTTTACAACAAGCGATATGGCTATATTTGCGTTCACAACAAGCTAAACGATTATATTTTCAGATTCACAGCAAGTTGTTATTGATACCGCAATAGCGGAAGAACCTTTTAAATGTGGAATTCCAGAAAAGACACACTGAACCGACATGTGAAAGTCCACGATTCTTCGCAGCATCCATGTACAAAATGTTACAAATTCTTTCCATCAGTAGTTGCACTCACCGAACACCAACAGCAGTCATATCAGAAAGAGATCCTGTGTAGCTTCTGCGGTAAAGGATTTGAGAGGACAAGTCATCTAAAAGAACATATTGTTGCTCTGCATGGGGATCGTAAGTTTTCCTGCCCAGTTGCTGGTTGTTCTAAAACCTTTGCCAAAGACGAAAGATATCAAGATCATCTTAATTCACACTCTGACCTAAGACCACACACATGTTGTGGCTGTGAAAAAAGATTTTATAATAGGTATGAACGCAAACGGCACCAGAGCGTATGTATTGGTCAAAAGCACGTAGAATGTGATAAATGCAAACAGGAGTTTAAAAGTGCTGATGCCCTTGCCAAGCACACAGATGCTCAACACAAAAAGCTGGTGTATCCTTGCACTAGTTGTGGAAAGCAATATAAGTACCAGAACAGTCTTTTGAGACATAGAGAATCTAAGTATTGATCATATTTCTTATTTTGTAATATAGACGAATCAGGAGCCTTTAGAATACTTAAAGGACATTTATATAACATTCCATAGAACGGAACGATCTGTAGTTTACGTACATGTAAATGTATCAAATGGATCAAGAACAGACACGCCAAAGTAATAATGAGGCATTTTTGAACATTATAATTGTGCATTTCGTTTTCATCAAACTAGAGAAAGCTATCTCTGTTTTCTTACATTTCCGTATGTACATTTATTTTTTGACTTGTTATCCGTACCAAGAAGTGAACTTGTAGTATTAGAAAATTGATGCATTCTGATGTTTCTAAAAAATATGTGGACGGTTTTTAAAAATAATCATTTATCCAAAATGCTTTAACAATTATCTTCTAAAAATGTATTAACTGGAATACATTGGTATCAAGAGTTATCCGGATAATGCCAAATTTAAGTACGACATCTCTTAATTCGAACAATCGACCTACTCCACATAGACAAGCAATGAGGGCAAACGAATTCAGACAGTCGTCGACAATTTACTTTTTGGTATAAATCCCAGTAACAGCAGGGTTTTGTCATAGTTAATACCAACAACATGTTAGGTTGTGCTTTCGGACATATCCGTTAAGTATATATCTTGATAAGCCTTGATTGGTCATTTAGGCTTATATGAATCAACAATTTACGTCATATTTAAATGTTATCAAAGAGATGTCTGTAAAATTGACTGAGAATTGGGAACTGGGTATAAGGAATACCTAAATAGGATTTCAAAAACTAACTTGAACTGGATTATGAATTAAATGTTCACAGTGATCACTTAATTCATAATACACTGGCGGTTAGTTTATGTATCCCTGTAAATGTTTAGAATGTTCAACTCCTAATTTCTTATTTCTAGCCTTTTTCATAGACTTGTCCTTGATTGGGTTTTTGTGGAACAGTAAATGAAGCAACTGTGTGTCATTTTGCATTAACATGTAAAGTTTTCGCATCTTAGTTTGGGACAATCACTGTAAATATCATAAAGCCGTATATTCCACATTACTGTCCATTAAGTAAACTAAAATTCACGTACTTGTGTTTCTTCTTTTCTTTGTAATATTGAAGATGTTCGAAATTTTCACATGCAAATCTACAACGTTTTGTTAATGATTACAAAGAATAATCATAAGTGTGAACTAAACAATAATATAAACATTTCATTTCTTGTTAGTTGTTTTTTCTTCTTCTTTATTTGCCATTTGCATGCATCGAAAAAACGGTGAAACTATTGTATGATCATGTGATTGTCTGCTTTCGCACTCGAAATAGTTCAGTTGATCGCTATTTCAGATATTGCTTTTGAACTTAAAACACATGCCCATAAAGTTACCGCACTTTAAATCAATGGCGAGACAATTTGTAAATCATGTTTGTTGATTTTCTTTTTAAGTTTTGTTGTTTTCATCAAATAAAAGGTGTCTTGTTTGCTACAATAAACAATATACGTAATCTCTTTGATTTGCCTTTTGATTAAAGTTGATTACACATGTTCATTTATTATACCCCCCTTTGAAATAGAGGGGTATATTGTTTTGCTGGATGTCGGCCGGTCTGTGTGTCTGTCGGTAGACGAGTTCATTATTTCATTGACAATATAATATATAAAGGTATTACAAAATGTAAGAACAAATCAAAACGAATCTAAAACGGTTGTCTCCGTTATTGTTAAAATGGTTGAAATTCAAAATAAAGGGCATTAAGCATCATACGCTATTTGAAAACATTTTGACAAAAGGATAAAAAGCAATGTCAATGATTTCAATTGTTTGAGATGTACAAGACACCAGTACTAAGTTAATTACTGCAATTTAATACAACTGATTTCTATTTGTCTGTTTTAAATAGTAACAGGTATTCGTTAAAGATCTTGTTTATTTTTCCGGTAAATGGCACTAAGCTTATCCTCCCGACAGGCATGGTTTTGTCGGACTCCCAACTGCCTGCGAGCTGGTTGACTCGGGGAGGTTATAAGTCCACTCTTTCGCTTCTATTTCCTGCGCACTCGAGCTTCCGTATAAAAAAGTGGTCCCTATGAAATGTAAAAGATTTTGAATTAAAAACACACACAACCACACAACTCTTTTGAAGGTCGTTTCATAAAAGATGTTATCTTGCTTTGAAAAAAACAACACAAATGCAATCTTGCCCATTTGCATTTGTGTTATAAATCCAAAATATATAAAGCGATCGCCTTGAGTTAAACAAGCATAATATGTAATTGCCTTTATGATGGTGCCTTAGAAGCGCTCTGAAAACACACATATCATGGGTTTCGATAGAAAAGGATGTAACTCCAGTTTGTTACAAGATGGAGTTACGTCTTTTAAAATCAAGAAGAACGATGTTCTGAAGTGCTGAGAATAAGACATATTATCTTGTTTATAATTTCGGTCTGTTTTCAGTGCAGTATCACTGCAATTTTAAGAAATAATGTGAAAAGGACGCCATTTTTATTATTATAAATTGTTCTATTATACATTATGTATTCTTAGATTCAAAAGATATGTTATCAATTCATTATGCATTTTCCGCGTTGAGTTACAACACGGCTTTTTGTTATCAAGTATGACAGTTTTGTTTGTGTGATTTTCGTTTCGGATTGGTGGATTCCTTGCTGTTTTAAAGTTCACAAACGGGTAAAAGTCACAATCCTGAACTTACAAAATGATGTAATGTAAAGTCTGCTTTATACTCACATAACATCAGTATCTTGATTAGGATCAGTGTCAGTTGGATCTTGAGAGATTATATAATGAACTTCAGGATAAACAGAGGCTCGACTTGTCTGGAAATAAAATGACCTAGAAAATAAATTAGATTTATATGGTAAACTGCAATGACGTGTAATCATTTCAACGCATAAACAACATTTATTCCCTGTTTATTTATATTAGAAATCATCCGAACTCGGGTTGAATACAGATTTTAAGATATGATGCTCTGACGAATAATTAATGTTTTGGAATCATGTTACCGATACTGTTAAGCTGTTTTATTATCGTCAGACGACGATATATGTCAAATGAAGAGATGGTACTAGAAACTCTCTCTGTGTCTGTCTGTATGTCTGTCTTCTGTGTTTCTGTCTGTTTGTGTGTCTGTATGTATGTGTGTCTGTTTGTGTGTCCCTGTGTCTGTGTGTCCCTGTGTATGTCTGTCTGTGTGTCTGTCTGTCTGTGTGTCCCTGTGTTTGTCTGTCTGTGTGTCCCTGTGTCTGTCTGTGTGTCTGTCTGTCTGTGTGTCTGTCTGTGTATCTGTGTGTGTCTGTCTGTCTATGTGTATGTCGGTGGGTCCCTGTGTGTCTGTCTGTCTGTCTGTGTGTCTGTCTGTGTATCTGTGTGTCTGTTTGTGTGTCTGTCTGTCAGACTGACCTGTCTTATAATTCTCACGCCATACATAATTGTTCAGTGCTAAACTAATGTTCTATACCTTTTAGGGTCCATTCTTGAATTATCCAAGTAGGCGGCTGTAGAAATGATATTTGGTATGTCATCTGGTTTGGGTGTACCTAAACCAGAAGGGTCCATGTCCCGAATTGTACTGAAAAACTGTTCGACGTCTTGCGTTCCCAGCGACCTGACATTATAATTGTGGTAAGGAATGTATTGGAATATTTGAAATTTACGCTCCAAATGTACAAGAAGTGCCTCTTATGTAATAATTGGTATACCATTCACATATTGAGTCACGGGAGGAAAGGAACCAAAGTTAACACCTTCAAGAAGATAATCACGGAGCTTGAGACGCCGTGAACATCTTTCTTCTGCCGGAATACCCGGTGCGTCTTCAGCCTCAAACCATTCTCGAATGAGTTTGACAAACTCAGCTTCCCTTATGTAGTTGTTTTGTCACATGAATAACTCCACATCATGTTCAAACATCCGTTTTGCAAATGGAACACTTTGTTTATCAACACATTCCTTCACAATCGCTATATTCAGTTGTGTTTTCTCACTAATAGCAGCCTTTTCCCAGGCTATGTTTTGCAATCCGTATATTCCGGTTGTACAAATCTTTGTTCGAAGGCAGGTCAATATATGAAAACAGTCGTCGAAATGGAATCTGACTCCATCCCTTGAAGATGGTACGGAAAACCATGAGTTACTATTCCTTGACTCTTGTATTATATCTTTATTAGATTAGACACACTTTGAGCACCAATCTGAGTATGCTTTTTCGTAACTTGCATGTGATAAAACGGCAGCTAACGTCTCCTTTGGAACTTTATTCAACAACTTTGACAGAGTTTTTGTAAAAATCTCTGGGCTTTTTCGAGACTGCTGCTTAGGTGAAAAATAGGTTCGTGTAAGTTGATTTCCATCAAACTTTAATGAAGAAACTAGGGTCTCATACAACTTTGATTTCGTCCAAGACTTTAAGAACCTGTATTCATCCTACAGCATTGCTCCTGTATGCACATTATGATCTCGGACTTAAGTAGGTTAGAACAGCATGTCTCTTTTTGAACCACCACATCACAAAATTCTTGAGTAGAAAGTTTCAACCAGTGTTCATGTCGAACAGTGTCACCATTGTGAAACCTTTTCAAAACAGTCTCACAATTTCTCACAAACATACTGCCATTTGTATCGTTCGCTATGTTCTCATTTGTGTCAGTAGCATCGCAGCTTGAGTGCGTACCAGGGTAATGGATCTCTGTATCTTGAATTTGTGCGTTTTCGAATTGTTTCATCATAAGGCTTGGGTCCAATTCGCCATACAATAAAGAGTGCGCAGCTCCCATTAACTCACTTGTAGTTTCCTCGTCCTTTTGTATTTTTTACGAATCTACAGTGTCACTAAGGTCATCCAATGTGTCAAAACGGTCAGCTTCTGCGTAAGTGTTACATTGGTCATTTGAGCACGATTCATAAGAACCGAGGTCGCATTAACTGTCAAATAAAGTTCGAATATAGAACCCAATTGAACTGTCTATTTCACCTACTGTGTTATTGTTTGTATCGGCTCTTGATGACAAATCCATTATCAAGTTTTCGTCTTTCTCACGTCCGAGTGCAAACGTTCCAATAGTTGGTATGATCTCAGTAATCTGAATTTGTTTTTCACCTTCATATTTTGAATTTTCAATCCCAGGAGAATTTGTATTACCATGGCTTTGCCATTTCAAATGGCAGTTGAACATCTTACATGGCTGATCAAGTTTGTGGGTAACAGTAAGTTTGCCATTCCTATCTCTTTCCACATGTACATGTTCAAGATTTCCAAACGTTACCTTCATAAGATTTCTGAAATACTTCCGTGCAACGGTTGCTGGTATAGACATTTTTCCCTTGAATATGTCACGTTGAAGCTGATATAACGTAAGTGGGGTGTTGTTAAGCATGTCACGGACACCATACTTGTGCCACTGACCATCTGAAGCTGTCGCAATTACGGCCAGTCAATTTTCTTCGCATTTTTCTGTAACATGTTGAAGCATTTTTCCCGAAGACTTCATAGTATCGCGCAAAATATCGTGTGTCGCCCTTTGAACGCGAAACACGATATTTTGCGCGATACTCAAAGCGAAACACGATATTTTGCGCCATACACGAAGCGACACACGATATTTTGCGCGATACTTAAAGTGACACGCGATATTTACCGCGATATTTACCGCGATATTTACCGCGATATGTCGCCTTTCGGGCTACCTACACAAGGGCGATATTTCGTAGTACATTCTCGCGAGTTTCTTCGTGTATCGCGCAAAATATCGTTTGTCGCTTTGTGTGTCGCGCAAAATTTATTGTGTCGCTTTGAGTATCGCGTATAATATCGTGAGTCGCTTCGTGTGTCGTGCAAAATATCGTGTATCGCTTTGTGTGTCGTGTGTCGCCCTTGATGAAAGAAGGGCAAGATTATAGATGGCACTATACGGATTCCGTATCTGCGTGATAATTAAGCGTTCAACTTGTTAATTTATTTGAATGTGTGAGTTCAATACAGTTTCAACTATTTTCAGTCGTACCGCGACAAATCACATATGAATTATCCATGGTCCTGAATTTCCAAATAGTATAATCTTGAAAGAAAGCCGCAACCGATATATATCGAAAGTTAGCTCGTAATAAGAGTTTTGCCATAATTATCGCTATTTTAACAAAAGGATAGAAGGAAATCATATTGTACAACGCATGCCAAACACATTTGACAATCTCATTCGAAGTACAGTGGAATCTCGAAATGTCGAAGTTCATAAACCATACAAATTATTTCGAGATAAAAGATATTCGAGTAACCCGATTTATAACACGTACACTTCTGACTAGTTATAACTAGATACAGGTGACAAACGATTCTGAAAGCTCTCCGTTAGGAAATTCCAACATTACTGTCAACCTTCATGTAGCTGTCTTTAAGTTTGTAAATTCATTCATGCGTTTCAATTAAGAAAAACATTGTATCTCAAATTTGAGAAGGGAATGAACATTTATGTTCGAAGTTTCCATTACTTTGATATATCCGTCTTCGGCATAGCGAGAGTCAAGTGTACATGATGTGGATATATATTGCGTGTAAGTGACTTGTTTCAATAATGTCAAAGTATAAATTATTTAAAACGATAACCACTCACCCTTCCCATTTTATTTTAAGATACGAATGAAAATCTTAAAACTGTTTTTTGTGATCAAAATATCTGATAGTTCTATTGAATATGGTCAATGAGTAACGTCCATATCTCATCATGCCAATTTTAATTGCCTCAGCCGATGGTTTGAGCACAATTTTATTTTCGCAGCCGATGTCCTGACCATCTAAAAAGTAGCCACGGCCGTTGTATTGAGCCGTTTTTCCAACCCCACTCGAATTTAAACATTGATAAAAATGTTGTGTGTTCATGAGGGATGCTGCAATTTGGAATAACCGAAGAGAAATGATTAAATATTTTAATAAAATGTTGTTCATATTTATCTTTGTTCTAATTCCTGTGTAATTAGAGTTTGACAGAGAGTGTGGTGAATTTTGTTTGATTTTTGACCACATTCTAACTGATTTCTTTAAAAGTAAGCAGCTAGGAAGGTAAGGATTACGTTCACAAAGTCATTCTTACTTAAGCTCTAAAAGAACACACGCAAATCTGCTCAATTCAATACGTAAAATATAAAGAATAGAGAAATACTTACACTCCGCTTTTACCCGACATGTATACACTTCCGCAGCCGATGGATGAACCGCAGACGATGCGTTAGTCGATTGCACGGTGTGGTCAAGATCAGCAACTTCCACACAAATTTTAATTTAATTTATTATTTCTTCCAATTATATTTGTGATGTTTGTAGTCTGTCAATTCTTCTAATTTTGTCTTTGTATGCATATATTTGTTTTTAAATACCTCATGTCTTAATAGTCTATAATATTGATTATGTATCATTTAATGCTGATGTTTGTTTTAAATATGCATGTTATTTATTGTTATTATTGTAAATGTCGGTTAATAGCTATTCATAGCTTATGTTTCTTTGTTACACATGTACCGACTTTAAATAAAATTTGATTTGATTTGATTTGTGTTGACTTCGAGCGGGATACAGGAAAGGCCACGATTCCAGAGGCGTCCCTTGTTCTTTTGCAGAGCACCGATACACTGCAACCCCGTATAACGTCCCTCGCGGAGGAAAAATGAGTATGTTAATTAGTATTAACGGTGAGACCAACATCAAACCGTAGCTATGTGCAGAGTGGAAACTTAGCAATAGCTACTCATTTGCCGAGAATATTATGCAGATTTATCATAACACTTTCTAGGTATTAAGCCGGAGAGAGTTAATGGGCAGAATACGAAATTTTGTTTTGCAGCCTTGCTTTAGCCTAGACTTGGGCTTTCTCTGTTAGAGTTTTCTATGTTGCCTGGTTGGTTTTGTGATGTTGCACAGACAGAATAGTTTTGATGGAGCATTTATTAATAGTAGAAGAGGGGCTGTTTTTGTGTGTTTGGACCGAGATGACAGGTTTTGGGGGATCACAGGTAATGACAATTTCTAACTCTATTCTTTGTTTTCTTGGGAAGACGAGTTCAAAGCTTCATCCTTTCTTTGCTACAGATTGATGTGAGTTTTATTAGTTTTTAGAGAGAGCGCGCATGACGGATTCACGTGCCAATAGGAATTTTGAAAACATTTAAATTGATTTCATAAATACATTATATGCTTACAGTATGCTTCACATTAATCTTCAAAATCACAGAAAAAGTGTTAAAAAATACTTCAAATAAGATATTAATTTTTATTAATTTTACCTACAAAGTTTTATAAATGTTTCACATTTCTCAAAGCTATATTCCTTCCACATTTGTTTATTAATGTGAACCGTGCCTCTTAATCATTAAAGAAAAATATTAACAGATGCGACCATCAACCAACTGAATAAATACGGTTATCACAAACATCTTTCCTCGGAAAAAGGTATTTGTTTCTGGATCCTCGGCAGCAGAAATGGCACGGCAACGTTTTATTTTGGCACATTAGGTAGTCGGCCTGGAAACACATCAGATGAAACCCCGCCCATTCTAAACACTACACGTTCCGGCTTACCGACAAAAAAGCCCTTACGCCGTGATTGAGTTTCTTTTAAATGTGCTAAATGTGTTGCACTGCATTATTTCATTCGAAACCTAAACAATGTGAAAAAATCAAAACAAGATACATGTTTTATTTAGTAAAAAATTGTTTTGTGCTAAATGTGTTGCACTGCATTCTTTCATTCGAAACCTAAACAATGTGAGAAATAAAAACAAGATACATGTTTTATTTAGTAAAACATATGTTATATGCTTAAAATAAATATGATAACAACACGCATGCAAACATCTATGACGACCAACATCGTCAATTGGAGGAATTTCGCTGTGTAACCTGTTGAAAAGAATAGATTTAGCAAAATCACGTCAATAAAATTGATTATTCTTTCGGAAAGGCAATCGGTCATATATAACTGATAAAACGTTATGACTGATCTATAATAATTATGCATGTCATAGTTATATTAAAACAATTCTACTAATTATGTGAATCATCTAGTACAGTGTCAGAGAAGAACGCACTCGTGTCGTGAATAACACTGACATTTATAAAAATTAGTGATATAGCATGTTCATCTTCATAAACATAACATTTAAACCTTATTGAACAACGAAATAAAAACATTCAAAACTACTAACATATAATGAGATTTGTTAATGTACGATCATGATTACCAATTGTTTTTAAAAATAAGCAAACAATTTACAAAACAATTGAAAGGTCAACGGTTAGAAACGCGGAGTCGATGTCATCCTCAGATTTATAGAGGATATCAGAGCCTTCTGCCTCGTCGTTCTGTCGGCATTAGACATGTGATCGATAGGCGATGACAGGAAGTTGTACAAGTGCATGATTTCACTGTCACTTTCCTGGACGTAGTCACTGCATATCTTGCAAACGAACTGCCAGTCCTGTGACAATAATATATCCACATTATCATGTAATAATCATATGATAACCTCCATATTTGTTCAAATAAAATAACCATTTTGGAACATGCAATTGGAATTGTCAGTTAATACGACACATTTAAGAAAGATAAATAGTTTATTACAAATAAAAACGTACTTAAAGGTTTTGAAGGTTTCGTTTTCTTAATTGCTAAATTAAATTAAACATCATGAAACATATTTTTCGGTTGTCACTGCATCAGATACAAATAAATAAGATACATATTGTCTTACACATACACACGACCATAAAAGGTTTGCATGTTTAGTTTTCATGTTGTTATTTTCAGAGAACATGACAACAAGAAATACCTTTTCGGCCCTACTGATGGAATTCTTGAACGGTTGTGCGTATCTCTCGTCTTCAATTTTCTTCAAGTAAGCTTCCCCGGACCGTACATTCTCTTTGAAGTACTTCAGAATAGCAGCCATGTCCTCCCAGAACTGAATGATCCTCGTGAACTGACGATCTACGTCCCCGAGATGTAGCGAGGCCTCCCTGAGACTTTCAACATTGCCCAGACCAGCTGAAATAAAGAGATTATACAATTACGTAGCTGTTTACTCACTTTTTATGTTACCATACTAATCGCATTTAAACATGCACAACATGAATTACCAGCCAATACATTTGCAATATGTTTACATAATTTTAATATATCCGGGGAAACATTTGTTCAAAACATATTTTGAGAGCATACTGGCATAACAGCCCTTCGAGTTAGGCGATAAATTCCAATCTCTCAACTTACTTACCATTTGTATTGTTCTCATTCTTAAGGTCATCAGCGTTCGCAGACGCCTATACGTTAAGAAAATCACCAATTTAGTATATTACAATTATGTGAAACCTAACATTTGCACACACGGTTTAACGTGTTTTATCAAGGCCACGTTCAACCAAACAAAGTTTG
Source organism: Dreissena polymorpha (assembly GCF_020536995.1). NCBI lineage: Eukaryota > Metazoa > Mollusca > Bivalvia > Myida > Dreissenidae > Dreissena > Dreissena polymorpha. The sequence continues at coordinate 89,688,992 of NC_068364.1, forward strand.
CAACAGATATTGACATGCATTTGATTGTCTTTTATTCGAACCATAAGTTAGAATAGAGTGGATGCGGTAGATAGACACAATGCACGCAACATCGATTGATATTTCTATGAACTGCAGTACAAACTTTTAAACGTTTTACAAAGAACAACGAAGTCTTGTACAAGCGTTAGCCGTCATTTGTGTCCTAAAAATTGTAATTGTAGTGTCACTTCGGATCCGCGTGTATTCAGCCTTAAAAACTTAACTATTTCTGTATTCATATTAAAAACACAAACATTTATCCATTTAAAATGACACATGTTATTTTACTTACCCTGTCTTTCTTCTTGTCTCCTTTAAACATGCTAGTGAAAAGGTTTACTGCCTTCCCGACAACCTCTAACACGACTTCGACGCCACCACCCATTGCAGCGCTTGGGCGAATGCTGTAGTCCAGAAAATTTGTGTCATCTACTGACATATCGCGACCTGCACCCTCTGACAGTGTAGACAAATAAACACAAATGTACGGCGTTTAGAAATCGAAGTTTCTCATAAAAATATATATAACACAAGCCAGATTGGTTAACACTTTTAAACAGTCTGAGGTAATAAATGTGTGGACATTTTTTAATTATATAAATTTCGTCCTCTGTAAAACGCATCACTTATTCAAACTCCATATCATGCTTATTGTACTGCACATTATATTGCACTTCCTACCTGCAACCTGCAACATTCGATCTCTCTGTCATTTCAAGAATTCTAAGTCTTCTTCCATCCTTTTCTTTTCTTTTTCAAGTTCTTTCTGAGCCAGTGATGCAGCCCTGGCCATCTGTTCTTCTCGTTCGATTTCTAGCTGGATCCGCTCACTTTCTTTGACGACATGTTTGTTTCTGTCATTAACGGATATCATATTCCTTTGTACCTCTGTTTGGAGAGTTAGGTAGCTGCAAATATACACACTTAATGAACCCCCATTATTTTAGTAATTATCACTGCTATCAATATGCTCACTTTAATGTTGATTTTATATGAATAGCGGTCATTTTTATAATAAAGCATCGAGATTTATTTTCATTGGTTTAAGCATGTTGTTTCCTTCCAAGGGACAAAATAACATCCAGTGCGGTCCAGTGTCAGATTTTCTCTTAATTTCAGTGACAATCCAGAACAATAATTTCAAATACTTTAAACTAATGATTAATAAGCCCCAACTATCTTGCTTTAATTGCTTTTTCAGTTTTTCTATCTCAGAGATGCATACCTCGACCTTGTGTCTTCTGATTCCGTCTTCATAGACTCAGCAATTTGAATAATCTTACCAAAAGCGTCAATAATGATATCTCGATCCTGAAAAAGAAAACAAGTTCCTCGGAGTCAATAGTTATATCATCATCATCATAGATCCTCTGATTTAGCGATCCCTGGAGCACATTCTTTCACAGTGAGTCGTGCCTGGTGATGTTTAAACTAAGCCAGATATCGTCATTTAACTAGCGTCAAGAGGGATTCTTGAGGGCCAACCAATGCAGCTGTCGCGGTTCTGACGTACTCGTTGGTCTTGTGATAAATGTAGGAGATGCTGAGCAGTATTCGGAAACACTTGTGCTCACAGGCATGAATCCTTCGTCCTGTGTCCGTGTTAAGCGTCCAGGTATCGCAGCCATAGAGTAGGATGGAGACTACGAGGGACTTTTAGGGTAAGCTGATAAAGATGCTTTTCAACAGCTTGCTCAGTCTGCCATCGCTGCGGTTCCCATGCAAATTCTTAGTCGTTTCTCAGTTGATGACTCTGCAGTTGAAGGACTGTACAACTGTGCTTCACCCTGCTCATAATCCAGCCTGTCTTCTGCCAGCTTCACCTCGGGCTTACGGTTCCTTCGGTTGGGGATGATATATAGCATGACCTTGTGAAGCGTATTAGGGTTATGGTGCGGTAGTTCTTGAACAACCAAAGATTGCCTGTTTCTGTAGCAGAATAACTAGAGACTTGGCCTACGCCTTTGGTCACTTCTCCTCCCAAATAGTCTGGCAAAGTGCAAGCATTATCTCTTCTCTTTTCTTAAACAGCTCAGAATGGAATTGTCCAACCCGGAGATTTATTTTCTGTCAGACTGCGCACTGCCTCCCGCCTCATCAATTATTATCTTCAGACTTTCATTATCCGCTTTTGGTCTAGAATTGTACTAAATGAGACTGGGGTCGGGTCGATGTGGGTAGTTGTAAAAGTCGCAGCAGTATACAGTCCACCTGTTCAGGAATGCGACATTATCGGTCGGGATGTTCCCGTCAGCGTCTAATATAACACTAAATTTGGGCTAACTGGTATTCGCAAAGGGTCTTTAAGGTGCTGTAGGCTGCCTTACTGCTGCCTGTGGTTACTGTTAGTTAATGCTGTTACATTACTCCAAATCAACCCCTTTTTGATTTCTTTCATCTTTGTCCTCAACTCCTTGTTGACCCTCTGGTACTGTGACCTAGAGTCTTGGCTGGAGTACTGCTTTCTGCTTTTGTCTCAGACATCCATGATCTCGCTCGTCACCAATAGCTTGTTCTTAAACATATTTTTGTCCCGAGGCCTCTTTGTCTGACGACAGCAGGACTTCCTTGGTGTGGTTTGTGATGATGTTTTGTTTAGGATGTTCAAGACTTCAATCTTATCATCCATCTGTGTTTGAAACGCCTCTGCTATCGCAGTTCATTTGAGTTTCTTCAAGTAAAATAAAATGTGTGGTTCATGGTGATGAGTTTGTTCTTTAACTTCAGCTTGATGATCTGCAACAGTACACAGTCTTGTGTTTTAATTGTTGATGCTGAACTTGAACCGTTGAGGTGCCAGAAAGAAATCGATAAGAATGTGTACTTGCCCGTTTTGCTGTTCTGGGCGGTTCTTTGTGGGTGAAGCGTATCAACCAGCGTGAGTTGGTGGCTTGTGGCGAACTCAAGAAGTGAGATAGTTATTTATATGTGACGTAATGTGCGCAAATAATGATAGTCAGTTCTGACAATATGTTTCCATTACAGTGTATACAATATTGGGCAGTTACGCAAGAAAAAGGCTTGAATCGTACAAGCAATAAAAAGTTTTATTTCCAAATGTAAATATAACAAGTTCTGATTACGATTTAAATTAAACACTTACTTTACGATAAATATATACTACAAAAGAAAACTACAAAAGCACGAATAAAATGATTTCATCAAACATGCAAACCATTTGTGTAACATGCCTGCAACTCTACGGCGTTCAAAATCATCGGAATAATTGTCTGGAGTATGTAACCAGCAGTCACTGTGAACTTTTTCATCAGGCCCGACGTCAGCAGGTGCTGTGACCGCGCCGCATGTGCCGTCATCCGAACCTGTCAGTCAAACATTATAAACATGTGGACGATTTAATCAGAATAAGACGTAAACGGATCAAACATACGTAGAAATATTGCAATTTTCCAAAGAAACATAAACAAGTTTTTTTTCGCTTTTGTGAACAAAATAGATGATGGGAACCTCTCTGGCGACATCAGGGTGATCCACCAGGTTCAGATAGGCCAGCTCCAGATAGTTGGCCACCTCGCGTTGTGCATGATACAGCTCTATGGCCGCTATCGTCTGTACTTTCGTCTGCTTCTCGAGAGCATTGGAAACCTATGTAGTATAATTATAAGAATAATAATGACAATGAGAAGAAGAAGAAATAGATGAAGAAGAAAACAAAGAATGAAAATAAAAACAATGATAATAATACTTGTCATAATAATAATAATAATAATGATGATGATGCTGATGATGCTGATGACGCTGATGCTGCTGCTGTTGATGATGCTGATGATGCTTCTGCTGCTGCTGCTAATTATAATAATAATAACAAGAGGGCCATGATGGCCCTGTATCGCTCCACTGTTTTTTGATGCGAAAAAAACGAAAAAAACGTGCAATGCGCATGGGTTGAAATGTACTCAAGCATGTGACTTTCTCTTTCCATCCCTCGTCCCACTGGGCGCTTAAAGTTGGAAGGGTGAGCATTTATATATGGAAAAAGTTACTACGTGTTAACTAAACAGACTAAAAAGCCCGGGAATTGTTGCACAGGTCCTTTGCTTATAACGTAGGTACATTTATGTCTCCAAAAGATATTGTCGTTCTTCCTATTTCACATATTTTTAGATGCTGACGATCAAATCTACGCATTTGATTTTGAAACAGATTCACAAGACCCATATGAATCAAAATGCCTTAACCCTTTACCAAACGACACATTTTGGACATTCCCAATTTGAAAGAGGTTGCAGATGACAATTAAATTGTAATGGAATCTGAAGGAACTGATCAGGTAGGGAAGAAATCATTGTGATAAAAGGAGAAATTGCTCATCTTGAGCAATTTCTCCTTTTACCACAATTATTTATAAAGTCGTCAGCTACAAACCTGTAAAATCCTGTTGGTGTTTGGTAAAGGGTTAATAATCTCTGTTTCTTTCTTAAGAGCCTTTCACACATTTATAACAAATACAATAGTAGCATCTTTATTTGTAAAGAATCATCTCAAAATATAACAAGGGCTGTTTGTAAAACATGCTTGCCCCCCCCCCATATGAGCTGTCAGTCGTAGTGGCAGCCATTGTGTAAATACGTTATTTGGCACTGTGACCTTGACCTTTGACTTATTGACCTAAAAATCAATAGGGGTCATCTGCGAGTCATGATCAATGTACTTATGAAGTTTCATGATCCTAGGCGTATTAGCTTTCTTGAGTTATCATCCGGAAACCATTTTACTGTGTAAAGTCAGCGTGACCTTGACCTTTGTCCTAGTTACCTAAACGTCCATAGGGGTCATCTTCGAGTCATGATCAATGTACCTATTAAGTTTCATGATCCTAGGTGTAAGCCTTCTTGAGTTATCATCCGGAAACCATTTTTCTAAGTGGAGTCACCGTGACCTTGACCTTTGACGACCTAGTTACCTGAACGTTAATAGGGGTCATCTGCGATCATGATCAATGTACCTATGACGTTTTATGATCCTAGGCATAAGCATTCTTGAGTTATCATCCGGAAACCATTGTACAATTTCGGGTCACCGTGACCTTGACCTTTGTCCTAGTTACCTGAAAATCAATAGTGGGTCATCTGCGAGTCATGATCAATGTACCTATGAAGTTTCATGATCCTAGGCATAAGCGTTCTTGAGTTATCATCCGGAAACCATTTTACTATTTCGGGTCACCGTGACCTTGACCTTTGACCTAGTGACCTAAAAATCAATAGGGGGTCATCTACGAGTCATGAACAAATTTGGTAGAGGACTATTAGATATCACTACATACCAAATTTAGTAGCCATAGGCTCTATAGTTATGAACAAGAAGATTTTTAAAGTTTGCACTAAATAGGCCTTATTTAAGCATATGTTAATTTGTGTGACCCCCTGGCAGGGTCAAATTTGTCCCCAAGGGCATAATTTGAACAAACTAAGTAGCGACTTATTAGATGTCACTACATACCGAATTTGGTAGAAAAAGGCCCAATAGTAATGGACAGGAAGATTTTTAAAGATTGCATAAAATGGGCCCAATATAAGCATATGTTCAATTTTGTGACCCCTGGGGAACGGTCAAATTAAATCCCAGGGGCTTAATTTGAACAAACTTGGTAGAGGACTATTAGATGTCATTACATACCAAATTTGGTAGCCCTATGCCATACGGTTATGGACAAGAAGATTTTTAAAGTTTACACAAAACAGGCCTTATATAAGCAAATTTTCAATTTTTTTACCCCACGGGGCAGGGTCAAATTTGACCCCAGGGTCATAATTTGAAGAAACTTGGTCGAGAACTATAAGATGTCACTACCTACTAAATTTGTTAGCCCTAGGCCCAATGGTTATTGACGAGAAGATAATTAAAGTTTTCACAAAATAGGCCTTATATAAGCAAATTTTCAACATTTTGACCCCACGGGGCAGGGTCAAATTTGACCCCAGGGGCATAATTTGAAGAAACTTGGTAGAGGACTAAAAGGTGTCACTACATACCAAATTTGGTAGCCCTAGGCTCTATGGTTATGGACAAGAAGAATTCTAAAGTTTTCACAAAATAGGCCTAATATAAGCAAATTTTCATTTTTTTGACCCCCTGGGGTAGGTTCAAATTTGACCCCAGGGGAATAATTTGAAGAAACTTGGTAGAGGACTATAAGATGTCACTACATACCAAATTTGGTAGCCCTAGGCCCAATGGTTATGGACAAGAAGATTTCTAAAGTTTTCACAAAATAGGCCTTACATAAGCAAATTTTTATTTTTTTGACCCCCCGGGGCAGGGTCAAATTTGACCCAAGGGACATAATTTGAAGAAAATTGGTAGAGGACTATAAGATGTCACTACATACCAAATTTGGTAGCCCTAGGCCATACGGTTATTGACAAGGAGATTTTTAAAATTTTCACAAAATAGGCCTTATATACGCAAATATTCAATTTTTTTGACCCCCGGGGCAGGGTCAAATTTGACCCCAGAGGCATAATTTGAAGAAAGTTGGTAGAAGACTATTAGATATCACTACATACTAAATTTGGTAGCCCTAGGCCCAATGGTTATGGACGAGAAGATTTTTAAAGTTTTCACAAAATAGGCCTTATTTAAGCAAATTTTCAATTTTTGACCTCCCAGGGCAGGGTCAAATTTGACCCCAGGAGCATAATTTGAACAAATTTGGAAAAGATTTACCCAAGGAACATTCCTGAGAAATTTCATCAAAATTGGACCAGTAGTTTAGGAGAAGAAGATGTTTAAAGAAAAAGTTACCGCACGGACGGACGGACGCACGGACGCACGCACGCACGCACGACGGACACAGGACCATGACATAAGCCCCGCTGGCCTCTGGCCAGTGGAGCTAATATTAATAATAATAATAATAATAATAATAATAATAATAATAATAATAATAATAATAATAATAATAATAATAATAATAATCGGACCGTTACAAATGTTCAAAACTTGTCCAACATATCAGTAAAACAAATGCTCTGAGCAAACATGATGATTGGATCGAAATGTTTCCTCTTAAGGGTAAACAACATTTAAATACAGCTGTAAAAGAAAATTCATCCGCCCCAGGCGGACACGTTTTTAACGAACCTGAACCATTTTAGAACTCGGGCGAGATTTAATTTGAACAATTGTTCTAAGAAACTTTTTCTAAGATTGAATCCAAAAATGCCTCTTCAACACTTAAAACAAGGTTCCACTCTAGCCATTTAGGGAAAACTGCCCCGATACGTGGCGACTTGTTTTTTAACAGACCGATATCATTTTCAAATTCAGCCGAAATATTTTTAAAACACATCAAAATCACCCAAGTTTCATGAAGTTTGGATTTAAAAAAATGTAACTTCTATAGCGTTTACAACATTTTTAATTGGACTGAAAAAGTGTTTAACGTCATGTGCTCCAGATTCGAACTCGGTCCAAGTCTCATAAAGTCAAATGCTCTAACCAAGTTGTACGAAGATTGAACAATAAATGTCACCTCTGTAGTAACCATGTTAACATTGACGACGCACGATGACAACGCATGACGCAAGACTTGCGACAAACGACGGACTAAAGGGAGATCACAAAAGCTAACCATGAGTAGGTTGTGCTCAGATGAGCTTACTATAATAATAATAATGATAATTATAATTATAATAATAATAATAATAATAATAATAATAATAATAATAATAATAATAATAATAATAATAATAATAATAGTAATCATAATAATAAAAATACTTTTAGAGTCGTATTGGTAAAACGAACATGTAAAAAAAGAATTGTCTTGGAATATAGAGCGGAAACAAAAGAGCGTAGACCTTTGGAATTGAACATAACCGGATAACGACAATCAGAAGATGTACACAGCATTGCATCGTTTATGTGTAATTTGCTATGTAGCGGAAGTGAAAATATTTGGATTTTACCTTAAATCGTGAGATTGACCTTCGCTTGATGAGCGTTGTAAATTACACCACTTATCAGGTCATAGGGAATATTAATATAAAAATACAATAATACTTATATTCGTATAGTCGTTTAAACATCTGAAACTTCTTGACATTTGACTTGACTTTCATATTTATAATCCGCAAATGATACTTAAAACCGTCAAGGCCAATGGCAGTCATGAATAGTAACCAACATCTTGATAATTTACATCGAATTGCGACATTGAGCTTTGCCCAACCATGTAAAACGAACTTGCGTTAAACTCCTTCCATTGTTTATGAAGTAGTGAAATGAATATGAACATGCTTTACTTTGAACTTGAATTGTGACATAACTTTAAATCAAAAAGCTGGGAAGGATTAAGATACTATACGTCTGAATAAGGGCGAATTAAAATCAGCAGACGTTTCTTAGCGGAAACATATAATGTATTACCTTTGACCTTTAATCGGATAGTGACATTTTACGAGAAACAAGATGCTCTATATCGGCCTGAAAGCGGATGGATACACGAATATCCAATAAAACGGACATAACAACCAAGTCAACTTTTTTTTCCTGAGTTGTATAGTATGATAAGTTACCTTGATTATGGTTTTTACACAAGATGCATAATCATGCATGGTAATACAATTTCCTCCTTATTACCGATAAATGACCCCATACTTTAAAAAAGTACGTATAAAAACCTCATATACTTGAAACCATCGTTACTTTAGTACTTTGTCATATCGAGTTTAAGAGTTGCAACAGTAGTACACACGCTTATTCAGCAATCCATAAATGAAGCTAGATCTTATAATGCTATATTAACACCGCTGTAAAAATCATAATTTCATCGTTGATACCTTTACAGAAAATATGCCCTCGTGTAACATTATAGATATATATATTACGACAATGTACAGTACCTGTATTTGAATCACCAGTAACTAAAATTGCAACACAATAATAACAAATCAAGAGCCCACTCTATTCCTGTGTTAAAATACTTAATACAGCCGTCAGTAATACTGCTGCGAAATTATAGAAACAATTGTCAGATTACTATATCAGATTATTTCAATGTAATATTGGTACCCGTCAAGGGGACAAGACCAGATCTACCATATTTGCACTATTTATAGATGAATTATCAGTCATGCTACGTGAAGCATGTGGCTTTGGAATTTTTGTTTAAAATGAATTGCCTGAAATTGTATGCCTCATGTTTGCGGACGATATTGCAACCTAAACGTCAACAACAGTTATACGTAGTTGATCAATAACTTACATAAATCTGAAATAATTTTTTTAGAAATGGCGGGCCTTTAAGAAATTACGAGCGCTGGACATGTCGTGGCACGAAAATAAATACCACTTCCGCATATAAACACATGGGATTATTGATCACAACCAAATTGTCATGAAACATGGCGCACGATAAAATAAGCTTTCAAGCCCCAAAAGCAATATTTTCAACTTATATTTATTTAACGACCTTTGGACACCAGTATATTAAAGAACTATTTTTACTTTTTGATAGCATTGTGGAGCTATATTGTGTTAAAGCTCACAGATATGGGGCTATAATATGTAAATACCACTGTCCAAAAACATTGTGTAAACGCCATTTGCATGTTAGGAAAAATACAAATACCTTTATCCCCCTTGGTGAATGGGACCGACTGCCTTTATATGTTACATATTTTGTAAATTTCATTAAATATTGGTGTAAGCTATTAAGGATTCCTAATAACAGATTTTCCAAACCATGCTTTACTATGTTAATAACAATAGATAACGCTGAGAGTTATTGCAAGGCAACGAATGTAAAACCCTTAATATTTAGATAAGGTTTCGCGTTTGTTTGGAACTCTCAGGGTATTCGCAACATAGATTTTATTCATACAATTTTTGTCAGCGTATACTTGATTGCGTCACCCAGAATTGGCACAATGACATAAGCAATGCATCCAGATGTAACCATTATAAGAACAATAAGTATCTTCTGAACACCGAAAAGGCTTTTCAGTTTAGAATTCCACTTAAATATAAGACAGCCTTTGTCAAGATTAGGTGCTTCAATCACAACTTAAATAGGGAAGTTTGTATGCAATTGCATGATGCATATAATTTGAGAATATGTAATTTTTTATTTAACGAAAACAATATATCTGATATTGATTGTGAATATCATGTATTCTTTCAATGAAGTAAATATGAAGTTGTACGTAGGGAATAATTGTATAACTGGTATATTAGTGGAAATACTGTACATGAATTTTATAATCGGATGAGCACAACATATATATCATGATACGCAACTCAAATTATGCACGTATGTGCATCATCTTATGAATAAAATTTATCACGTTGATATATTTTATATGTAAGATGATGTGTTCGCAACTACAAACATGTGTAATGCTTTGTGTACCATTCTTTGTTATTTGGTCCAAGGCCAAGGCCTTTATTTACTTAATACACTGAGTTGAGTTGAATGGTACATCATTTTAACATTTACACTAACACTTTTCACGCATTCTGATTATCAGAAAGTAATTTATTTGTTATTGTTTCTATTGCGCATTTGAGGTTGAGTAAAATACCGTTACGTTTACATCCTCGACAATAATCGGCCGTTAAAACAAGAGATATAACAGGATTACATTATATTTAGTTCAAGCTTCGATTACACAAACATTATCAGTGAGAGGTTTTCGAGGTGTAAATACGAGTTTTAAGACAATGATCAAATTGTGCTCCGTTGAGGTTATACAAAACAATTTCAACAACCACTTGACAAAAGGTATTTTTCGGCTACTGAATTAAATACCTGATAGTCATACTATGTGCAAGGCATATTGGAATGATAATCAAAGTGCAAAAAAGCCTAACTACAAGTTTAAGTAGTTTAAAATTGGTAAAAAATAAATTTTAAAAATGTGAAATGTTGAACAGATTACGTTGCAAATAGGAGAACAAAAATAAGAAAACTACTTTGTTGACAATATGGTTATTATTGAAGTATATACAAAGTGAAAATTAAGAGATAGGGCATGAGACTTTTAGAAATTGTTATCTTTTATTTACATAAGAGACGAATATTGTCAAACTGTAATCGCACCGTTTGTTTTCTTTGCAAAATGTTAGTTCTTTTATCGAAAACAATCATCAATTTTAGATATTTAAAACAATTAGTTTTTAACTAATGACTTTTTTAACTCCAACAGTTAAAAATGAAAAAGAAATGATAACGGTTAATAAAATACTAAATATACAGAGGAACTAATGCAACCTTTTTATTGCGCGCGTGCTTAATCAATTACAGTATACACTTCAAATGGATAACTTACGCTGGTTCGCAGCTGCTTCTCTTCGTCTTGTTCCACGACGTCTTAAAATGAAAGGCAATAACATAAGTTAAGGCGAACCGTTAAAGAAACATTAATACTCAAAATCAACGAATAGTTCGCAAAATAATTCGTAAAATGAGGTTACCCCATAAAAATATTAGTGTTCCTTATAGAGATAGCCAACATTTCAACGCAAGATATGGTATGGTTATATAGATTTATTTTTATTTTTACGGAACAATATATTCAATTTTAATTTCCCACAACGATATCTTTTCATACGACACACAAACACTAACTTGGTACATAAACACGTGTTGAATAGTGTCGCGCGAAAAAAGAGAGCACTTTGTTTCTTGTTAAATCTATGTTACCAAACCACATCTAGCGTTGAAATTTTTGGGAACATTTTAATATTTTCAGGTGTAGATCTCTTACCTGACACTTCTACACAGTGCTCGCGCCAATAATTGCTGATTTGGGCGGTTGAAGATTGTACTTCTTTAGCATAGTCATCGTTATCAGATACTGCTAAAGACACTTCCCGCGGATTACTGATTATTTCGGCGTTTGCAGATTGCAATTTCTCAGTATTTTCATCCTCTTCAGACATTGCATATGACACATCCCTCAAATTACTTAGGATTTCGGAAGTGGCAGATTGTAATTCCTCTGTATCTTCATCATTGTCAGAGACTATAATTGACACTTCCTGCAAATCTCTGATGAGACCAGTGGTTGCAGATTGCATTTCTGCTGTCTCTTTATCCTTATCAGAGTCTGTAACCGACAAATTTACATTATATGATATGTATAAGCGGCACATACAAATGATTCTCATAACATATCAAACATACTAGTTATCTCAATCTTTGGTCTTTCAATTGCATTTGCTTTGTTTTTATGTATTTAACTTTTTATTGATGTAGCTGAGATAAAACATTTATTTCAGTACTTCCCGTTTTGGATGGAAATTAGTAAGGACGCATGTATTCATCTTTATAAAATAGCACCTTCTGTTATATGAATATTTACAATGACCATTAGAGATACCTACAACTATTTATGAAAACAATACATATTAGCAATCGCGCGATAGACTTTGCGATATTAAATATATTCGATTAACGCATGTGCAGATTTTTTACATTAACTAGGGAACATCAACTGCCATATCGTGTAATATTTTATAAACCTTGTTTAAACACAGTGTTTAACAAATTTTACAGATCGGGTACAGCGTACTGTATAAAATATACAATATATGTTTGTCAAATTCCCTTGACCTTATGCATGTGGTTTGTTAAAGGACAGGATCGCAAGAAAGACAAGTCGATTTATTATTCGATTCTATTTACATACCAGTCGTCAGAAACAAATCTTACACATACTGAAAAATGTGTGTAATTCGGTTGATAGATTTACACAAGTATATATTATGTGGTCGTTTTCAATTGTTCAAACAAATCCTTCAGAAGAGAGGGAATGCATAGATAGCAAAGTGTCAGATAAAAAAATGAATTAAATGTCGCAGCAAACTAAACTTTCACACGCCGCATTGTCATGAATTTTAAAATCATAATTTTAAAAGACGCTTGTCGCATCGTAATTTTGTTTGTCATGTTAGTACAAAAAAAGAACATGTGTCTTATTGTTAATAAATAGAATACTCTGATATCAATTCTCAATAGATAAAATGTTGTATACAAAGTACACGAACCTTTGTCAGCGGAAACGTCTCGACCCATATCAAGGCAAAAATGGCTACTCTTAGAGCTGACAGACTGATCATTTTCTTGGAAATCATAATTTTTCTCTGAAATAGAATTAGCGGTAAGTTGTAGTTGCAGAAAAAGAAAGAAAGGCATAATACCTAGAATATTCATTTTAAAATAACATGGTCAGAAGACTAAAAAACGAACAGGAAACATTGTTTAAAGTACCTAATCATTATCAAACTATATTGCCTTTCCTTTCGAAACCTTATACTTAACGTGATTTAAACAATTCACTAAATGTTTACATCTTAACAATTAAAATCAGTTTGTTATTTTCGAAATTCACGCAGTCTTTTGTTTGGTATAAATATGTCAAAGTTGGTTCGCTTTTCGAGGTTTATGAGTAAAAACATCATCAAACATAAACTTTATCTGATGTATTAAGTTATTTAAAATATAAAATTATCTTCATGAACAGCGCAAAATTTAACACACGATTTTATTTATTTGTTTGTTGGTCTTTTTTAAAAAGTGATTTGTTTCTGTATATATTTATTTTCAAATTTGTATTAGTAAACTTTACTTTTAATCTGTCATTTAATATTCACTTTTTGAAACGGTTTCATAGGTTTAATTATACATAATTACATGCTTAATGTGCCTGTCAATCGACAATAATTCAATTTATGCTTAAGTAACATAAGTTCTTATGAAAAACGGCTATAATAATAGAAACCATGCAGTTTATACGCACCAAGTATTTATTATTTTACCGATATAAATGTTATCCGTGTATTAATAACGGTCAATTAACATCATCATGTTGTGTCTTTTTATCAATTGCTGGGGACTAATACGTTATACATTGTTTATAAGCGTGTGCACTATTATAGAGAAAGAATATCTAACATGTCTATACTTAAAAAACAATACTATTAAAATTTATGATCATGCTTTGTTCTTCAAGCAATAGTTGTGCTGTATTATAAGGTATAATAAGTAAATATACTTATATCTGCACTTGATATAAACTTGTATCCATGAGCGTTACTATATTGTTTAGTAGTCTGCCAACATGACGCACGGATACGCTATGTATAAATTAAGTGCGTGTATTTGATTCACATAACGTCAAGCCGAGCTCAATACTGCACTCGGACAACGAAACCTTTAGTCGAGTTGTCAATCACATTCTGTTGAATGTATTTTTAAATTATTTTAGTAATAGCATTTTGAATAGTGATTCCGTTAGTGCGTGCCCTATACTTAATGATATTTCTAAATGTTAATAACGAATCACGCTTAGCTTATTGAATTAATAAATTAGTTTAGTTTTAAATAAACATGTATAAGTGTGCTTTGATTTGCTGATGCATTTCATTTGTTTAATTGAAGATACTGGTGTGCATTGGTTGAATAAAGTGAAGTATGCATCATATTTATGCTCAGCAAAGATTAAAACTCAATAGAATTTTCCAAATAAGCAAATCACCGAATTACACTTAACGCAAAGTGAATATGATTGTGAGTGAAATATAATTCTTCTGCAACAATTTTAAATTTGATATTGCATATTTGTTTTCTGATATAAAGAAGGAGATTGTATTGATATAAATATCTTAAGGGATACGAGTGCTTTAATACATATTGTACCTGGTATCTGAGAAGCAGGCGCTCGTGATTTTTCATCTTCAAGCACAAGCCTCAACACGTCATTCCATTTAATTTGCGTTGGATCGCTGTCGCTCTCACTTTTGACGAAGTTAGGAAACTTTGAAATCAGATTTGGGTATAGTTGTTTGACTGTAACAATAAACCTTTATATGTATCCTTATTTCATAAAATCATCGGCACAATATGTTGTACGGATATACGTACAACGTCAACATCAATCAAGTTATAATTAGTTGGCAAGGATGTATAAGACACAGGTTCAAAGTGAAATCTTCATGTGGAAAATACTGCAGTACAGTAAGTCAATATTTTCAATAATCTAATCAAGGCAATATAATTCCCTTAGAAAATTTCTGACGATTTTGATGACTCACGTTCGAACTCGTTTTATATTTACGTTTGTTGTAAACCGTGTTTAACAAATATTAATATTATACGGGACTGATGAAAATGCACTGTATATTGCTAAATGTTGACGTAGTTTACTGAAAACTTCTAGTGTATTGTTTTGTTTTTGCGAAGTTGGTAATTTCCTACTTTCTACATTCAAGTATTTAACCCCTTCATGATGGTTTATTTCACAGTAAAAATATGCAATCGTATAGTGATTGCAATGTATGCTTTAATTATACATGTATATATATTTCCTTTGGGGTATAACGATAAAAGCTCACAAATAAGGTGGAAGTATTACGTTGTGAATTTGTTTATTTAACAGGGAAACATTAGGTCTGTACACCACCGAAAAAAAACGCTACTACCTTACTTTGACTGTATTAATGTATAATGCAAATAATTTCAATTTGAATGTCCCCATTTTAGAGGTTAGCAGAAATTGAAAAAAATACAATAAACAAGCATCTGAACTTGTTTGACTGGCCATTTTGGTGCGTTTTACCGACAACCGAAATATGAACTTTGCAAACAATTTAATAAACTAATTAACTTGCATCACACGTAACTTAATACTATAACTACTTAAATAATCAAACTTATTTACTAACAATTGGCATTGTTCTACAAGGTATCTATTGCATGTGTTCTCTACAGTAGCGTGTATAACAAAACCATATCCGTTCTATATGTATGGATCAACAATTTAATGAAGTTATATGAATTGATTGCTTGCGGATCTTGGTAACAAATCTGAGTTCATTGGAGTTCATTTGAGTCTGAGTCTGATGCATCTTTGATTAAGACGAATCCGATAAAATAGCATTTGCGGTAGTGCTAATATTTCGAAACAAATATTTCCAAGCAAACTAAAAGCATGCAGTATACGGTGTCAATATTTTTTCCATGAGTTAAGTATACGATGCCATCAAGATAATTTAAGGGTTTAATGAAATTATTATTACACGTATATTGTTTATTTAAAGTATTATATTCATGTATGCTTTCGGATTTTCCTATTATCATAGTATCAATTCAATTTGGAAGACACACAATGATTGAAAAATAATAATACCAATTGCTTCCACGGATTCAACGAAGTCTGTTTCGTACATGTTGACCGCTATTTTAAGGTTTTCGAAACCGTCTTTACTTTTGAGGTGATTTTGTAATGGCCAAAAGAGTTTTGCCATTCTTCCATCTATGCACTTTTCGCAAAGTTTGATCCAGTTGGGTATCGATGTGCATCGAAAACAAATCTCCACGCTGCCATCCTGTACACTGTCAACTTTAATTCCCTCTATAATAAATGTAATGAGTGTTAGAGTAATATAATTGTAATATTTATATGAATGTATTCAACATGTATATATCATTAAAATGATTCTTTTCGTCACATAGCATTTGACGTACCTTTTTCTAGTTCGCCTTCAGTAACAGACAGACAATGTCCTATTTCATTAGAAGCGTTTAGTCCTGGATTGGTTTTGAAGCTTTTCCAAAGTTGTACAATCTCGTGTAACAACTCTGCTTTGTTTGGTATTCCATTTATATCTAATACGATTTTCCCTGAAACACATCATTTCGTTATAAGACGAGATTAGATCCTTAAATTTCATGTACGAAAAATATAATTCATGGGTATTGTTGCAAACGCAAATACATTGCACATGAAAGACACTTCTTTTTATTTATATATAACTGTATAATAAACTAAAGCGTATAACCCATATGCTCGTGGTAATTACATTCAATTGATGATGACAACTTTGTACCGGTAAATAAAATGTTTTTGTTTAAGATAAAAAAATCACGTTCTCTAGCTTTTTTATTTTCATATTAAACACATTTCCAATTTTGTCAGTAAATTGACTTCCGATTTCATGTGTTAAAATAACGTCAAAAGCGTCTATAG
Source organism: Dreissena polymorpha (assembly GCF_020536995.1). NCBI lineage: Eukaryota > Metazoa > Mollusca > Bivalvia > Myida > Dreissenidae > Dreissena > Dreissena polymorpha. The sequence goes on from NC_068364.1 coordinate 89,706,010, forward strand.
CATGGTGTTTTATTAAACTATAATAAAATGTCCTATATGAAATAATGCTAAACCCGAGCTTTCCAAAACGTAACTTTAAGTAATGCAAGAATGTATTTATTTATTGTAGCAACATTGGGAGACATCGAGTATTGACTTTTAAATAAGAACAGTAAGAACGAATATGTTTTATATGTCACAACATTGGATATTTGAATTGCTTTGCTGCAAGTATTAGCGTATTTTACGTACGTCAGAATGATGCCCGTAACTCTTACTATCAGAACATCTCAAACAGTCTATACAGTGTGAGAAGTTAATGAACATTAAATATTTGTAAAGGAAATCCCTTAAATTTGCACGTTCGTTTTCTAGATGAATCTGCTTAAATAAATTCATCACACATATAATTTCTATAACTGATTTTTATTTCATTAATTTCAGTCATACGTATTGGCCATCTAAGGTGTATTGCATCTAAGTAAACTTTTTAAACCGATATTATGTACCTTGAATATTCGCCGTGTCTTGGATAAGTTGGTACATCTTTTCTACCGTCAGAAGAATTGTGTTTATTTCTGAAAGAAAACAAGAGGAGTAAATACATTTTTTTTAACAAAATCTTAATGAACTGTATTGTTTACTACAATATTTTGTTGAAACTAAGCAATTTATCAAAAGATTTTCCGATTGTTGAGTGCATTTGTAGGGTGTATTCACCACACCTAGCTACATTTAAACTATTCCACTATTGATTGATAGTTCAATTTCCTAACTTTATAATACTCAGTTGATGAATGATAAGTGATTTATGGATATCACTCTAAACGTGCTGAAATGACGATTACCAACGTGTGAACGATTTTTTTACATATCGAGTATATAAGCAATAAATTGTTTATAAAACATCATTTAACATCGAGGTAATCACGAGGTATACTACACACGCATGCGCACACTTCAATCAGTTGCTTGAATTAGAAAATCTTGCGGACATCTTTTTATCATGGAAACCGGTAAACTACTTAAATTTTAAATGGAATATTAATAGTTACAGGTGGAATCGACAAAATGAACTTGTTCTACTGTTAAAAATATTCATTGAAACTGATGATTGTGTACACATATTAAAAATCAGATTTAAATAAGTTATCGACATTGAGGCTTAATAGTTATATAAACTTAAAACGTATGCTCTTTCAAATCGACCAACATCAACACCTTACCCTTGTCGATACAAACACTAAATATTTTAAATAGGGAAAAGATAATTTTATTAAAAAAACATGTGCTTGTTATGTTAAAACATTAAACGTCGCAACTCTCGTCGAAATGACGAACATTGTAGAGCATTACAATGAATGGTTAAGTTAAATTTGTATCCTTAAGGTATTTACCTCCAATAACATACCAAATCTAGTATAAACAATTGTCAACCAATATCCATGTTGTAGTGAACACAGAAACTATTACTAAATCTAGAAAAAACAACATAATTGTACTAAAAGTACCCTATAGACGGGCATACAGAAAAAGAAGACAAAGGAATCATCCATTATGTTTTGAAAATATAAAAACTACAAGCTTATTTTACCAGGTTGAATTTCACTAATCATTCGGTAGTTCTTGGTCACAATTCGTTCAATACCCATCGAAATTGTTTCGATACCACGGATTATTTCTGTTTGCGTCACAAGTTCCTGAAAGGATTGGAACATCTTTACCTGATTCAAGTAAATAATATAAAATGTGGCATGGTACCAAATATTCCATACACGTCAAGTGGTTCAACATCGGCGTAATGTTTGACATGAGCGACAACGAAAGAGTGAGTTTTCCTTAACATGTGGTTCGTAAATTTCACATCATTAAATATAATAAAATAATGATTTTTTATTGGCTAATGTGCAGATAAATGTCAGTTACGGCAAAATCGTGAGTGGTATGAGAATTTCATGAGGGACAAACTATCTCGTTAAATTAAAAACCGGAAGACCAAAAAGCTATGAAAGTTTTTCCGCATGTGTTTCAATACCGAAATGTTGAACGAATGTTTGAAAGAGCTTATATTACACAGTTTTATATATTTTTCATGCAATTATTGAAGAAAACGTATAGTTCAATTAACATTAAGTATCGATTCTCTGCGACACAATGAATTTTAGGTAGCGATTGAGCATATAACTTCCACATTACATAAACTTACGAAAATGGTTTTGTTTGCACCAGTTATCTCACATTGTTATGTTACGAACACTGTCCAGATACATCGAATTTTTCGTAGCATATGTTACGCATTCATTTGATGATCGCTTGCGCAATTTTCTTCATTGTATACATGGACGAAATGAAGAATTCTTCATAAATTGAATACATGTATATTGGTAAGAAAAAACGACGATTGAAGTTGATCTGTTCATGAAAGGCATTGCACTGTTGAGAATCGGTCGAGAAAATAAACACAGAGAGTGCCCAGGCACATTTAACTTGGAGGACAGTGTTTATATGTTAAACGATGTCCACAAAATCAAATACATTAGTTAATGAACATTCTTTTTATGTCCCAAAGTTCGTAACGAGTTTTGTATTTAATTTCATTTTTGTTAGACAACCCATGACATTGAAACGTTTCGACGGAATTTTGGAACTGGATTTCTCAATTCAAACATAATTCATCTGAATTTGATAATTTTAAACTTTGTAATGCCTTTAATAAATTTATTAAAACAAATGATATTTACTATGATTTATTATGCTATAAATTAAGTTACTTATATATTTCTTTAATAAGGAAATAAGCATGTACATAACAAAAATATGAACCCCTGTTTAAGTTAAAAAAAGTAATATGTAAGTTGCATCGCGTACATTGAACCGTGACGCGTACGTCTGGCCGATTGACTATACGTATTTTTTTACTTGTCATACTGAAACCACCTAAAAGTATATAAGCTCACCCGTTGAAGGTTTTTAAAGCACGTTGTATGTTGACCGATTGCAGACGTGATAGTTTTCAAATCATTTGAATGTTGAAGCAAAACCTCTGCGGTCTTGTTATATTCCTCTTTGACGCTTTTCATGTGACACTTGATTTTCGTCAAATGATCCGTAATGCATTTCATATGCTTGTCCTGAACAACTGCAAAAGCGGCTATTCGATGTTTAATTGCTGTTGTATTCTCAGCTATATTTGTTATTTCTTTATGTAGAGTCTTAGACTCCTCAATTAAAGCATGTAATGCATCCTTCCGTGCTATCATTTCTTGAGTCGCATCTATTTCAAAGTTGTTGTCTGTCTCCAACTGAAATATGTGTAAGTAAGTAAATGTTAATTTACAAAATACAAAAATATTTGCTACAACCCTCCATTTAAATACGTATATTTGATGAAAACTAACCAAAACGTGTTTCATACGGTCGTATTCCAAGCAAATAAATATAAAAACAGATCGCCCATACAACAACAACAACAACCTTTATTAGCATATAAGCATAATACAATGCTTTTTTGCCACAAAACAGAAAGTTACGCAGTGTGTATAATAATATCAATACATTGATTCAATAAGAGAAGTTTACAAAAAACAGTAATACAGCAGTAAGCAATAATTATATCATCAACTGTAACACGAGGAAATTGTAGAATTATTCAAATTATATAAACATATTCAATGAAAAAATATAATCAACTGTAACACGAGGAAATTGTAGAATTATCTAAATTATATAAACATATTCAATGAAAAAATCACTTAACATGGCTATGTCTTGTAAAAGTTAACAATTATAACTGATTGTCGATATTATTACGCATTTCATTAGCATTAAAAACATATTTAGCAAGGTTTATAATGTCTTTTTTATTTGCCGACTGCATAAGAAAGTCAAATTTATGTAACGTTGGTCACCTTTGAAAATATGGTTTTAAATGTTCCTTTCTAATTTCTCGATATAAAAGACAAACATGTAGAAAGTGATACTCGTTTTCTATAGCGTGTCCGTTGCAAAACTTACATTTTCTATTTTCGCGTAGTATGTTATTATAACGACCTCTTTCGATTTCTAATTTATGTGACGATACTCGAAATCGTGTTAGTGATGTTTTGTATGTCTTATTTGTTATAAAATCAAGATATGGTTCTAACTCAAAAGTATTTTTAAATCTACAATAGCTCATGAGTCTAGGGGAATTATTTATCTCACCATACCAGCTTTGTTTGAAGTTATCTAATAAACGTTGTTTAAGTGTATTGTAGATGAATGTTTGATCGATTTGATTTATGATAGTTGTTTGATCCGCCCATATATTGCTTAACCCAAGCGCGTCAAGAGTGTTTTTATGTGTGACGCCAAATTTCGATGGTTGTATGTGATATTTTGTTGTGCATCGTTAAATATCACAGAATATATTGTTTTTGTGATACTGTTATCACTCGATCTAAGTATTTTAACCAATAGCGGAATATATGTAATTTGCGTATTATGAATAGCGGGCATCGTCCTAATTCTCCGTGCATACCTGCTAGATTTGTAGATTTGTTTACTTTTAAGATTTTTCGAAGTAGTTTTGTATGTATTATTTCGATTTCTTTACCTTTCGTTAATCCCCATACTTCTGTTGAATATTGTAGGGCTGGTGTGACTAGTTTATCAAATAGGTTTAATTGTTCGCGTGTTGAGAATTCGTATTGATTTATGATAGTAAAAAGTGTATGAAGAGATCTATTTCCGCATTCTGCTAGTGTTTGGGCTGTTTTACACCAGTTACCATTCTTAAATAGTGTTATACCTAAGTACTTAAAGGATGTCACTATTTCTAGTAATTCCCCGTAGAGGTAATAGTTGTAATTTGCATGGTGATTACTTTTTTCAAAGATCAAGACCTTTGTTTTACGTGTATTAATTTTAAGTTGAGACACTATGTAGTAATTTTCAATGTCATTCAACATTGATTGTAATGATGTTGGTGATGTCGAAAATAAAACTTGATCATCTGCGTATGATAACAAGAAAAACTTAATGTCGTTAATCGTTAAAATTCCTTCGAGGTTTGAATTTATGTTCTCTATCATATCATTGACAAACATTTAAAAAAAGTATGCTTGAACACGGGTCTCCTTGTTTTACTCCTGTGTTGGATATTATATGATCGGATATTTGTGATTTTATTTTAACGGCTGCCTTAACAGAAGTATACATAGCTCGAAACGCGGATACTAGCTTGGTACTAATTTTTTGCGATATCAGTTTTTGCCATAATAGTGCACGGTTTATGCTATCATAGCATTTGGCAAAATCAATGAAAATGCAGTATAATGTTTGGCCCGAATTTAGTACTTTATTTATTAGACTGTTAAGTATAAAAATACAATCTACCGTACTTTTGCCTTTTTGATATCCGTATTGGAATTCAGATATTGATTTGTTCAATTCGCACCATTTGGTTATTCGGTTTAATCATACTTGTAAATAAAGCTTCGATATTATATTATTTAGGGTTATTCCGCGATAGTTTTCTGCTTGATTTGGGTCACCACTTTTATAAATTGGTGTAATGTAACCTAGTTCCCAATCTTTTGGGTAATTTCCACTTTCAAATATGTTATTGAATATATGTGTCAGATGCGGTTTTATTATGGTGTATGAAGCTTTGATTATTTCAGCGGGTATTTGATCCGGTCCGCTTGATTTTCCGTTGTGTTGTGTTGATAATGCTGGTTGTATTTCATTTTCTGTGATCGGGGAGTCAAGAATATCATTTGTTTCGCTGTTGCTAGTGTTGTCATGGATATTGTCAATGTTTTGATTGGACATGTCGTTCATATCATTAGTATATAAATTATTGAAATGTTCATACATGTTTTTTATATTGATGTTGTCGGGAATATTCATATGTTGTTTATGACATTTTTTTTTCAAAATTGTTTAGGCTGTGTTTTAGCTATATTGTTTAACCGTGCCCCTTCTTTGACTCTATAGCGGTATTTTGCTTTTCGTCGTAAATCGTTATATTTTGTTCTGTGCTGAATAAAATTGTGTATATTTGCATCAGTTTTACTTTAATTGAAAGCATTTTTTGAGTGTTTGAAATTATCTTTGGCATTTTTACAGGTTGAATCGAACCATTCTGTTTTTTATGTTTCTTGTTGTGCGGCTATCAATGCGTATCAATTATTCATACGATTGAGCATTTAAGCAACATGCCAGGTTTATGACAAGCTAATAATTATTTCAAGCAATTGTTTCGCACAATTGATCGATAATTCCGCATTTAGGAATATCATCACTAAATCCATTTTAAAATTAGATCTTCATTAAAAATGTTCTAGTTAATGCTCTTTGCATACTTTAATGTAAGTTGTTTTGTGTGTAAATAAGAATTATGTCAATATCGAAGATGAAACAATTAATATATTAATAAATGGCTTTGAGAAGAAGTGCAAAGTTAAAGTACCATGACTCATATTGCTTTTTGAAGTTTTTATGCACTCATGTCCGTTATAATGGAGAATATTTAAAACAAAGCTTAATAAATCTTCCGTAAATATTGTGTGTAAGTGCAGAGCACACAAACTTTAACCTTCTTATCAGTGTTATGGGAGTTATTGTCATTTGTTTATGTGTTGTGCATTGTCCTCTAAGAAGACGTAATTTAATTTTGTATACCATGACTGAATGTAGTATTAATGCGAGTTAGATTCATAAGACTTTAAGAGGATGTACAGAGTACAAGAAGCATTGTTCTTTGGATATTTATTGGCTGTTTGTCATTTGTTTAATTCTAAAAGGCACAACTATTAACTTGAGTGAAATGAAATATGCACATATCATTCGTGAACATATACATTTCTGTTGTTCAAAATATAAATATTTTTTGTCTTTTTGTGTCCATTGGTAGTCAGGGACACATTGTTGGGTACACAATTACTTCGAGGTCATTATACAATTACCGTAATATCACTTGTATGCCTCTTTTACGAATATGATCATTTTCAAATAACAATATATACGACAGTATAAATAAAATTACTTGCTAAGGTAACTAAATGACTGACTGACTGACTCACTCACTCACTCATTCACTCCCTTACTCACTCACTCAATGACTGACTGACTCATTGATTGACTGACTAACTGACTGACTCACTGACTAACTCACTTAATGACTCACTGACTGAATCACTGACAGACTGACAGACAGACTGACTGACTTACTGACTGACTGACTGACTGACTCACTGACTCACTGACTCACTGACTCACTGACTTACTGACAGACTGACTGACTGACTGACTCACTGACTGACTGACTGACTGACTGACTGACTGACTGACTCACTGACTGACTCACTGACTGACTCACTGACTAACTCATTGATTGACTGACTAACTGACTGACTCACTGACTAACTCACCTAATGACTCACTGACTGAATCACTGACTCACTGACTGACTGACTGACTGACTGACTGACTGACTGACTGACTCACTCACTCACTCACTCACTCACTCACTCACTCACTCACTCACTCACTCACTCACTCACTCACTGACTGACTCACTGACAGACTGACTGACTGACTGACTGACTGACTGACTGACTGACTCACTGACTGACTCACTGACTGACTCACTGACTGACTCACTGACTGACTCACTGACTAACTGACTCACTAACTGACTGACTCACAGACTGACTGATTGACTGACTCACTCACTGATTGACTGACTCACTGACTGATTTACTTACTGACTCACTGACTAACTGACTCACTAACTGACTGACTCACAGACTGACTGACTGACTCACTCACTCACTGACTGAATGATTCACGGACTGACTGAATCACTGACTGATTCACTGACTGACTCACTTACTGACTCACTGATTGACTCACTGACTGACTGACTCACTTACTCACTCACTGACTGACTCAATGACTGACTCAATGACTGACTCAATGACTGACTCGCTGACTGACTCACTGACTGACTGACTGACTCACTGACTGACTGACTGACGGACTTACTAACTGACTCACTGACTGACTCACAGACTGACTGACTCACTGACTCACTGACCCACTCACTCACTCATTCACTGACTAACTCACTCACTGACTAACTAATCTACTGACTGACTGACTCACTGACTGACTCACTGACTAACTCACTGACTGACTCACTGACATACTCACTGACTGACTGACCCACTCACTCACCGACTGACTGATTCACTGACTGATTCACTGACTGACTCACTGACTGACTCACTGATTGACACACTGATTGACTCACTGACTGATTCATTGACTGACTCACTGACTGACGCACTGACTGACTCACTGACTGACAACTAACTTACTCACTGACTGACTCACTGACTGACTCATTGACTGACTCACTGACTGACTCACTGACTGACTCACTGACTGACTTACTGACTGACTGACTAACTGACTGATTCATTGACTGACTGATTCACTGACTAACTGACTCACTGACTGACTCTCTGACTGATTCACTGACTGACTGATTCACTGACTAACTGACTGACTGACTGACTCACTGACTGACTCACTGACTTGCTCAACGACTGACTCACTGACTGACTCACTGACTGACTAACTCACTGACTGACTGACTGATTCACTGACTTACTCACTGACTTACTCACTGACTGACTCACTGACTGACTCACTGACTGACTGACTCACTGACTGACTGACTCACTGACTGACTCACTCACTTACTGACTGACTTACTCACTCACTCACTGACTGACTCATTCACTCACTCACTGACTAATTAACCTACTGACTGACTGACTCACTGACTGACTCACTGACTAACTCACTGACTGACTCACTGACATACTCACTGATTGACTGACCCACTCACTCACTGACTGACTGATTCACTGACTGACTCACTGACTGACTCACTGATTGACTCACTGACTGACACACTGACTGACTCACTGACTGACTCACTAACTGACTCACTGACTGACTCACTGACTGACTCACTGACTGACGCACTGACTGACTCACTGACTGACTCACTAACTGACCCACTGACTTACTCACTGACTTACTCACTGACTGACTCACTGACTGACTAACTGACTGACTCACTGACTGACTCACTGACTGACTCACTGACTGACTGATTCACTGACTAACTGACTCACTGACTGACTCACTGACTGACTCACTGACTGACTCACTGACTGACTCACTGACTAACTCACTGACTGACTCACTGACTGACTCACTGACTGACTCACTGACTGACTCACTGACTGACTCACTGACTGACTCACTGACTGACTCACTGACTGACTCACTGACTGACTCACTGACTGACTCACTGACTGACTCACTGACTGACTCTCTGACTGACTCACTGACTGACTCACTGACTGACTCACTGACTGACTCACTGACTGACTCACTGACTGACTCACTGACTGATTCACTGACTGATTCACTGACTGACTCACTGACTGACTCACTGACTGACTCACTCACTGACTGACTGACTGACTCGCTGACTGACTGACTCACTGACTGACGCACTGATTGACTCACTGACTGACTCACTCACTGACTGACTCACTCACTGACTGACTTACTGACTCACTTACTGACTCACTCACCGAATGTCTTACTGACTGACTGACTCACTGACTGACTCACTGACTTACTCATTGACTAACTCACTTACTGACTCACTGACTGAGTCATTGACTGACTCACTCACTGATTCACTCAGTTACTCACTCACTTACTGACTCACTGACTGACTAATTTACTGACTGACTGACTCACTGACTCACTGACTGACTCCTCGATTGACTCACGGAATTACTGACTAACTTACTTACTTACTTTCTTTCTTACTTACTTACTAACCCACGTACTAACTCACGTGCTAACCCACGTACTTGCTCACTTACTAGTCACACAAAATACTGATATCATTATGTTCTACTTCCGATAAGTATAGAGCATGCAAGCGAACAGCAGTTGCTGGAGTAGGAATGTCATGCATATTGTTGCACCATATAAGATAGTTTTGTATTCAATATACATATAAGATATTAAAGACACATGTTATACAGCAACTTGCGTACATACCTGTGTCAGCGTATCCAAAAACTTGTGGGTGTCTGCTTTGTTGAACACCGATATTCGCAGCGCATCACGCATGTGGGCAATATATTCTTTCAATTCATCGTCGGATACATCCATCTCACCGGAATGAAATATGTGGTTGCGATCTGATCGAACCTTTAACATTATAATACAAGTTTCAGATTTATAAAAAAAATTACTAAGATTTCATTTCAAAACCATTTACATTTTTGTATTGACTTTTTACTTTTGTTTTAACCAATTAGGTAGTCGCGCGATAAGCCCAAACTAGCTGATCCTCATCTAGCGGATATGGGAACAACCTCTTAATATGGGACCTAGCGGCGAGGAAACCCAAATGGACAAATAAAAACTCGAATCTCAATGAAAACATCATGTAATTAAGAGTGGTCAGGAATAACTTCTTTCGACACTGAACACAAGAAATTCAGAATGCGCACGACAACCTCACCCAGGCCAGACAGATGGTCTAGCTCAGCCAAGTGAGCAATATAAGACTCAAAGAAAGCAAGACCCGATACTTGAAGATAAAGCTAAAAAGTAAAAGCTTCAGAGAAAATATACATGTATTAAAATTGAACATGAAGAAAAGTACCATCAAGGTGTGGAAACTGACCAAACCTTTCAATGACAATAGCATTAGGGATCAGAAGATCGAACAGGAAATAGAAGGAAGAACCAATACAGGAAAGGTGGACGCAAATGATATTACTGAAGCTTATGCAAAAGACAGTAACATCTCAGTACCGAAAGCAATTAAGAAAGTCGCGCTGGAAGAAAAAAAGAAAAATGACCGAGAAAAACAACAACGTGTATGCGGCGATGTTATAAAAATAAGTTAACTCTTAAAAAACGTTTTGTTATTTTTCTGCTATAAACACTTCAATTATAGTTTGTAAGTGTATGTATTCATCCTGGAAATCTTCGACCGCCATGAAAAACTAACCAGACTATTATGCTCTGGACAATTATATTTGAGGTTCGTTGCAATCTCGAAATTCATGAAAATAAGTATCCCATGAATAATAAGAAAGTAAGGAATACACAATTCGAATGCAATTAGTCTAGTTTAAAATAAATGTTTTTGGCTAGGATAAGATTTTGAAGAGAAAGCAATATGATTAACACGTCCTTCAAACCTTTTATTTTCATCAAAATCAAAATCAAAATTGATTATTTGTTATACGTTGAGTTGGATAAATCCTCATTTACAAAGTATGATCTTGACGGTAGAAATCGTTGCCGGGCACATTTTTGTATTTTTATTTGTTATGATTTATTTTAAGGTAAATTGATCTCCATTTTTATGTCATTTTCATTTCATTCATGTCGAGGTAAGATTGGTGCTAAATTCTTTATAAGAATGGTATCGTTATGTATACGATGTAAACAGCAACATTCACAGCGTGAAGTTATATGACTTTACAAACTCACTTGGTATTAATAATGCTTTAACACAAACTCGATATTTTACGCAATAAAACAAGAATTTAAACTTAAATTGAGATAAGTTTAGTAAATTGCTTTTCGCACCTAACAATGAGTCATTGTGTTTGACTACATGTAATGTTCCCGTCAATTAATTTGAATTGTCGAATGTCTACTGTTACTGAAGCATGGACACAAATGTATGCATCAATGGTATTGGAAGTTTAGAGGGTTATAGGGACTGCTTCACTAGAAAGAAAATGCTGTGAACAAATGCCGACTGCACGAATAAACATGGGTTTGTGTAGTAATGTTAATGTTTTATATTTAATTTTATTTATTTTTTGCCCATACATCATCCATAGGCCTTGTTAAATTGATTTAACACCAAAATAATTAATACGGGAGTGGGTGTAGCCTTTTTTCCAATGATGGCTCTTTTTGCAACACTGCACAGCATTTGCAATAACAAAATTCCATGCCATTTGCATGCACTTATAATGGTGATTTTCATTTTGAAACTATTATGAATTTACTTGATTCCAGTCAAGTATGAATCAGAAAAATAGCCATGCTATGTAAACAAAGCTGATGGTACGGACGCGCGTATAACTGCTTGAAATATTGCTGGTTTTGATCAATGAATTACTCCGTTCCAACACCGTTTATCAGATTGCTCTATATTAGGCATTTCAGAATGTAGTGTATCATTTACTTTTAAGCATTGAATAATTGGTTGTGCTGATAAACTTTGGGTGATTTGCAGATCTATAAACCTTAGCCGGTCACAGCGCAGGGGCTGATAACCTGTTGGCAGCTTATGTCAGCTCAGGTTATGGTTCGATTCCAGATAACTGATAAGTTCTCCGTGTGTATCTTTAAAGAAGGAAAACAGGGTGTGTGTCTCAGAGTAATATTTCTCAGTGCGTTTTCACAATGTATACTGATAAATACTTAGTTGATATAAACAGTTTTTCGTTCCTTTTATCTTTTTGTCATGTACATACCACTACTAACACAGGCGTGACGCAGTTAATTTGCGTAGCGTATCAGGAATCATTGGTATACACTTAGGTGAAAGGGAGTAATTTACTCTAATGATAAAACATGCAAGCTTTCAGTCAAATATAATAGATTCCGTTTCAACAGCTTTGTTTACAATACATGAAAATGACTGAATTTTATTTTACATTCATTTTTTATTTTCCAATGGCTTTCAAAATTCATACTTCGTTCGAATCTAGTGATTTCTGATTTTAAAACGGAAAATAAAATCACATTTTAATATTACATGCACTTGCCATATAGTGTCGATTTTTTATATGTTTCCACTACCTCATTGTTTTTTATTTCAAATAGATGTGTCTGAATAAAAAAAATGCGAAATAACAGCCAACATTGCAAATAGGCTTTTCATACTTCAATTCATAAAAATTCCTGGGGTTTTATTTCGTTAATAAAACATATGTACCAACAGAACGAACCTACTCGCGTGGAAAGATTGTGGAATTCGATATGTCGAGTATTTCTTTGTTTTCTAAAGATAGTAATGCTTATAATATTCGATTATTGTTGTATTTATGTGCGACTTTGTCGACTAAATATTACCATGATACATGTTTTCTTCCCTGTCTAATCATAATGTTGAAATTACTATTTTTGAAACAGGAATGCATATTTTAATGTTTAAATAATTTTCATAAAAAAACAAACAACGATGGGAAGAACTATTGCAATTTCAGGACATAACAAACAAACAAAAAACGCCACAATCATCATCATTGTCATTATCATCATCATCATCATCATCACCATCAACATTATCATTATCATCATCATCATCATAAGCAGCATTATCATCATCATCGTCGTCGTCGTCGTCGTCAAACACGTTATCGTCGACTTTAATCATGTCATCATTAACCACACAATTCATTCACAAACATATATTCAATGCGTGAATGTATGTGACCATTTCATGAAAGAACGACGCGAACTACAAACTTATTCGAAACGTACACGTATTTATACATATTTTTGTTTTGGGTTGTGAATGAAAAAGCATTATTTTAATGGAATAGTTGGGCCTTTAGGGTTAAAGGACACATAATAAACAATACTTGTATTTTGCATAATGCAACAAATTGCTTATTTCATTCAGGATGCTAGTGTCTTGTTTCAACATACCATCGTAATTAGGCTGCATTGTATATATAAATATGCATTTATGTAGCTATGTCCGTAATCCTTTCCATCTTCTAATATTAAAACATATCCCTTTAAAATAAAGAACCTAATTTAGAATAAGTTAATTACAATTCTATTGACGACCTAGTTTTGAAGCGATCATTTATTATATGGTTTTTAGATGTTGAAACACACGCCAAAATATTTTGATAATGCCAATTAAGATTAATAATTACCTCGTTTGGTGTCTCTGGGACAATCAAATCTCCACTTGAGTGGATATTTAATAGTTTACTCATTATGGGAATCATGACCGTTGATTTGTTCAAGACAATACATGCTTATAAGTTCGTATTGTTAAAACATGCGGTTGATTATAAAACGTTGTTTGGATGAATACCTTTGTAGATCATCTATCTTTGAGAATAACAGTTAATCTCTTTGCTATAAACATTTTGAATGTTGTATCGTGTAACATTGAGAAATAAGCGTTGATTTAATATGTCGTTCACTTGTTTACAAGCGAACATCTGCAGTGACTTCGGCGAATTGGTTGTTATAGGCGTAATTGCCCTTGTAAGCTTATTGTTATCGATAAAATGCGTTTAGTCACATAGAGTTTAACAGGAAATCCATGTCGGCCTTTATACTCACCGACTAGTTAGACTAATAAACCCAGCCCACATTCATGTATGTAGACACAACAGCACACTTGGGTTGAAACGTATGTTCTTCATTGAATTGAAAAGGGAAGTAGAAAATGCTGAACATGCCGTCGATGTTAAGAGATTAAATTCGAAAGAAAATTACATTTTCCGTAATCTGTCGCAGTCTCGATTATCAACTTGCAGAATTATATTTGTAAGGATCCTATTTTAATGAAATCTTTGTTACCGTTTACTCGAGGGTAGTGTTGAATTATTTGTCATTGGTACATAAACAGGTAAGTGATGCTTGTACCTACAAAAAAACCTACGGATAAGTTGGGGTTTCCTTCTAAAACGAATGGAGATTTAGATCAAAATCATTGGATTTCCTTAAATGGATGTATAAGTCAGAATGGAATTAATGTAGAGATTAAATTTATGAAAATACACTTCATACAATATTGTAGTGTGTGTCAAATTATGATACTGACTGCAGTAAAGTTGTGCATTCGCATAATTCATACTTTACATTTATATTAAATCAGTGTTTAGATATGTGAACGGACAAGTCCTCTGGCTGGAAGAAACTATAGTGTGTGTTTTACGAATGCTTTTAAAAAAGACAGTTAAATACCTGTATAAGTTTATCAATTTCTGTCCCAAATAGCTTTTTCAAGTCAGTGTTGTTTTGGCTAATGTGCACAAATGCAGTTATATCTGCTTGCGAAAGGTGTTCTTTGTCATTATATCCGGGTATATCAATAAAACACTTCATTTGTTCCCAACCATTTTTATACCACTTTGAGCAGTCCGAATTGTTCCATCTTGGTGCTTTGTTGGCATGTTTGTCCAGAATTAAGTCGTATAATACACCACACGAGCCTAAATTTGGGCATATTTTTGTTTTCGCAGATGATTTGCAGCCGCATGTTATTTTATGAGACTTTATTGGACATTTATCTTTTGAATGATTTGGTCTCAACTCTTTTACTTCACAGCTGGTGCATGAATAATTAGTTAAATTAGTTAAGAACTGTGTAGTGTATGTTTGATTTCGTGAATACAAGTCATCGCATTTCTCTTCTATAAAAGGAAACATTCCGTCCCGGACACACCTTAAACCTATACATGCTTTGATCCAATTTTTCAATCCATGATCTTGAATTAGCTCATTCATGTTTATTGTTTCTTAAAACGCTAATTCATAACAAATGGTTCGGCATAATAAGCT
Source organism: Dreissena polymorpha (assembly GCF_020536995.1). NCBI lineage: Eukaryota > Metazoa > Mollusca > Bivalvia > Myida > Dreissenidae > Dreissena > Dreissena polymorpha. Next base: position 89,721,643 of record NC_068364.1, read on the forward strand.
AATATTCAGACTGTCTGTTTATTATTCACTTTAAACCTTATAAGTTAATCTCCTGAATCAGTCGCTCATCCTTTTTTCTGTTTTACATCATATAACCTGTTTTATGTTCAATGAGCTGTTTCGAAATTGCATTAAAACTAGGCTTTGCATTACCGATATATACTTCCTTGTTCACAACCACGCACATAAATATACATTGTTTCTATCAGACGAGATTATGGTATCCGTATGTTGTTAAACACGACAAGAAACTAAAAAACTAAAATAATGTCATAATATTTCAATTGAATTTTCATTTATACAGATTGTGTTGTGTTTTGTTCCAATTGTATGCCCAAATGTTTAATATTCATCCGCTTTGTTAGTTGGCGTTTTTTACATTGAATGTTTTCTTCTCTTGACATCTGATAATAGATTAGTTAAAACAAAAAAGTGAATGTTGATCGTCGAATAATTGCTATGCTTAGGTAGATTTTAAATTAAGCAAACGTCCATTATAATCATAGGAACTATTTAATTGGCGTAGATAGACTTCTATCGTTCATGACGACAGTGAGTAAATCAATAATGACACATTCAATAATTAGTAGATACCTAGATAGACAATATTGGGAATATTTACGCCATGTGTTGATTGCAAAATGCGATAATATTCTTTAAATTCGCGTGTCTACAATTTTTTACAAAATAGGGTCTCCAGTTTACATAAAAGTAATAAAATGTTGGTTGTTCGCTTTAAACCGGAACCGTTTGTGTGTGTGTTGTCTATCCTAAAATCCTAAATAAATCCGTGCCCTATATGCAAACGTCATATATGCAGGCCATTTTTGATTTTTTTTAAATGCTCACTTAAATGGGTTTTAATATAAGTAATCCGAATCTCTACAACTTTGGGCAACTTAATTGTATCTAAAGGTAAACACCAGTCTAACCACTGTTTATGTTACAATGGTACTTTCATTCATTAAATTATAGTTTACATGGTGTGTGATTTTAAAAAGATTGTACTTCGGTCAGCTTTTATCTTTTAACAACGCATAGGTCTAATGTTCCACATTTTGGCGCTGTTTATCAAAATATAACTAGAAACAATCATAACTATGTAAATAACTTCACTCCTATGCTCCGCCGTTTCTAAATTGTGTTTCTTCTGGTGTACAAGTGCCAAGGTGAGTTTTGAAAGAATACGGTCAACATTTTGACCCTATTCACTTAACAACAATTTTACAAGTCGGACAAGGGGTCGTACTTACATTACACAATATTTCACTGCAAGCGTTTTACAGTGCAAATAATCGTAATAAATGTAATCGGTTTAGCTATTTCGCAACGTTACGCTGAACAAATAATCTGCACTTGACTTGTATTTAAAACGGCAAAATCAATATTTATGTCGCATTCATTGTCTTCAAAAATAAATTCAATATAGTACACTAGTCATGTCATCTTAATGCATAAATACTTTATGAAAGCATTAAGCAGGTATAAACGCATGATTAACTCGTTGTAATGATTCCCATATCGAACACGTTAAATGAATATAATATCGAGGTCTTTAGTTGTTATAACGTTGCTTATGACTTCTACAGTACATTGATTTTTATGTAGTATATTACTTTGATATGTATCGTTTATCCGAAGGGAACAAAGCATGAAGATTGTTGCTATTTTATTACAACTAAAAATTTAACCTTGCGGCAAGCAATATCTCGGTAACCTAATAGTATATCATATTCCTGTTTTGCCGGTCTGCGTGCTTAACTGCTTCCTTAACACGTGCTTGCTTATACTAGTTTCCGTATTAACTATGTTAGATTGGATCTGTTAGATCTGTTAGATTTGAACAACAAAACTTAACAATGAGTATCCTAGGTACTTTCCTTGTAGGCGAATTTAAATAAAATAATTGTAATTTAATTGGGTACCTTACACACTGTCTTTTTTACGTTGACACTAGTATATTTCGCACAGTTTTAACAAAACAAAAAATAAATGAAGTGATGATTTTTAATTTATTTAATTAGTTTCAGAAACATAACATATATAATCAGAAGATAGTTTATAAAAAAAGATAGCAATTTCAATCGAGAAGCATCTATTATGCCCGGAAACTTCCGCAATATAAATCTCGTGTCTTATGGTCTCTATCATGGCCTGTATTACTACTTTACTTTCCCAAAACTTTCTTCTGGACTGGTCAACATAGAAATGTGTTCATGTATTACTTGGCGGTATTTATTACCAAATTGTATATGGTCAACGCACATTTACAGATTTTACAAATGATTTTTAAGTGTGATCCTAGAGTTTCCCCATACTGATATTTATTTTAATTCCCATTCTGAATTGCTCTTAAGCAAATCTTAGTTCACTTGGACACAGTAATCAACTGAATGTATTCAATTTGTTGTGTATATTATTATTTATTCATTATTTATCTCTGTTCCAAAGTTTAACACGATTGTTTCATAAATTAAGAAACATTATCAGTGCATCACAACACAAAATGAAAAAATATGTCGTAGAAAAAATGGCAGTTAAAAATCACTTTATTATATGAATTGAGTCTGAGGTCATATGGTGGTGCATTTTAATTTACTATAAATCATGTGACCAATGTTTATAATTCTATAGTCAAATGCATGAGTGGATGACAAATTTCATCATACAGCATATTATGTATCAAAACAAAATGAATTTAATGTTTATTTTATTTTTTAAAGACCTTTAAGTGTTGACAAGATTAAAAGTAACATAGTTATTTTAATTATGATAATTAAGTGACAATTATTGAGTTGGATGGATGCGAATTAGGTATACCATGTTTTATGCAGCGGACAGTAGCAAAAAATAAGTTACGCATTGTTGCAGTAATTAAGTAAGTAACGAAGTAAATATGACAGAATCATCAATTATTATATTAATTGATTGTAAAAAGATTATGCTGGCATATGGTGTCGATCTAGCTTTTTAATTTGATCCCCACGGGCATTTAGCGAGAAGTCACAGTGTCGAATAATCCCATTTATCTGGGACTGACTTGATCCAGGTTTTAGGCAGAGGCCAAATAAGCCTGGAGCCAAATGAGCATTTTATACCCTGAAAACAGATTGGTTTTACCTTGGAAACAGTGTTTAAATACGCCTCATACTTAAAATGCAATATATCTAAAATTAATTGGTTTAAAATAATAATTAGTTGTGTTATTTTTATTTTTATGCTACCCATATACTTTAAAATAAACATTCTGCACAAGTATGCATGTTAGCCTGTATACAAGTAACATTCCAATCTTGATGGTTAGTGAACTATATCAAATACATCATATCAATGCAACACTAGTATTTTGTATATTGGTATGTTTCACAGAAATGATGCTGATGATAATTCAGCATGATGATGAATTATTAGATATTTCTAAATTAAAATTTTCATTTACAATCCTACTTCAAGTTCAGTGGCTTGAAATGTTGCAAATAACACTATTCCACTGTAGAACCGTACCACATATAATAAAGTTTCATCGTTTGCGTAATTTAAATTGTTTCCCGCTGGTTTTTTTTCAATGTTTCTTATGATTTTAACAATTTTCTCGTACACTGGTCTATTTGAATGTCGATGCTCTTGGGCGCTGCCAAATTGAAATTAGTTCAAAATGACGATCATTGTACCAGAGACTGATTTATGCAATAAATCGTCTGCTGATCCATAGTGTAGCAATGTATCAGAAGATTGATTATAATTAAAACTTTAAGTAAGACGTTGAACAAAATAATACTGAAACGTGACGTATTGCAGAGTTTACTATGGACGTTACGTAATACGTGCAACAAAGCAGTAATATGCACTTTATTCAATTTCGTAGCGACTTTAACAAGGCTCTTTCATACTTCGTAAGTTTGATATTATTTGCTTAATTATATTAAGGAACGTTTAATTCATGCAACAACAAAAAAGAAACATCCACAATCTGCGTTGTATGTATTCCTACTAAATTAATTATGGTGTTCGCTCTTTCTGATAAAGAGAGTCAACTTCATCGCTTGTGTTGTTTCCCGCCTTCTGCCCAAAGTTGTCTCTCTGAGTGATCCTTCTCATACCTCATAGCCTCGAGGATACGTAGCTTATATTCGCCTGTCCTCTACCCATCAACCTGTCCAGATTGGGAATTCCTTTCAGGAGATTGCACACCCGCTAGCATAGCTATTAGGATAATTAATGCATTCAAACCAGCAAGCCAGGTTAATGAATCACCCGTTGGTAGGAACATATTTTTAAGGTTTTGTGACAACTTTTTTATTTCTTTTTCTTTGTTTAAAATTGCATAAAAGCTTTACGTTTTATGTGTGAGTTTGTGTCAGAACTTTACAGAAAACTTATTCCCATTTGGTTCAGCGCCTTTTGTCACGGTTCTCCGAGTGCGTTATTTTGTTAAAAGTTATTAGCATTTGCTTAAAATGACAATAAAATCTTCTGTGCACAACTCTAAAATTGTGTATGCAATTTGAGTCACACGTCTTAACAATCAATAATTAAGCCACAACAAATTGATTTAATGCTTGATGGATTCGCCGCACCTAAAAATCATAAAACTAAATAAAAATATTTTTATTTGAGTATGCGCCCGCAGCAAAAAATTTGCTGCGCACCTATTTATTAAATAATTAAGTTTTATTTAGCCTACGTATTTTATGACATAGAGTGTTTTAATGCTTTGAGTAATAAGATTGGTTTATGGTAAAAAAAAATGGCAGCGTTCGTCTGTCTTGTCATGTCGGCAAACGACACAAATGGAAATGTTAATTTTCCCCCGGGGCAGTTAGTCATTGTATCACAGATGATTTGAGTTATTTTATAATTTCAACAGCATCTACATCAGGATGTAAAATGTCGCTAGTATGAGTTCGATTGGTAAAAATCTGCAATAAACTTGTTGGTATTGGTTATGTTAAAATATTAAAAATTAACATGCAAAGGAGTGTCGCCGTTGAACTGGACAAAAACATGTCGACTTTTCTGGCATTTGATTGACTTTTTTATATTAAAATACAAAACTTAAACTACCCATTTCTTACTTTTCTTTCATTAGGAAGTTATGTTGTTTTTTTACTTTACAAAACTTTAACTTCTCATTTCTAATTTTAACAGTGCTAAAATAACAAAAGTAATGCATCGAGTATTGAATAATACCATAACCTATGATATTTAGAACTAATACAAATTCGATTCGTATTAGTGCCTTTTTTGCCCCAAATTTTTTGCTTTTCGCTCGCCTGTGATTTAACAAAAAAATAGAATAAAAATAAATTTATATTTATTTCGCTCGCTCGCTCCATTTTTGGGAAGCAAAAGTCCGTAGAATAAATCTTCAATTTGTTGTGACCTTATCACAAATAAACATGTTTCGTTCCTTCGGTATCATGCGAGGACATTATGAATGCGATTTTTATTCCCTTAAGAATTCCATAACTAATATTGCACTGTACAATTTTGACAACAATTCACTCATTGATGGGGATACGCTTTCCGCAACATATTATTGTTTAAGTGAGAAATAAAAAAAAGTGTGTGCGGCCTTCTAACCCTATTTTCATTTTGAGATGTTTATAGAACAACCAACAAGTTTAAATGACCTTATCCAAACAAAAGGTACTTTATTCAATTTCATTAAAATCACGTGCAATCAAAGCCTATGTTTTCATGTTAATTAAATGGCTGTACGTTTGGCTGAAAGACTGCCTAATATCTAAATGTTCAATTGAGTACAAAATACTTCATTTAAAAGTAAGTGCTCTAACTTAAGGTTGCATTCCTCTAACGGGCATATTATGGGGGGGGGGTTATTGTTTCTCGCATTATGAACAATAAACACTATTTACAAATAAGCTGGGATTGCTTTGGCATCGGATATGGGCCGAGAAAACGTATGAGCGGGAAAGGGGTAGGGTGGGGAAGGTGGGCAAAGGCCATGGAAACCGTTTTAAGTTCTCTTTTGTGAGAAAAAATCCCCTCAGGACATTTAAACCTCGATATTTCATGAGAAATGGGCATGGTATTTTAAATTTGCAACACGTTTTTATAAAGGTCATGGTCTTTAAATGTGTCTGTAAGCACTTACACGTAAACGCTCACCAATGGTTGCGGAAACATGGAAATTTACGGGAGACTTATGTGGGAGCTTTCTGTATTCCAATGATGTCTAATGGAAGAGATAGTGTCGCGCTATTTTTATTTGCGTTCAACGTCATACAAACGCCCAGATAATGCCATATTGTAACGTTCCCATACACCTTTCTGTTATTCAATTGTGCATTATTGTTTAAAGTTGGGTTTAGGTTTCCAGCCTCATCATTTATTCGAATTAATTAAACATGCAAGCAATAGCTTATTGAAGTAATTGCATATATTTACAAAGGACCCAATCTTCGCAAAACTTTCAATATTATTTTTAATAATGGTTCTTTTTCGTTTAATACGTCACAAGTCTTCTATGAATAAGATCAGTGGCAAATCTTATATATCTCTCTTCTTTGAAGAAAAAAAAATCAATATTTTCTATAATCGCATCTAACACGTAATCGACTTTGTATTGACAGATAATAAACATTAGAAACATAATCAACTTATTTTTTTAATCATAGTATTGTAAGCACGCATATGCTTTTTAATTGGCAAGTCTCATTCAATAATGCTCTAGCAGCTGGAGATTCATTTTTTTATATTGTTGTTATAATTAATCAAAGTACTGACAGTACTGGTGGGAAGATGCTTTTAAAGAGGATGGGTATAATAAAATCAATTTAAGTTTATCTACATCACCACAATTGTGGATGTTGGTACGAAACTTTTGAGTTCGAAACAAATTTGGGTACGAAAATTTTGGGTACGAAAAAATTATGATAAAAATGGGTACACAAAACATTGGGTACGAAACAAATTTGGGTACGAAAAAAAAATTAGGTAAGAGAAAATCTCAAATCTAAAATTAACTACATTTGGGGTTTTCCCAGCGTCACAGCGTTTGAAGTGCCACCTGGTAGTTTCGTGTATGGTTTCTGTTCCGAATCTCTCGATAAATTTGAAAGAGGACGGGAATCAAGCTGCCTTTTCCTTTATCAATGATAATCAGCGAGTTATGCCGATTGAGAAAATTTATCTAACTCAATCGGACTGGATCGGTCTTTTAAATAGGTCGCCATTGTGCAGAATTTTTTCATGTAATGACAACTTAGACGAGCTGTTCGCTGAACATCGGTATTGCAAAGTCGTCACGACACTAAAGTGACGCAGTAACACCAATAAACTCCACATTGACCAACAATTAGAGTTCAAGATGTAAGGCAATTCAAATTAGTCTTTAATTGTGCATTTCTGATTAAAAATCAGTTACAAAATAAGTCAATGGAGTCAGGTTTTGTTATGATTGTTATCATTTTCGCTAATAATCAACAGAACATGCAACTGATTTTTTACAAAAAAAATATATATTATATATAATTTTCTGTCAATTATAGTTTTTTATCAATATTTAACCCGTGATAATTGAAAATATAAAGCAATGAAACATAAACATGTTTAGGAATCTATACAAGATAACAATTGAACCATGTGAAAAAGTGTAATAAGCATCCATTCATGTATCAAGATAATATTAGATATCTATGACATATATTAATTTAAAAAATCATTTTGTTGAACAAGATTGTGCACAATAAAACACTATACAACACCCAGTTAAATTGTATAATATACCATTCCATACGCAAATATATCGAAATACACAATTTCTATTGACTATTTATACAATTAAACACTACAATCCATATTGACCAAGTTACGGTAGATTTAATTGATACATTTGACGTATACAACAATGCAAAAAAAAAATCAGAATAAAATGCCAGTTATTTTGTTTTTAAACCATTTTGAAAGTTTATGTTTATCATGCGTTCAAGGAACACATTTGCAGTGTTGTTGTTTTTTTACTATTTATAAAAGGTGCCCGGGCATTTGGATTGGGAAAAAAACGTCTTTTTTACTAAATTTATGAAATTGGCGTTGTTAATTTTTATGCCTTCGTCATTGAGGGAAAAAAACATTTTTACATTAGGAATGGGACCCGAAATTGCAACACTCTTTTCTATGAACATTTTCGAAAATCCAACTGTCACTTTTGAGTTCAATTCTGGACTTGTGTCAAGCGTGAACAACTGCGACAGTTGAATTTAATAATTGGAATGTTTCTAAACTATATTGGAAGGAGTTTCTTCATGCATTGGTTCTTCAGCATTGAACGTATGATGTCTTCAAGTCGATATCTGGAAGACCTGCATTCAATTTCATTAAATCGTTTCTATTTTCGATATAGCACTCCTTCCATATAGAAGATATTGTTTCGTATTTGTTTTTATTTTGATTGTATTAGCTTGCAACATCACAGGCAAAGAACTGAATCAAAATTCGGGTGTTGAATAAATATCAGTCTTCATAGCATAACAATCATTAACAGTGTATGTCAGCACTGTCCGTATTTCACAACGTTGCGAAAGACGAATCAGTTGTAAATGTCTCAGTGAACTGGGTTTGTTGAGGTGATTGGGCTTTGTTAGCATCATGGCATTTTTCGTGTGCGGGTTCAAACCTTTCGTACTACATGAAGAGGCTCCTTGTTGCTCCCTATAGGCATTTTTAAAATACAAAACAAGACGAATTTTAAACAGAAGTGAAGGAAAATACCATATTAATTCAGTCGAAATCCCTGCTCTTTAATTATAATCCTTGAGCTGTTAAAGTATAATTCACTGCTATGTTTGTCATTAGACCTCACTATCTGTAGTACTCATCTAATCGATACTTTTTAAAGGTAAAACGACTTCTACTATATAAGACTATAATGTAACATTAATATATGCTTATTTAAAAAAAAATATTTCAGGTCCTATCAAAAATATACATTCCCGGAAAAAACAGTTATCACTAAGTTTTGAGTAACAACTGCACCACAAAAGGGAATTTAAACTAATTGAAAGTAATAATTTAAACGGTCAGAGGATTCTTTATTGGCAAAGCAGAATTAAAGTGTTAATTTTATGACATTTTATTTTCTCCCTGCAATTACAGCAATAAATGTGTTCTCAAAACAATTTACATAAAATATTCATCACGCGATATACATGTATTAAGATGGTTTATTAATCGAAAGTATAACAGTTTCTTTTTTTTTTTTGACCTACGCCTAATATTGTTTTTACACAAAATGCATTTGAAATAGATACACTGCTTTTAAATGGGACTTTTGTAAAAAATAATTAAGGTAGAGCTTTTAATGACGGAGCCTTATGAACGGATCCGTGACCTGTGTAAATGGGTTTAAATGTGGTCAAATAATTCTCTCTCTTCTTTGAGCTCATAAAAGTTGTGTGTTTTTTACAAACGCTCAACATAAAACAGGCACCAAACAATGCATCACAACGTTTAACTTGTGGAAAAAGCAATCGTTGATGGTAGAGCTTGTATCAATAGAGCCTTGTGAATGAAGCTTTGCCATTAGTTAATCGGTATGAAGGTGGTTAAAAATGAAAATATGCGTAAAATGTATCCTCTTTATATAAAATTGTGACTTGTCAAACGGTGCAAATAAACATTGTCCCACTAAAGCATCACACTATTACATTTGAAAAAAATAAGTATGCAAAAGCCTTTTAAAAAAAATCAGTAACATACGTTTATCGGACAGAATTTTGTTTACAAGTTAAAAATAAATGACTAAATTTTCATCCTCCATGTGCTTTTTCAAAGTAACGAATTTCAAATAATGCAATTTGCATTTGCACACAAACCAATATGTTTAGTATATAGCTTGTAACGATAGAGCCCTTTGAAAATAAGCTATGACATAAATAAAAAATAAAGTAAAGATCTATCTTCATTGACTGTACAAAGTTATAACTCTTCAAATAATGCAAATAAAATATGCATCACACAATGCATAATGCAATATTAATAAAACTACCGACATGTTTAGTTGAAGCTTGTAACGCCAGAGTTATGACATAAGTATATCGGACTGAAGGTGGTACCGAACAATTCATCAACATGAAACATTTGAAAAAAATACCGACCCGTTTGTTTAAAAGTTGTTAAGAACCTTTTTTTAAAGCTGTGACGTACGTTAATCAGATTAAATTTACTTAATTTTGACATATCAAATAAGCAACAACCACATGTAATGGACGTGCAAAATTTTGAAGAATGGCACAGTTATCAAAAAAGCGCTTGTTTTGTCACCTTTGTTAAAAGACTCTCGTCTTTAAAAAAAAAAGACTTTAAAAAATGACTGCAAACGGGAAGTTTTCTTTGCTTTAAATATGTGAAACAACTTTGTTCCACACATTTTATACTCAGTCGTGTACCATAATTTGTAATCATCATGTTGGCTTGTTATGATGTTACGAATACCCTTCCTACTTTTTTTAGTAATTATAAATATTGTCATTTAAAAATTCAACAATATTTGTTATATGAAATTCGTAATATATATAATTGGTTTAATGACTAGCATCAACCGTACTATTTGTTTTGTTGTTGGATTACTCTAACTTTAACTCCCATGGGTCAAATTACGAAACTGCCAACTTTCAAACCCTCTTTCTTGCCTTTACTATGTATCGAATTGTGCAAGCCTGTTATCATTTGAAGATGTATATGTCCTCTTCAAATACTTGCAATAGAAAATTACCTTCCTGAAACTTCCAAGAACATCAAATTCGCCCAAATGCAAAGCAGCCTTGGAAAACAGGAAATGAGATTTCGACAAAAGCACAGTACTTTAATAAACGAACCCAAAACGTTTATCTTTTAACGTAGTCCCTTAAATTTTGCACACACATAGGATGCAGGAAATAGCCACAAAATGCATGGGTGCGATTCTGTGTGTCATTTAAACAAGAAAAACGGAAATCTTCGGAAATAAGCACTATTTTCGAATAGACTACGAAGGGATACAAAATGATTAAGCGGGACTTAACCTCGTGACAATTTCTGGCGTTGAATAAAATGGTGACCGTGAATTTTTCAGCTCTCGCGTGAAGCCTCGTTCTCGCGCATGATGGTTGTTAGTTTGTTCTACGGAAATTAAAGATGTTCATTTCTTTGTTTGCCTAGGTCATTGGAAATGCCTAGCATTCGATTTCAATAAACAAACCTAATTTTGGCTATTTTATTTAACTACCGATATCATGCATTCCGTTTTTATGTGTTTTAATGCTTAATAAACTTACTTATCGCGGGTTATATATATTTGTTAAATGCAGCAAGAGTTATGCTGCTAGACATCAAATTTCAACTATTTATAACAATGTCCATCACTTTCCGGTCGTTAAACTATTTCTTACTATTTAGGCTTATTGAACCTGTTTATATAAGCCGTTTATATAAGCAGTTCGTGTATAATTAACACTATTTTGACCGCTAGATATGGTCGAATGTACGTCATTGTTGTCCACAATGTATTTCGCCAGTTACCATGTTTCTCTAGTTACTAGGACAATGATGACTAAACAGAAAAAGTGTTACAAGCTGTGATCTTATTAATTTAAAGAACACTGAATCCCCTATAGAGAAAGGATTGTACATAGGAAAAACTGTCGTTAGAATTTAAGGGGCGAGTATATTTAAATAATGTTATGTTAAAGTTTTCTTGTTATCTGACATCTTGAATTTCTATTGACGGCCCATCCAAAATTATGACTTACGATCTGTGTGTGATAATATGTAAATAAATTTTATATGGAATCGTCATACCTTTTATACATATCGTTTTTATTTCTAAACCGATGAGTTCAATTAGTTCATTTAAAAGTATATGTACATTTACCGAGATTAGTTTCACCATAAATCGCATTCATACAAAGTAATCGTTTTCTAATAAATAACAAATCTGAAATGTGCACTTCTTACTCAAAAAGAGCTCACACAAATAATCAGTGAGTATTAACTGGAAATAAAGCAATTTTGTTTTTATTGTTTTTGCTGATGTTGATAATAATATTGACATTCTTCTTGATGTTGTTGATGATCATGATGCTGCTTCTGCTGCTGATGCTTCTGCTGCTGCTTTTGGTGCTGCTGCTGATGATTATTATTGCCAGTTCAAAATAGGAAAATGGGCACTAGAAGTTGTTTAATTGAAATCACAAATATTAGTTCACTCTGGCTATAAATTGATACAGTATTTTAAAAACTTCAATAGTTGCTTAATAAAACACAACAAAGATTAATGCAAAGGCAGATATCAGCTTTTCAATAACAAAACTATGTGTCGGCCTAAAAAAAGTACAAATTTTCACAAATAAATATATCAACAACTATTTCAGAACTATTTAGTTAAAATTATATAGTGTTCTTACGACTACAGATTTGTATGAGGTGTTCTTTGAAAATCTAACAGCTATTTCGTCTTAGCTCTTAATATGATTGCAGAGGCGTGTAGTGATGTAGTATTCTTGTATCACTTTGGTTAATATTAAAAATTTGATGAATATCGAAACTTTGTTTTGTGATTCCCTTATTTTAATTCGACGATGAAGGTCGTAAAATCATGTTTAGTGTACACGCAGAATTCTCGAGTGTAAAGGTAAATAGCAGTGGGCCGCGAGATAAATAGAGGTTTCACGCAGTCCCATTATGATGATTCCAATCTTTGTTTAGTATAGATCTTTTTTCCCCGATACGCATTAATAGACTTTTGGCAACAGCTAAACTAGCTGTTTTTGCGATCCCATTAACATTCGAGCCAGAACACCCTTTTCGGCATAAACTGAACAGAGTTTCGAAATGTCCGTTATACACTTTTGATTACTTTTAATTAGGATGTAGCCAATGTAATATGTTTGTATTTTGTAATTTGTCAATCTAAAGTTAGCAAACCTGATCATTTGTTTTTCGGCGAATATTGTCCAGCTGGCATATTTTGTTTAGTTTTGAACACGGGCTACACTTGATATGTATTGTTTATTATAAATCGTCTTTTTTCATCAAATGGCGATATATAGAGAAACATTAACTATCAAATTAAGTAGCAAAAAAACATGTTTGCACAAACATTAACGTTTTAATTCGTTAAAATAGGTATCAAAAAGTTGATCGTATACACAAAACCTAGAGTCGATACACACTGCCATCAAAAAGGGGCGATTAACCTCAGAAACCGATTAAAAATAAATACACTCAGAGTTGTCTCCTTTTACATTTGAATTTCTTAAAAGTTTCTTATTTTTTGTTTCACTCTTTAAGTTTCAATGAAAGTGATTTACGTCACCCAGAATTCTTAGATTATATGGTAATTTTTTTTTTCGTATGATGGTTCTCTTGATATGGATAGTGTTTATGAAATAGTCTTTTGATAATCTGATTCTTCTTAATCGTTCGTCAGATAGTTGCAATTATGTTAATATGGTTATATCTTTAATCTTGTTCATGAACTGGCATCAATGGTTTACAACAGTTCTATCACTGCTAACAATAGTCGTTTATAAGACATGCATGTTTGGTTCCAGCGCAATTTGTCTAGCTGTTATTTGTCTTATGTATTTGGAGGTCGTACATCGTCTTTTTGTTAACTTCGAAATGTTTTTTGAAGCCGCATAAATACTAAAAAATCAACAAATATTTCGTAAAATATTTCGTAAAATAAAGTCAGTACATAAAAATCAGTGTTTCTAAGCTTTAAAGTGCTAAAGAGATTCAGGGTCAAGCTTAAGGTTAGACATTTCTTGAACCTAGTTGTAGCCACCAATATTTTGCATTGAACGTGTTAAGACAATAAACTAAGGTTAAATACTTTTGTATGTTTCCCGTTAAGTTGTCATAGTTTTGTCTGTCTTGTATAAGATGTGCGTCACTTTCCTTTAATTATGAACTGTGTGTTGATGACCTCGAGAACATAGTAATGAAGATAGAAAAAATATTTATGCTTAAGTGAGCAAGCGGACGGACGAACATATAAACATAATATAGAGAAACCTCCACCTGAACTTTATCGGTGTTATTCTGAAAACAGGCTCGAAAATATTAGATATATTTACAATCATCAACGTGAAACTTGCGTTATAAACTGCACATATTTATAAAGACGCACATTTGTATCAAGACTTATATAAGATTTAATCAAAGTTGAAACTTGACCTTGGCTTTGTATAAATGCACATTTTGTCAAAGATTCTTCAAAATGGCATAATGACCGGCCTGATAAAACGGGATAGGCAACATCTTGAAACACCTGTAAACAATATTTAGTATATCAATATTTTAAGTTTTGTTACCGATCTCCAAAATTAATCTAAATACATACGTACACAATGTTTTCTGCTCATATCTACTGTTGCATCTAAAACGTCCATAAAGATATTTTTCATCATTTTTATCACCATTGATCACTATCAAAAGAATAAGTATAATGCGTCATCAGTAGTTGAGTTATCTGTCTTATCTGTTAATTTTTAATAGTTCATTTAGCAAGACTTGTCTTTGCGGCCAAAATGCGCACTTAAGCCGCATGGACAAAACATCATAACTATGTGTTGCGTCGCCGCATAGTGAACCCACCCCTTTCTATGCGACGGCAATCACATGCAAAAAAATCATATATTGGCGGCGTCACACCGCCAAATATACTGTTTGAACGGTAAAAAGCACACTTATTACATTCAAACATACAAACTTGTGAACATATTATGCAAGATATCTTTCAGCTCATGCATGTGTTTTTGCGATATTTAAATTGATCGCATCCTATTTCTAATTTTATATTGACGGCAGAAAGTTAGTGTTCAAAATGTTAGTTAAGAATCTCTGCGCTTATGGAAAAAACGTCTGACAAACATACATAATATGTACATTAAATTATCGTTTCGTGTCACAATTGTTTGGCTGTAACAGTGATCACAGGAGGTTGGCGTGTGGCTATGATATTGATATAGTAAAAACATCATTTTTAATGAAAAATAATCAAATTATAATGAAAAACCAACTTCTCTGAAAAATCGTTTCGTGTAACAATTGTTTGGCTGTAACAGTGATCACAGGTGGTTAGCATGTGGCTATGATATTGATTGAGTAAAAACAACATTTTAAATGAAAAATAATCAAAGTATAACGAAACACCAACTTGTTCACTATCAAACATAATAATATATAACAAGGTGTTCAACTCAAAATGATCCGAAAACAGGGTTCATCGCTTTGAACAGCAATACCTTTATTGATTGTGCAGCGATTTCCATGAACTCAGTCTTATTCAACGCAGACATAAATAATTTCCTTTCTAGAAATGTATATATGTTGTAATATGTTTACAAATGCTGGTCAAATTTTAAGAAATAACACGATACACAACTCGCGTGACTTCTTCGCCATCGATTATGAGATACTTACACCGGCTCAATGTGTTGCCAGCAGTTGGGCAACGTTAATAATTATCTACTGCAACATGAACATTGTAAACGGATACGATATTGTACAAATTGCATCAGTAAAGTGTGTATTCGTTTTAATACAATAGTAGCATTCTTTTACATGTATTGTGTTGTTTGATGTGCAATGTTTTTGTTCCTTCATGTATTGATTTTTTTGTGCTTGACAAAATGAACATTGCTGTTATATATTGTTTCAATCTTTAATATGTAATCATGTTTATCTGTGATCCCAATTAATGATTCTATGTGATATATTATACTTGTATGCAAATAATTCCACAAAATTAAGCCTCACTGATCTCACACAATGACGTATGGGAGTTGGTTTGAGAAAACCCCTGACACAGGTTTTCCCATAAAGACCCAGCTATCCGGTAATGCCTGATTCATTTTACCATTATACTCGCAATGTAAACAAATATTATTTGGTGAAAGTTAACAACCGCAAACATGTTTCATTAGGCGACACATATGTCTTTCGATGTATAATTATATGTTAGGTGAATGAATGTTTTATATCTTGAAATGAGATAAATCCTTAGCTATCCGTTGCATCAATATTCCATTGACTAATTATTGTAAAAAAGCACAATACAAAGAGTATGCATTTAATTTGATTATATGAAGATCCACTGAAATATACATAAAAACTATATTTGCTACTTGCCAATTAGGACCAAGCATCCGGTCCGTCTAAAAACCGTATATGGCACATATCCGCGGATAAAAGCAAAACGACCGCATATGAACGAATACATGAAATAATAATGCTCTTTCTGCAACGTTTTGATTAAAAAATAATTCTTAGATGAAAAACACACGACGTGTTTGAATTTTAAATCGGTTAAAAATAGAACATTAAACAAGACGTGACGTGTATTGCCTAAGAACAGCGTTGTGGCCAGTCGATCGATTATATTTGCGTTTATGTTTTGAGAGTTACAAAAATGATAATGTCAAAAACACCCAACATTTTCAGTCGATCTTTACAGTATTCATATACTTAGTGTTTTCGTATTCAAGGAACGATTTTTATATGGAACAAATGGAAAAACATCAATAAAGCCTTTTCTGTTCATGTTCGCTATTTTAAGTCATATACGGTATCAAATCGGAACCAAATAATCTGGGAGATGTTAATTGTTGTCAATTTGACTTGAACTTAATGAATTTTATCCACAGATAAACTTTAACTGCTATAAGTTTGCTGAAAGTAAATACTGTTTTATCCGGTTTTCATTTTTTTTCTTAATCCGGTCATGTTCTTTACATTTATTATTATAAAGATCTATATTATAAGGATAGGCCCATGAATAACAAAGCTACCATTAATTATTTAATTCATATCATCTTATATTTAATTGGTTTTGACCATAAAAACAGTAATTTTAAGGTTTACAGGTTCAGGCTCATGTCCAGTATTTTGCATAAACTAAAAAACTTCAAAGCAAAATTATACCGCTATATTATTTATAATTACATTTCTCAATTTCAGAAATCTTATCGTTAAATTTGAATATTTGCAATCTTTTTCCGATTTCGACTGTAAAAAAGAACGCTTCTAGCAACTACTTTGAACAAAACGATGAAGTAACAAGATAGCTTAAGGTAATCGTCTGTATAAAACCGAATCTGCGCACTGTAAAATACTTAAATACACGCTGAACAAATCTTGGAATCGGACGACAAGTGGGACCTTTCGAATTAACAGTTTTTTAAACATGTTTTTGCTGGGAAAAGTAACAAGTTTCAGAAAAAAAATTCTGTTGAAAAGTGAGGACGTCCTTACTTTAATAACATTGTTGCTGTGTAAATTGATTTTATTAGGACTAGAGAACAGACAAAACACTTTACTATGATGAAGAACGAGTCGAATTTCACATAAACTAAGTTCATACTTACAAAAGGGCATAACCAAAAGCTTGTTACGTGTCCATAACAAAATATGCGTATTCTTATAATAAATAAATATTATATCAAGTTTTAAAGAATCAAAAGCTGATAATAACATTATTAAGGTCGCTATTAACAATCGATTTCCAGTGAAAATTACACTAGACAGTTCACGATTTAGACAGTTATTTAAATTAATTACTGTAAATAATTTACTTGTTACGTAGAATCCAAGTACATAGATTGTATTGACTTATTTTCTCAAATGGATACTTTTCTAGGAGCATAAACACAGTTTTAACGATCATTTGACGCATTTTCTCAAATGGATACTTTTCTAGGAGCATAAAAACAGTTCATTGAATAATAAATGTTTGCGCATTTGGAGCGCAAGAACATCATACGAATGTTTCTAAAAGTTTCCTTTTTAGCTGAGCGTATATATATATATATATATATATATATATATATATATATATATATATATATATATATATATATATATATATATATATATATATATATATATATATATATATATATATATTTACACACAAAACTTAAACAATCACAGTGCGACGATCAACTGAAATAACGTCGTTCCTTAGTCAAACTATTCATTTCTTGCGCATTAAAACAATTTCATAACTAGTACATAACCAACAAAGATGACAACAACAACAACCAAACTAGTATCACTTTGCCATTGGAATGTAACTGCATATAATTTCGTTCATAAATATAAACGCTTAAAATGGGACATTGTGTTGTCGCGGGCGATGTACAACATAAGAAAATGATATTAAACTTATACAGTATGACATTCACAAAAGAAGGTTGCGCCATAATTATTCTAAAGGTATTTTTACGCTTTATCTGTTATATAGTTCATGTTCCGGTATTTTTTCACCTTATAGGCACTCAGGGATAAATTTTATAAAATCATTATTGAAATAATGAATTAAGGAACGCTTCCAGAAAAACTTTTAAAGCGGACAATTCCGAATCTGATCGTGATCATCAGAATACACCACACGAAGAACACCACCTTCAGTCCTTATCTAAAATATAACGCGGGTAATTCAATACAGATATAATACGTTAAAGGGATCTTTTCACGCTTTGGAAAATTGACAAAATTGAAAAAAGTTGTTTCAGATTCGCAAATTTTCGTTATAGTTATGATATTTGTGAGGAAACAGTAATACTGAACATTTACCATGGTCTAATATAGCCATTATATGCATCTTTTGACGATTTTAAAACCTAAAAATTATAAAGCGTTGCTACGCGAAACGATTGAATAATTTGGAAAGTTCTGTTTTTGTCGTTAAATTTTTTGAAACTACGAAGATTGCTTATATAACGTATAAAATACATTGTGTATTTGTAAACGGCGGAATAGCTCAGTAGGCTAAAGCGTTTTTACTTCAGGACTCTGGCAGGACTGCAGGGGTCACTGGTTCGAAACCTGGTCCGGGCAATGTTCTTTTCCTTTTTTAAATTTTATTCTTGATTTTTTACTGGAGCTTTTACGATCCAATGTTTACATTTATCGATATAAAGCATTTAATGAATAAGTTAAAAAATGCCAAAATCTGTGAAAAGGCCCCTTTAATAACGAACATTTGATGTAAATTCTTCTTTCCGAAAAATGAATAAAATAATATATATTCACATTAGTTTACATGAATATTTCATTGCTAAAGTATATATATATATATATATATATATATATATATATATATATATATAAAGTATATATTCTGTATACAATAAATCAAATGAAAAAGTGCTAAGTCCTAGATGATCTCACTGTTCAAACGTCTGCAGATTTATTCTTTTGTTTTCATATAGAAGGTTAGTGCTACATACGTAGCATTTATGGTGTATATATGCTTTACATGTTTTATACGCACACCGATGAATTATGTCCTATATAGACATTACACAAGTTACGTAATATCCGGACTTATGTAGCATTAGGGTTATAGATGGTTTATCAGCGCCAAATCTCAAACACAATCGCACAGGGTCATTGAATATGCCGTAGTTCAGCACTGTTATTTACACAAATAACAAAAGGAAACCGTCAAATTGACAAAACCTCATACAATGTCTAATTAATTGTTTGACTATGAAAACATCGTCACACATACCTATTTTATGATCGTTTTTAGTACGCGTTTCTCATTAAAAAAACAGTTGACACATTAAGTAAAACATGTCTTTACAAACATTAAATAATCAAGACTTGTTTCATCATATGTAATACACCATCACAAATAAAAGTATTGTCTGTTTGTCATTGGTTACGAAGAAAATATTAAAATAGATTTTAACACAAATGGGTACCAGTTATCATATGAATCACAATCGACATTGATGTAAGAAAACGTCTTTGAAAACAACTCGATTCAGGTTGTAGTGTTGACATTCACAATGTTGTCAGCAAAACTGTACAGTACATTTGCTTCTTCGTTCCGTTCACCACAGCTTAGACTGCACATCTCACCGATCACCTGCCAATTCTATAATAAGTATGCATGAAATGTTAGTATTAATCTAGCATTTGAAACAATATGATCTTAAACTATTAGAAATATTCTTATATCGTAAAAGTTAAACAATCACGTCGAGCATGTAATACTTATTGTAAGCAAACGCGAATGCATACCTGGTCTACTTGACTGAGTAACCTCAGGAATCTGTGGGAATATGTTTCTTCATCAATGTGTTTTCGATAGACTTCTAATAATTTCCCTTGACCTTCTATATACATCAGCGCCGCTTTAAGTTTGTACCAAAACTTTGTGATCGTTGACTGCTCTTGAAAAACCTTTCCGAGATATGTAGACGCACATCGCTGGATGTGATTTTCGTCTTGGTTCACTTCAAATACATGATTATCTACATTTCCAAGAAGTAAATAAATGATTATGCGTTTAATAAAACATACATGAGAGTGTGTGTGTGTGTGTGTGTGTGTGTGTGTGTGTGTGTGTGTGTGTGTGTGTGTGTGCGTGCGTGCGTGCGTGCGTGCGTGCGTGCGTGCGTTCGTGCGTGCGTGCGTGCGTGCGTGCGTGCGGGCGCGCGCGCGTGCGTGCATGCGTGCGTGCATGCGTGCGTGTGTGTGTGTCAAGAAAATTATATACAAACCACCTTTATGTGCAATAAATGAACTTATGAAATAAGAGCTGTCGATAATTTTGCTCGTTCGGATATGCGTAATCCGATTAAAAAGTTATTGGACTTTTTTCTCTTATTATGATATTGACTTTCACGGTAGAAATGATGTTCATGAGCTAGTACTACCGTGTCGAATATGTTGATTAAAAAATCACTTTTCTGCACGATATAATATTCGAGAATGATCGGAATATCTCAACGAGCAAAGGACAGAATGAACGACACATAGCCGTCACACGGAACATATATTTGTAAATTTAGTAAATCATCTTACCTTTCAGTTGGGTTCAAATATAAGACTTATATAGACAATATATATAAGACAATTATACTACTCATTTTCGGAACACGATATTTGGTAAAACTACACAATTTATGATTATTATAGTTATTTCATGAAGCCGAGCCCGAAAAGGTTTTCGGAAAAAGCGCATGTTCATTTATGCAATGCTTTTCTTAGCACATGTTGGTGAACATAATAAATGTACATGCTTTTTTATCCGAAAATACGTCGGATTTTGAAATCATGGATGTTTTCTGCATATTCAAACAACAAGGATAAAAAAAGCGTTGATCATGTAAGCTTCATGACAACCTGTCCTTATGGTCCCTATTTCGAACCTACAGTATTTTGCTATTTCCGTAATGTGAATTTTTCTAGGGATTGACATGCCACATATTTTGAACATTGACCTTGAGTATATTAATCATCACGATTGGCTTTTTTCCCTCTTATTTTTCGCTTCGGTTCGATATTACTTTTTAAAAAGCCACAAGCGATCAAAATAACACTATGTTTAACTATAATATACCGATAATTTCCGAAGAAAAACGACAATTTTACGAAAGAAACGAAATAAACCGGATTTGCCGAATTGAGTCGTTTTAACTAAAGTACAATCTACAATGAATGTTGAAAACAGCAACATCGAAAAGTAACGCGGCCTTTATTTACAGATACCCTACCTTATCAGCGTTCTGTGATTTTCTATTCTACAGTATACCTGCTGATATTTTGCGCTTCAATGAAGATATACTGACTATATTATCCTGGATAGCTATAAATATTTCCTCTCTCCTGAAACATATATATATATATATATATGTATATATTTATAGACACTATCCATGGACGTACTCATCGAACTAAAATATACTTTCTTACTTTAAGAATTCAAGAACTTATAAAAAAAATATGCTTGCATAACCTTTTTCTATCAGAGTCATTGTGTGTCGGCATGGAAATATTAAGTGTTAAGTGTTTAAAACATTTAGTGCTTAAAACAAGCCCATTTTTAGAAGAAATACCGCCGATACTTCCCGTCAATAAAATCCCCTTACGTTATAATTGGCCTTTAACAATAGACCATTAATATGTTCACAATCATTTATAATGAAAATCAAACCGATCAAACTATAATAATAAAGTTGTATTTTAGACTGACATGAACTTGATTATAGCTGATGCATATGTTGTATATTCTGTTCGTAACATATATTTTTAATATCATTTGATGCACTTGATGAAACACATTTATCAGTGAAACTAAGCTAAACATAATACGGAGCTTTATCCAGTTGAATAACATACAAAAGCAATGTTAACATAAGTATACGTAAACTAGGCTGTGTGTGTATTGGGGAATATAATAAAATGTATTTACCTGTTCAATGTTTTTGATAACTCAGTTTTTATTTCTGCGACATTTCTGGTTAGAGACCTTATGTCTATTTTACGTTCCTAAAATTTAAGTATTAAAATAATGAGTTAAATTTGTATCATCAACATATGATCAAATTGCAAAGTAAAGTAACATTTCTAATTATGACATCATTTTTATATACATTGTCACTTACGTGTCCTTCAACTGCGTGCTTCATCACGGGAATTGTTGAAGTAGTAATTTCATTTGCTTTTTCATGAAGCTTTTTCAATAGAATTGATGTTGCATCGAAATCAGAACGCAATAAATTGGACGTCTTCAAAATCTAAAACACGACCATTTATACATAATAATAGCAACAGTCATTAAGATATTAGACATAGATTTATTTTGTATTTTATACATAGAATTGACGTCAATAAATTTTCATCCATTCACAGTTGATCGGATTTGATGATAATTTGCCGACTAAAATATCGTTTTATCCTGCCTCTGTTGCAAACATTGACCAAATTAAGCAGGGTCGGATAAGCTAGTTGATATCCGGCAGTACATCACGTGACCGTGATCTAACCGTAAGTATGTAGTCCTACGCGCCGATTAACATGTTGACCTTTGAAATTTATTGGGCCGCATCATGAATGTTATCGTTATATTATATATCATCCTTTTTTTCTTCTTTAAAATATATTACCGAACCAGCTTTCCGTATGTTTAAATTTCATTTACTTGATTACGCAATGTATGACGTATCTAGTGTGACGTCATTTCTCAGACAAAACATACTATCTAGTTTCTCTCAGTATTTTAGGGACAACAATTTTGACGCGGTGGTTTTAACAGTATTTGTTTTTAAATATTTTAAAGCATCGAACGAATCATAAACGTTTTTCGGATTGTGTGTTTGTCATTCATAAGTGTTAACTTCGATAGGGATAAAATAATTCGCTACGACAGGATTACGATTTCGTAAATCGGGTTTCGGCTCAGAGTGGTTGGCATTCGTCAATTCGATACAAACGCTATCAAAAAATAAAGTGGTTTAAAGTACATTTCGATAATAGAGATGAAAAACAGAAATGGATTTCGACAAAGGGATGGAAGAACAAAAAATGGATGTGTCGTTGTACATTTATTGTTATAAGCAATGGATTAAAGTTTTCATGATTAAGGTAAATAATTTTTAGTTTTTGTTTTGCTGCTGCATTTTGTTTTCATTTTTTACCAAGAAAAATATCACATCCTCCATTCGGTTTTTCTTTCTTGCATATTTTCAATGGGAAAGTATTAAAAGGAACAGTTTAATGTGGAACTATTTCTTACGTGACACAATCTGTAGTTATTTGGTTGTCAGGAATGTAGGAGGCCCGACAAGAATAATTATATTGTTATGTCAATTAATCATTTGTCTTTGATAAAATGTGTCAACGGCATGAAGCAGGATAAATCGAATACATGGTTGGTGCCGAGATGGAGAAAGTTTATCCGGTTCAGCCCGAAAAAGAAAAATAGGGCTCGCTATGCTCGCCCTGTTTTCTTTTTTTAAGTCTCACCGGATAAACTTTCTCCATATCGGCACCAACCATGTATTCTCTATTTAAACGACACTTACCTCTTGAATCAAATCAGAACGCCCTTGTAAAGTTAGACAAATTACTTCGGTGTAACGAGCTATGTCTCGTTTGGCACAAAAAATATCCATGACTGCAATGCTGTGTGTGCTCATGTCCTCGTCTAACTTTATCTGTAAAACGAACAGTGATTACAATACCTCTGTTTGGAAATGATATAATGGTTTAATACGGGGATACGATAAGCCGCTTAACAAACACATTAAAAGGAACATATTGTACTAATGAAACCATCCACAATATTATTATTGGGCTGTGTGATAACTCAATGTAGGGGTTGAATTATTAAATACAAGATTTACGTCCATACTGCGGTTTGTAATTTAAATACCAATATTTAGTATACCAAAGATGCGTAGTCGTTTTTTTCAAATTTTAGATTTCTAAACAACTCCTTTCGTCGTGCCATTTGTTCCGACTCGGTTGAAAGCGAAGTTTCCATTTCTAAGATCTTGTCTAACGTAGACCTACGATGCCAATACATACACAAGAAGTATATTGTGTTCCAACATACAAATAAATATAACGGTGTAAATAAGTAAATACTTTTGTTTCCAATCAACCTGATTTATTTGAAACTGTGGCAACTCAAAATTGGTAGATATTATCCAAAATGTTCTTCGAATTACAAATTACTACATGCATCTTAAATATTTTCACCTCTCACATCCGTATAATAGTTTAAATTTTATTGTACAGTATACCTCTCTTGACTCCCTTTGTAACATTCCTTTTCATTCCTCAACATAAAGTTTGCTTCCTTCATCTTGCTGTAAGATAAACATAAAGTTTGAGCAAATCACATGCATCGTTAATATGGAGGTATTTCAGATTGAAATATGACTGAAAACATGGTGTGTTTTTTCTTGAACAAAATATGAAAACTGAAAACACAGAAAAATTGAAACTATTAAAGAAACTTAAAGCGGGTATATACGATTTTGTCAAATATTTATGAATTTATATAAAATGTGTAAAAAAACTTATTATATATATATTTCAATATAAATTAAAATAAAAGTTAAGAAGAACATGTGTCGAAAAATGTGAAATAAGCCAGATATTCAATTCTGAAATTGAAAACGGCTGTACAGCCAAATTCGCCAGCATGTATACCATACATGTACGATGTGAATCTAAACTTAGTTTAACGGTTTATTTGAATTCCTGCAACGATATCTATTCATACGACACACGAACACTTACTCCGATCCTAATACAAAGACGAATGTTTCGGTTATTGTAGGAAAATATGTACGTCACAATCGGCTCGGGACGCTAATTTGTCTTTGCTGCATTTTATGAAATTCGGCTTTAATGTATAATTTTTCTTGCCTATTTTGTGTTATTGTAACATATTTTATCAATATATTACAATTAAACACATATAAAAATCGTATATACCCGCTTTAAGTCAACCCTACTTGTATCGTTTTTGAAGAAGATCTCTTTGTTTTTTCAGTTGTTCAACTTCTTCCTCTTTTTCGCGCAGTCTGTAATACAATTTTGATTAAATTTTAATAATAACAAGACAATAATAAAATTATTTGAACATAGAAAACATACAATTGATATAAGTAAAGTCAAAATCTGGTTGATTCAATACATTTTATTGGTTAAACAAATATTTAAACTGTTGGGTGTTATTATTTTGCGCGTTAATTTTTATCTGTCATCTTGTCTTGTCCGATCAAAACTTAATTCGAATACTGATGCATAGAATTTACCGAAACTTTGCTAAATGTATCACCTATGCCTATGGTCCATTGGTCCGTGTACATGAAGTAAACATCAGGGAGTTTCATAAAGAATTGTTCAAATGATGATGACAAAGATAGTGAAACGTTTTACAAGAAAATATACTTATTAAAACAAGCAGACAATTTTAAATATCTATAAATCATAAAATAATTGTTTTTTCCTGGCCATTATATAAAAAAACTTGATAAAATTAATGCTCTAGCGATTGCGACGTGAGCTGAAGACGTGAACATCCTATAGGTATTTTTGAATGAAGATCTTCGTAAACATAACAGAATGCCTATTAAAGTATTCAATACATGACGACATGTATACCCGTCTTTGATCATTTTAAAGTTATTGACAGTGTTTTTAAAGGCTAAAATGCTATAATGTGAAAATACACTGCCATGTCCATCCTTAATTTTTAGGAATTTAGAAAGGAAGAGAAAGGAATGAATAAAATATAGGCTCGAAACTTCCATTGGGATTTTGTTAAGATAATATAATTCCCACATTTTTGTTCTACATTTTGTAAGTCGGTTACGTGGATTTAAAGCTTTTTCACCCGGTCAAATTAACGCAAAAATTTGCGGGAACTATAGAGGTCACATGTATATCTTAATCTTCATGACCTTAATTAGTTTTTAATATATACAGCTTTGACAGTATGGTCGTTAAACGTTATGCCATGCATGTGTAATTTACTTTAAACTCATTTGGGTAATATTGTTTTTGATGACGTCCTTAATAACAAACTTAAAAAAACACTCGATATGTCAAATGAGGTACTTGCCGACGTCGCGTAGTCATTTTTATTTGTTCGGTGTTTAATACACTATGAAGCGGAATATCGTATTGGCGCACGCACACAAACAGGTAGACAAAAATCAAGTGAATTTCTAGTGTTTAGGGAGCATATTCCTACGTTTCTTAAGACAAGTTAGCTATGCAAAAACTCTAGAGTCATAAACTAGACTAACTGAGTTGTGTTTTTTCCATCCGATACTATACAAATAGACTGTATACATATAAGTTAGTCCCTTTGACTGTAATGTTTTTCCTTATAGTACAGTTTTATTTTTGAAAAGGTTTCAATGATGTTTATATATATTCAGTATATACAAGACATCCCCTGATATACTTTTGGTCGTCATCATGAATACTTGAACCTCGAGCGTTGGTCAGATTATTTTTTCACACGTACCCCTTTTCATTACGTTTAAGAAAGTTAAGCAAGGTTTAAAAAAATGTCAAGTAAATGAAATAAATTTGGACTTACTGGATTATAAGCTTCATCTTTTCGGATTCAGCATGACGTATTCTGCAAAGAAAAAAACAATTATTAGATGTCAACTGTGTCGTGACAAAAAAGAACTTACATCTTAATAATTTTATGGGAAAAAACAACTCATTGTATAGTACAAATATATGCAAATACTTTTTTTTCAGTTTCAAAATGTCTCCTTCTCGTGCAGATAGTTCTTCCATAATTGTACCAATTTCTGTGGATAAATTTATCTCAGCTCGAATGCATCTTTCCTTCAGCTCCCTGCAAAAAAAATAAAAGAAATAATTATCAACAAAAAAGTCACATACTTATTAATTATAAATATTTTACGGATCTCGTTATAATAAAAATCACTATAGATTAAATTCACGCAATTCATTTGTCTTCAATGGTTTTGTACTGCTCAAAATTGCTTTGAAATCAAATGTTGTGTCAGCCTCCTATGGCGGTGCAACAATGTTTGAATTTCAGCAGTTATTTCATCAGAAAGCAGTTGCTGTGTTTCAATTTGCTGCTCATTTTATGACCACAGCAGACAGTGAAAAAAATGGAGAAATAATTTATAAAGTATCATTTGTGTGTTTATGCGATAGAGCGCAAATCATGCGTCACTTTTTTCATCTAATTACTTTTGAAGTTCAACAAACAACAATCAAGATCTATATTTAACGCTTAACAATTGACATGATATGGATATGTTTAGATTGTTGTAAATAGTTTCAATTAATCCTCGTATTCAAACATATTTTTATCAACAAGAATGATGATTCTGTTTTGGAACTAGGCTCTCAAGAAAATGATGGTGGTAATTTAAGTCCATTCAAATACGGGGTCTATCATTCTGACATAATGAAGTATTATGAAAAGTGAACGAGTCATTGGAACAATTCAGAACGTTTTCGGTGTTTCTGTTGGTTGCTCTGTATGACACCGTATTGCAAATGCACATGGTAAGAAATATTGTGATGTTTGACAAATGAGTTTTGTTTATTATTAATGAATGTTTATATAGTTGATTCTATAATTATATGTGTAATGTAAACTGTATTGAAATTATCGAAATTCATGTTAAATCTCACTCATGTACTTTGTGTTCACCCATGTTCAATAAAACAAAATGTTTTTAAACGGTCCCTGACCTTTGTTTGAAACCCAGATGTCACTTTTTTCCTTAATGGAAACGTTTTTGTATTGGAGAATCTTGTTACGAAAATGTGTGTTTATTTTCTCTAAATATTACGCGCATAGTTATTAAAACTCTAGTGCATGTAAACATGTAAGTTAAAAACATGCTAAATTAAGAGTTGTTTTTATCTAACATATATATACCCATCGATCCAGCCCTCTAGTTGATAGTCGACCTAAGAGATCAATAACAAGACAGTTTTGTATCTAATCAGTAAATAGTAGAAGCTACTTGTGTCTTCAAGCAGTAATTGAATAAGTTTGTATATACTTACCTTATTTCTTGACTGGTTTCCTCTTTCAAGACGATATCCTATTAAATCAAGATACATTCGTTTTGATACAATACAGTCAGGTGATAAAGTTGATTTTTTGACATGCAAATGTATGTTGTTGTTTTTTTTATTTAATAAATGCATATATCGTAGAACATGACATAACGTGTATGCTATAGGGTTATATTAGAGTATTGATGTTGTATTTAAACAGTCGAATATTCAGTATGTGGTTATATATATATATATATATATATATATATATATATATATATATATATATATATATATATAAATGACCACCGTGATAAAATTAAATACTGTTGAAAACAGCGAAAATTCCAAAAAAAGGTACGAACGATAGAACAAAAGAATAAACAAACAAACGGACGAACGATTGGCAGTAGAACAAACAAGCAAGCAAGTAAGCAAAGACACAAAACATACGAACAAAATGTTGTTTTGTTGTTTGAATACACCACCATTTTTTATACAATCGTCATAGATCGTACTATTACCCGACATTGGACTTAAGTACATTAATAACATTTCAAACACATAGATATCATTTTCATTTTTGGGAAATAGAGAGAGACGGTATTAATGGATTATAAAATTTATTTATTTTAAATTGCATTAAAGTTCATGTGTTCTATATCTTTGATGCTCTCGAGCAACGTTCATACCTCGGCTATTTGTTCGTCTGTCGTCGTGCCTACATCAGCTGTTTTACAATAGAACTCATACAAGTGGGTTTTCAACGAGTTCTTTGCGTTCCTGGAAAAGAATATGTAGCGTGCAATGTTTTGAGATTGGTGAATGCTTGAGTTGTATACAGTAATGGTGATTTCCGGTATAAAGCGTTTATACAACCAGTTTAAGTGTGCAATGTTAAACCAACAAATGAGTGTGCATATTGTTATATGCAATTAATAAAATAACATTAAATGGCACAATAAAAATTATAACGATTAAGTTTGCGCCGATACCGACACATTTGATCGCATTTGTCGCCAAAAAAATCTTCACATGTGTCGTATCAACAAATTTGAACTGACGCATGGTGATTTTCCGATAGGGAGTATGGTCTGTGAATTGATTTTCGATTGTACATCAGCAGATCAGTTGAAATTAAAAAAGAAATAATTTCGTTTTCGTTCTGGTCTTACATTTTCTGAAGTTTTCTTCCATTTTTACGTTTATCAACGTATTATCTGTGTGTGGAAAAATACCATGATCGAATAAACCTGCTCTAAGGACATTTAGCTATGTATTTATGTGTACCAAACAATAAATACAACAATATGCAAGGAATCATACGATCACTATTAATAAAGATTAAAAGGGTAATATCGACGGATGTTTTCCTTTCGAAACACACGTATTTAAACAATGCATATAGCCTGCTATCTTTCAAATATGTTTCTAGTAACAAACATGTACTGACTTAATCATTTTGAATAAAATAAACTAACAAAATATTGTGTCGATACACGCCTTCAGAAGGATTTATACCTATAACACAATATTAACCTTATCAATATGCGTTGCATGATATAAACCATAATGAAGTTGACTTAAATACCCCCGTTCCAGTTATCAAGACAGCATTATCTATTGTATGAAAATATTTAACGTAAAAACCGTCGATGTATTGCTTTAATAATATGCTCACACTTTCTTCCTAAATGACGTTTTAATTTTATGTATTTAAGCTCGATTGCATTGAAAGCCTAAGGATTATTTGAAACACTCTCGAGTTCTAAATGACGTGCATCTTAACGGTCACTGAAACGGTGTGTATGGTCTCTGCAGTCATTGTATTCTTCATTTCGTCTTAAGGGTACTTTATAAGCTTTTAAGTTTAAACTAGTATGTACAGTGATATTACTTTTGTAAAACGGTTCATAAAAAAGTATAGATAATTAAGATAGTTTAAAACGGAAACAGCGAAACAGGCTGTCGGAATCTTTTATTAGAAATAACGCCGGTTTAAAAAAACGGATATTTACTTTGTGAATTTAATGTCTACATCTACTAAATATGATATTGTGTTTACAATTATAATAAAATACTAAAAGAAATATCGCAGTGTTTAATTTGCAAGATATTTGAGGAAATCGAGTTGTATGGTTACTTTGTCTATGCACAGTCTATGCAGTTATAGCAAACTTGTTATCCATGCGTTATATGGTAGATAATATGCTTACGCAAATTTCTTCTCAAGAAGGTCTACTTGCGCCTGTAATTCGTCGACTTTGTCTTGCTCAGGATTTTGAAGTCTAAAAATAAACATTTGGCTAACATTAAGACATTTTTTTCGCTCCATGCTTCATATCTGAAATGTATGCTTGAAACAATGAACCCCGTAGCTTTATAAGTTGTTTTACTAATTTCTCTGGATAGTTGGAAAATGACAACTTTTATCGCAGAATACGTTAACTTGCGTTCATAATAATTAATTTATTAATCAATATTTAAAAGATTATTTATCTAATCAAAAGGAAATCGAATGTAAACAAAAAACATCTACAAACAATATCCAATACGCTTCTAGTCAATAGAAAAATAGAACATTAAATTGTTGGAAGTAGTTGTAAACACGTATTATACATGAAAGGCAGGTATTACCTTTAGCGGACCCCCGTGCTTTTTCATCATGTTCTATTAATATTTTTTCACGTTCCTATACTAATTTTTTAATATATATTTGCAATTTAATGAGCTTCTTAGATAGGCAATCCATAATTAAATCCTGTTAATTTAAATCCCAATTGTCATAGAAATTTATAGAAATATAAAGGTAAACGTTTCATCCCCAAGATATTTTTGCTCCCGTGACTTAGGTGTACAACTTTTAAAAAGCACCAATGATGATTTATTTTAACAATTGATACAATGTCATTCAATTGTTTATATGATGTCGTTTGAAATTTAATATTAGCTGTAATGGATTACATTATTATGCATCCGAGCTAATCAATTTGTATTGCTTATTCGGAAGACCATCCAGAGAGCATTCCTGTACAGATTTATCGATTTAGGCTTTTTTGTCTCTCAAAATGATCACCGGCAAAAACCATCTATTTAACATTTGTAAATGACTACCCAATAATTCTTCTTTTAATTTTTTATCAATATTTGCCATTAATTTAGGCGCAGATGTCCCTCTCAGTTTAAACCCCCGAAACCTAGATTTAGTTTAGAGAGCGTCCGTAGGATAATGTCTGAATAGTGTAATCAAATTCTTATGAGACAATAGTTTATTTATGGTAAACATAAAAATATATATATATATATATATATATATTATTTACGTTCATATGTTTAACAAAAGACGTTGGTTTAAATATTCTAATATTAAATTTTACATTTAAATCGTAAACACCTGCTATAAGAACAGGTCTCCTCAATTATGCATGTTGTTAAAAATATAGAAAAAAAATCAAGGAAATTATTATTCTATTAGTGTAAATTGACTATTGGATATATTCGTGGTACTTCAAGTGTTATTGTTGTTGTGCGCATAATGTGCCTAGCTTCACCAGTAAAATTTGGAAACAGGAACATAATACAACAATATAGGTCTTCATTAACCTATCACCGCTCAGTTTGATTGTCGTCTGTAGAATCTCGGTATAATGTCAGCACACGACAACCGATCAATTATTTATATCAGATTTATTCGCCCACTTTATCAATCAATACAAATAATATATATATGCCACTACTCTGAACATTGTATTGGTGTATTTTATTCATATTTTTGGTTTTATTCAATTGACTACATGCATTCAATAGACGTTTCTTCCTGTTTGGTAAGTCACGAATAGAAACGTTATGAATAATTATAAAGGTCCCAACAAAGAACGTGCGTATCACGTATGATCCTATTTGATTACGATATATTAAAAGGTGTTAAATAGTTATTGGATGTTTAAATAACTAATTCAACAAACAGAGTTAGATTTTGGTGCGTAAATAAATAATTTTGAATATAAAGTGTATCGCTGTGAAATGAAGAACTTGTGTGGTCCTTTTTTATTTTGCCCTGTACACAATTCTCAAAGTGGATAGACACGCAACAATATGTACTGATCTAATAACACATGTACTCACTTTCTGCCATGGCCATTTCCATGAGCGTCACCCTGTTAAACCACAAAAGTTTGTGTTTAAATAACAGTAACACAACTGCATTGACAAACTGGATGAACTAATTGTGTGAGGGGACTTACTAGCATGACTGTTATTCATTGTGCATATATGATTACACTTTCGGCAATATGGATATTGTGTAGTTATTATATGTGTAAAACGTCGCTTTATTAGAAGTAGTTTTATTTGTATTGTAGATGTGATTGTGATGTTGTTGTTGCTGCTGTTGTTGTTGGTTGTGGTGGGGGTGGTGCTATTGTTTAAGTTGTTAGACACAACATTTCAGAACAATCTCATAGTATAATCGCAAAGTGTAAACATACCTTCTTGTGTATAACTGTGCTGCATTCACCGGTGGTCGTCGCCCCCTCTTTGCCTGTCGGTTTAAATGCCATTGTGCATCAGGCGATTCTTATCCTAAAATGCATTGTTTCGAAAGAATCTCTAGCATATGTATAAGAATCAACAATAACTATTTAAATCATGAACGTTCAAAAATGACATCATGCAAAAATACACGGCCATATTGAATGTCGAATTTCAATTTTGTGTTAAACAAACTTTGGGCAATTAGAAAGATGGATACACCACTTTAAACGAGAATAAAACATTGATTTCGACATATCTAAAAATTACCTGTTTCATGCTTTGTGAAGTCGCTGCGAGAAATAGCTTAAACTTTACAACAATTCAACGCAACACAATGGCTGCGATTGGATCAGAAATGTGAGTCATCTGACAATAACATACGAACAAAATACTAATGTATGCATATTGAAATAGATATGCTGCGATGATGGAAAGATACGATAAAGTTATGAAAGCTTAATTGTGTGCACAAACTTAGAAATCACAACATGACATTAAAGTACAGACACAGTAATAACATCAACAACAACAAAAGTGGAATTTGCAGTTAACGGTTGGAATTTTTTTAACGGCTATGTCTTTTGCTTTTATTTCCTTCTGTAAAATTAACAAGTTCACATGCAAATTAAATAATGGCTGCTTAAATAGTAAATCCATGAATTGTATAGACACAGGTAAGTAAAGTTTTTATTCGCAGTAATTTTTTTTATCCTTTAGTGTTCCTATATGCACGGCATATCAATATTTGTTTTACCGTCTGGGTAGCAAATTGTCAAAAGGTACAAAATTTACACTTTGATCTTCAAATCGAAAGTTGGCTGTTATATGGTCTCATAATAATAGAGGAGGCTTTTCAGTGGCAAATATTTCAATAATGTAGGACCTATGTTTTGGAATTCACTGACTTAAAATTTGAGATAAAATTAGTCAAGGGACACCTGTATGAACCATTTTAAAACTTTCTTCTTTAGTGACATATATTATAAATATAAAATTATATTAGATTTATAATTGTGAATAGTTGTTATGTATACATCCTTAATATCTCTTCCGTAATTAACCGGTGTTGCCCTTTCATGAGTTTTCTTCGTTTGATGACTGTGAATTGGATTTTGTATAAGTATGTATGCACTATTTCCAATCTTTGTTTGATTTGCACTTCACTGCTTAATACGTGTGAAACGCTGTTGGATATTTTTTATATGTATAAAGATACCTTTAAGTAAATAAACAAGTATCATTAAACCATATTTGTTTATTGCATATATTCATGTATCATTCTTAACGATCTCGTCGATATCTCAGTTTTTGAAAAATGTATACTTTGAAAGGCATTATGTCTTTCTTTAAAAGCCGTATATTTTATTTGATTAAACCGTGATACGACTACTTAATACATGTCATTAGTTGCATTATAAACATTATTGAACACGTAGAAATTCTATACCAACGATTTAAAGCGATAACGCCTTTAAATAGCATCAATTTGCTGATTTATTGTCAATTTAATTAAACTTACTCAATGTCTGTTATATATATTATCTGAACATTGACAAAGCTAAACTACCTAATAAACCATGTATAAGGAAGTTGGTTGACAGCGTTAAATATGTCATTAATCCTACAACAATTAAACTTGACATACGGACTGATAAAATCACCAATTATTTTGGTGAAGAGGTGTAACAATATAGAAATAATGATCTTAAATCATCGGTAAGATCATTGGTTTTATGTTATAATTAACTCAAAATCGTTAAAGTTTTAATTACAAAAATCATTATAGTCTTACCTGTAAACCAACTTATGCCACTGCATGCAAATACCTATGAAAATATATGAACGTTATAATATTGATATCTTTCTTACACTTCTGACTTATTTACTTACGGAACACCGAAACTATCTTATGTTTCTCTCTTTTCCTTAATCGGTTGATGGGTTGATGTGTGATAATTGATATATCAAGCTATTCAGTATATTCACATTGTCAACGTGTACTTCTTTTGGTTTGCATTAACCCAATATATGCATATATTCTTTTTATAAAACACTATATGTTTCTTTGACAACAATGTTACGTTAAATGTAAAACTGTCGTTTTATGTAAATTCAATACCCAAGAGACATGCAGTTTTTAATAATAGTATGTTCGTGTTTTTTTTTAATATTCAAGTGCATATCACTTCCGATAATGTCACGAGCATTTTTTTAAGTTCAATGTGCTGCGGGATATAGTGTCATGTTAATATGAAGTATACGAGTATGGTGAATACTGTTATTGTCACTATATTTTGTGTTTTAATCTTTCCAACCTTTAAACATGTAATTGAAGATGGACTAACAGCTCATGTTAACTGTTTATGTCAGCTATTTATAATCAAAGTACTCAAAGTACTGGTGGGGCGATTTTGCTCAAATTTTGTGGTCGTTAAAACACTTTACACCGTGATGCCAACAAATCACCTTTTTTTGAAGAAAACGGAAGTTAGGAAGGGTGACAGGCTGTCAACATTTTGTGATTTAGCTATTGGAGTTAAATGTAAATTCTGCTTTTTTTAACAAGTCATTGTCGTATTTGCCAATTGATAGCTAAACTGCGAAGATATAATACACTTACCCAGTTCCAAACTTGACATAGATTTGATAAAGACAAGCATGGCAGTAATTTCTTATTAGTACAGTAAGGTTTATGGATCGTTCTTGCCTAAGTACACGGGCCTTCGTGTGTGTCTAAGCATAAAGTAAATCCATTCAATATCAAGTAAGATACGGAAAATGTTAGTTTTTGAGCAATTGGATACTAAAGGTCAATGTTAACCAGGGGTCAAGCTAAAAAAGTCAACAGACAGGTCTTGTCCAAAGGGGTGTTCTGTCAAAGAATTAAGTAAATCCATTCAATAATAGGGTAAAAAGTGTCATCCTACTTCGTACTCGAACCTACGACCTCGTGTTTATCAGTTAACTGCTCTACCGACTAAGCTAGCCGGGCGGAGACATTTGCCTCCGCAAAATGTACTATTAAAAAAATCAAACATTTTCCGATAGCTTTGGACTTCTGGTTGGTCCATTTTTGCAACGGAAAATACCGATGTATTTTGTCACAGTACTTTTTGTGGCGCATTAGTACTAAAACCATGCGATTGGAGCTATTTTGTTTGCGAATGCAGAATCTGGAGATGCAAAGTGGTTGGTTGCAGTAACGGACTTCTTGTGTGCTAAACATGTTCGAAATAGTACCTTTGCGGTACAACGTGAAGATTTCAGGAGAGGTGGATGTGTTTTTCGAGCCGCACCCTTGAGACAATGTATTCCCAGATCAAATGAATTTTAAGAAATATAGTGCATGGTTACCCACGGAATAATTTGGGGGAAAAAATGAAATCCAGTAAGATATTTTTCACACGACGTTAAGAGTTCAAGCAATATATAAGGAAAATCAGCGTATTTATTGGTTGTTATAGTGTGTCACCGACATGAAATGATGAAACGCTTTCACGGCCGTTCAGAAAAATAGTTTTAACACCTTGTGGAATTTACTCAATGTTTTTGTTTTCCATAAAAGGGTTTAACTTATTTGTATTTTTGATATTGGTTGTTAATGTCATCAGACTGTTTTATACATTGAAATGACGTTATAATCTCTGAAATAACGTCTACAAACGTTCATGTTAATAGGATCAAGATAAGTATAGTATCAAGCCACTGACCACGGCAAATGATTGAAAAAAAGCATTCACTTGAAAACTATTACTATTGACGGGTATGGCGTACCATACATTTAGCCTCTGCGATATTGATTCAAGCTTGATTTGGCGAAGCCATTTAAAGGTTCGACTAGTTAACAAATACACAGTGTGGAAACGATTTCACCGTGGACATGATGTTGTGATGGCTATTGTAGGAAAGTAAAGATTTTGAAATGTTTCATTGTATTCATATAAGGAAAAAAAGTAACGCCAGAGGCGGGGTTAATTTTGACCAAAAGAGCATGATTTGAACAAACGTTGTAGAGGACAGATATATGTCACATTAGTTATCCCATGCATATGATCCTGCGATTTAAGGTATTTTTTTCTGTATTATTTCACTATATACGTTTAAGGAAAACAAGTAATCTTTAGGACCGGGCCGAGTGTGATCACATTGACATTATTTCAACAAACTTGATAGAGAACCACACAAGGCCAAAACGATAAATTGAGTTAGATAACAGCATGCATCACTCGCAATTTTTCCGCAATACGGGTTAAATGCAATTATCATAAACATTTCGATCAAACAAGCGCAGTTGTCTTCACTATTTTTATATACATCATCTCTGAAAATCGAGCATTAAATACATGTGAAGTAGTCATACCGGATTACATTTAAATTGGTTGTATGACAATAACGTGTTAATAAAAAATATACATGTCCCGTTCGCTTTTAAGCTGTTTGAACGACTTTCTTGATTGTATATGTCATTATGTGTAATTGAAACTTATTAAATAAAGGGATCGTCGTTGAGTACATATCCGAAATACATGCGATGTCTGAATTTCAGCATGTGTTTAAGTGTATATTTATTACTATCGCAATCCCAACATTAATTCGTTTATACGCTGTGAATTATACTTCACGGCCTTCCGTTCATTTGGATCTAATCAGCTTGTGTAATATCTAGTCCCAAAACTTAGATCATTGATGGGTTTGGATTGTGTTATCGATATAGATCTTGAGTTGTGCTTGACAGGACGGATTTATACCGTAACACGGTCCAATATTGCAGGTCAGTCATTTGAACATATTTAAAGATAGTAATGTTTTATTAGTTGAATACTATTATAAAACATGGTCTCCAAAACACAAAGACACAAACATGCGTTGGCTAATGCGTTTAGTTTCAGACCTTAAAAAAGCAGAACAGGTATTTTAATTTTCTGTGTATAGATATTTATTGTACTTAAAAGGAACGTAACATACATATATATATATATATATATATATATATATATATATATATATATATATATATATATATATATATATATATATATATATATATATATATATATATATATATATATATATATATATATATATATATATATATATATATACATATACTTAATTCTGGAACAAGCGTAACCATATAAAAAACTAATTGCGAATATGCATTTCTCCAGGATTAAGAAATTTACATTATCTAAATTAAAATGATTTCATGTGTCATATAGAGTTCCTTTTGTTTTAAGGAAGTGTTTATCAGTAAACGCTGAACAAGACCTTTTTACGGAAAGTTCTTTGGGGTATATATGTTTGATAATCTGTTTAAAGAAAGGATAATTTATGTTAACAATATCATATATATATCTACAAGTTAGATTTAAACTATACATACATTTTATGTGATTAGTTTTTTCCATAAACTTAGCGTAAAGTGTTGTTATAAACAATAAAAGAATAGATCAGCAAAAACAGGTGCACGGTTAGTCCCCATGAAGACGGCATTTTCTCATTGAATTTATTTAAATGTTTATCAAGAAGAAAATTTGGGCAAAACAAAAGTCTAAACATGTCAAAATAATATACTTTTTCTACAATTTCATTGGTAAAAACGCTGTTTTAAAAAATGACGTACGGTATGAGATTTCTCTCTAACTGATGTTCTATAAGCAAAGTATGTTGCCTTTTTATGAGACTGTGCGTCCGTGTAGCTATCTTTGTTGAAACGTCATGTGTACGAGCACGGAACACTTTGTCATCTTTTTTCTGATTTTATTAAATATTAAAGACTTCCGAAGTTATTTTTCTATATCGTGGCTATTCTCGCAAAACTCATTACAGTACTAACAGTAGTAAGTTGTTCGAATTTAAATAGACATTAGTTCATTAGTCAAATACAATTGTTTTGCTTTTCACGACTCTGACTTTGCTATAGAAGAACTTTTGAAGTTTGGCGTCCAGTTAAGAGAGGGTAACTTACTATTATCATAATTGATGTGAACCGTTCAATTGCTGCTCTTATGAATATGTTCGGACATTTTATTGAATAGATGTCTAATTTGTATATATAATATGCAGTAGTTTCCGACAGTTGCCTTGAAATAGTCTAAAAATAACATACTCGTCAGACTATATTAATATTTTCTTCTTTACAGAAAGGAATTACACTGAATGTCTTTTGAATTAAGATTCATCCGTGAAGAAATATTATTTTTTTTTAAAGTAAACTCTTTTGACAGTCCTTAGCAAATCTTAACTGTTCCAAATGTAAGCCACAAAACATCATTTTTTTATTTGCTTCACCAATTTTTGAAATATTCATATTATGCCTTTTGGATTAGTTTCATGCAGTTCACCTGTTATAACATGATCAACAGGGCTGAAGATACATATGGCTTTTGCACAATCTTGTGTTGAAAGAAAACAGTGTCATTTGTATTT
This sequence comes from Dreissena polymorpha, assembly GCF_020536995.1. Lineage (NCBI taxonomy): Eukaryota > Metazoa > Mollusca > Bivalvia > Myida > Dreissenidae > Dreissena > Dreissena polymorpha. The sequence continues at coordinate 89,760,940 of NC_068364.1, forward strand.
ACAAAATGATAATTAAAAACAGTACTCCGAACTGATTTACTATATGTATAACAAATTAGTCATGTTTACACTAAAGCGTTAATTTCAGTCATGTTAATGCAGTGAATGTCATCAGAATCATAAATAATATTTAAAAATCGTTAGTTATTAAAAACGTGCAGCTTACAGTACACATATTGTAAGTTTTACATTTTGTTTAAATATGGCTATAAATAGGGTTCATAAAAGTACCACGTCATACAGGAACGGTAAGTCTTTTTAGGATTTAAACAGAGTGCGATCAATCTTTAAAATTTAACATTTAATTCCATTAGAACTCTTTCAAAACTAAACTCTCGCTCATACCGTTAGTTGTTGCATAATTGTCAATATCTGGATAAATTTCGTTCATAGAAAAAAGCGTTGTCATAGCTGATAACAGCTGTCAAGCTTTGACCTTGTGTTTTCAGCTGTTTATGAGTCACGTGGACTGAATCATACAAAGAAGATTCAGCAACCTTGGTAGCTTTCATTCGAGAATATTCGATTGATAAAGGAGGACTCTGTAAACGCTGTGACTATGGTAAGGATATATCAATAGTGAGTGAACGTACGTGCTTGCGTGTGTGTGTGCGCGCATGTTTGTGAACGTTTGTTTTAATTCATTACATATAACAGACGAACAAGAAAACCAGCTCAGAGGTATGACGTAAACAACAAAACGACACATTCGATTAATTTCGGGATATTATGACGAAAAAAGTATGTTTTATAATCAGATTTGCAAGAGCCTAATTTCGACAGTTATCTTATTTTGGCATCTTTCAATCTATTATTGAAGTCAATTTTAAGCAGTTTTATATAGCTATGTGAAAACCGTGACTACCTACATGTATGTTAAAATTAATTTAAATCACAAATCGGTACTTGACATTTGTTGAAAGTCGAAGCTGATAATCCAAATGTTCAGGAAATAACGTTGTCGGAGTTTGTTGTTTGTTGCTGCTAATTTGTGTTGTAATTATTCCTGACCGTGATGGTGTTCCCAGATTTAAAAACAATATATACTATAAAGGTTTTATATGTTCTGCTCATACATTAATGACTTAAAAACAAGAATAATATAAATATTGATAAACTAAAAATGACAAATAAGATTTTTTTAAACATCACGTTCGTTTCTTTGTATGAAGTTTTTTTGTCTTGCGTTGGTCTCAGTTTTGAGAAATATAAAAGCAATATATTGTAACTTTTGGGTTTTATTTTCAATAATTAATTGTGTGTGATTATACGAAGCTGTTCAACATTCTTCTTCATATTTGAAGAATTAACATTGTTAACGCTTTGTAAATCAGTTCTTTTCCAAACGATAAGTTCCGTTCTACGTTATCATTTTAGTCTTCAAATTGATTTATATGGCAGAGTGTGAATAAATCATCAAATTCAATCATCATGACAGAAGCAAAATAAACTAACATGTAAAAGCACTGCAAGAAATAAAAAAGTCATATATTAGACGATACACATTGTTGAACATTGTGAATAACTGATGTGTCGATGATGATACTAATTTTCAATTGTACATTTGAAATAACAAACAAAAACACATCCATGTTTAGGTTTCACTTCTTCATAAGAAACCTTCTTCTGTGACTCTCTGATTAAACTCCTTTAATTGACGTTTCGGCATAATGCCTTTATGAAAACAATGGAAATTATATGTTAACTACATTTTTACGTCTTTTGACTGCACAATTTAAATAACTAAGAAAAATGTTTTTAAACGTCAAATGACGTTGTACATGATGACGTCATAAATGGCGTTATATAAAATGGCGCCCAAAAAATGTAAAAATTCGCCAAAAATGAAATGACGTTAAACACTTACATATTTTGTCTTAATCTTATGTTAAATGTGTGCTTTATATATTTAATAAATTGATATTTTACAATAAAACAATCATCATCATATGTAATTATAATCTACCTAAACTTATTATCATAAATTAAATAGGGTAAACTTATTTTATGACTTAAATTATTTCAATCCATATCTATGTAAAATATTATAATGATATTTGATTAAATAATCATATATACTTGCTATTCTATATATCATATACACATTATGGATAAGATAAATTGCATAAAGTACTATTATTTTTACATTCATTTATGTTGATGATTAATATAAAATGTTTTTCACATATATTTTTTACAAGAAAGTTTCCCGTAGCAGGACATCAAGTTGATTTTTTGTATTTAGTCCATTTGGAAATTGCGTTTGAAACTTCTTTATGAATTCCAATTCTTTTATATAAGTCTGTAATAACATGAACTGTCTCTTATTTGTGTTAACACTGATACACCCATATCCTGCACTCTGTGGCCAGCACCATTGAAATGTTCTGAGATTGGTTTATCTCTTCGTAACCGCACGTCAGCCTCGTGTTCTTTGGCACGTTCCTTTAATGATCTGCTTGTCTCTCCGACGTATACCATCTTTTGGCATTTAATACAGAATATACCGTACACCAAGTAAGAATCTACGGAAAAGAGGATATCCAAATAAATTTGTAAACCATGAATTATCCCGAGTTGATTTTAAACAGACGTACAAAATATGCACTTGTCATTTAGATTAAAATTATATTCAAAAGTGCGCTAAAATTATTGTTACGTGAATAAAACTAGTTATATCTTTTGCAGTTATAGTCGCAAAATATGTACCATATACACCGATTTAAAATCAATATCGTCAGATGATTTCTGGATTTCTTAGAATCAAATCACTCTTAAAACGCCATTACATTTACATAGCATTCGCTTGGACAATCTTTAGGGAAATCAAATAAAACGGTATATAAAATTTGACAATTAAGGCTTAACCATTTGTTTTATATTCACGTATATCTGTTCGCAACACAAGGATATACTGAGCTTTTCTCTCATCAACGAAGAACAACCTGTGTGCTAATTAAAAATGCACCAGTTATACTCGTCTTCATTGACACTTTGAAATATGTGGTGAATGTACGGATGCGAAATACCATTAAACCGCTGAAATGACACTACTTTGTTGTTTGTTGTGCATTTTAGGTAGATACATGTACCACAATCAATATCATATAACTGAAGATGAGCTCAGGTTAAAGCAGTGGTGGGATAGGTTTAAACTGCTTTCAAAGGCTAGATGACACATAAAGGATTATATAATATAGTTACTATGAACATATTTATTTTATTCCAGACATTAAAGAAAATGTTCCAGAAATTATCAGACATTGAGATGCATCATATGCAATGTATGATGGCACTATATCTAGAACTTGCGTGCCTGACCGTGGTGGATCATCCGGATGCAGCTGGATTGGTAATCTCTTTGCTTGGTGCTGTTATGCTTGAGCTTCAGCGACATTTGGAATCAGCGTTGTAATCTGTATCATATATAGTTATAATTTTCTATATATTCTTACTTTTTGTGCGCGCAGACGCGCTCAAAAACTGTTTCCCGGATCTAAACAACACACCCGTAAAATGTTGTAATAACATTTCTAGCTACAGCACTGACTAGTTTTACATAGTATTCCAATAGTAAATTTAGTTTGGACGATCGAACGCTTACGTTTATGAATGAACATGATGTAACCGTTAGCATACTGCATTATTGCAGAGAATAGCATTAAAAAAATATAACAATACGTAATATGCATACAATAATTTGTTGCACAAGTTGTGCAATCTGTATAAATATCTATGTTCTTGTTATCATCCTGGTGATATATAATTATAATTTCTGACTTTTGTAGTCATGTTTTAATTACAAAATTCCTATTTCATGTAATAGCTTTAAAGGTTGAAGAAACAGACAGTGTAAATTCTGAATAAATAACGTTATACTAAACCGGTTAATACGCCGCTATGGAAACTAAATCCTGATGGGAAAATGCGCCATATTGTTAAACTGAACATAACCGGCCCTACTAACATTATAGCGCTTATGATTTCTAGTCCCCAACCGGATTGACACGCAGGCTAAAATGTTAACTCTCATTGAAATAATGTCTTGCTATTTTTAGGTTCGACTGACCGCCACTGTCTCATGTTCTCATCAACACATGGTATCGGGTATCATGACGACCTTTAAGTGTACTGCTGGTCTCTTAACCGGTACAATATTTCCAATAATATTGGATGCGATACAATTACAGGTAAATTGTTGCGGATTTTAGAAAGTTAGACAGGACTACGATTTCACAGTAAACAAAAAGGCACATATAATACAAACTTAACAAATACAATATGCGTATGTCGAACCATTTCATTCGACTGCCAAATCACAGATACGTTCAGGTTGGTTGTTAATTTTTAGAATTTTACACGCGTCGAAGTATACCCATTGGTTTCTTTATTGATAAGCCATGTATGTTTTAAATACAACAAAGGTGGCATGAATAAATTCTCCTCTTATATAAACTTGATAAAATAAATGTTGTTGATTCAACCGTCAGGACTAGATAACCGGAGCTTAACGGAATGGATTTACCAGCAATCAATTTTGGCGTGAAAAGTATAAAGGAATCTTTAATTGGAAGCAAGTTCATTTTAATTGAGTGGTGAATCGGTCTCTATTCAAAGACATACGGGTGACCGTCTCTTTGACTCATTATGTATTTTGTAGTCACTGATTTTGGTTTCATTATGCTAAATTTACTGAAGCATAATTTCGGACAAAAATGTAAACCCGAAAAAGCAACAACAATCATCAGTTTATTCATTTTATTTCCATGGTCTGTTCTAGGATGTAGAGCTAATCAACGTCGTGTATTGTCAGATTTCTCAACACATAGATGAAATGTCAAGTGAATCAACAAACACAGAACAGAAGTGAGTAAGATTACTGTACTAAAAAAAGAATAAATTTAACGTAAAAGGCGATAAAAACGCAGCTCACGTAACACATAATAACACAAACATACAACATACATTTCCTTTGAAATACGAAAGTATCTTAGCTATTTAATAAATAAAAGGAATAAATACCTAAGGTTATGTTTCAATGTCATTAACATATGCGAATTTGTGTATATATGCAGATTCCATGAACTTCAACGTAAAATTCTGGAAAATATCGTTGGTGTCAATGAAGTATTAAAACAGATCCAACTGCAAAATACGGGTACAGCCGCCGAAGGTATTCACAATTGTATATTTCCCAAACACTAATACATCTGAACAGCACGTACCATAGACAAACGCCTATGTTATATTTATTTAATCAAGAAATAACAATGCTTACGTGGCATATTTAAAGAGTTTAACAAAGGTGTTTTTTAATATTTGTATTATAAATTAACAGTTAACATATTCCTTCGTTGTTTTTTAATTTAAAAGAAATATTACGACGGCTTAAACATTATTGGGTCTTTACTCTTAGATAAATGGGGAAAACTGCCTTAAAAATTCAGAGCTTTTTCTTAATGTAGATTTGACGACTAATTGTATGCTTATTTCGGATCCTGTTCGGACTTTGTATTGACTCAACATCTAGATCCCTTTATATTGTCTCATTCTTTCCAAGATTCTTCTCAATACAAAACAAGGTGACCAAGATTTGTCTACATCGATTATGTAATGGTTTTTATGCTATTAAAGGGTATTTAAACCAAAAGATTCCCTGGCTGATGCAGTTTTAGGTCAGGTGCATATTTGAACACAATTTGCAAAAGAAAACTGAATTTATACAATTCTACATACCAATACTGCAATCTAAAAGCAAGAGTGTGTAGGTATTTTGCTTGTAAAGTCTTTATAAACAATTTCATCAGTTTCGTATTGGCAATTATAATCACAGAGATATGAATGAAACAAACTTGGCAAAGGGCTACTCTACTATATTAGTACAATACAATTTAACATGCTTATTATTTAACAGCTAGTTCATGTGCATAAACTGTTTTAACCGTTAAACAGATTATACAGTATATATTAACAATCTGGATCGCGGTCAGTGTTGAACCATTAAGGATTATTTGAACATACTTTGTAGAGGACAACAATCGTTTCTCTCATAATACCTATTAAAGTTGTGGGCATGGTGATTTTACAGAAAAAAATAGAGTAAATTGGAAATTAAGGTCAATTTGTTTTCGAAGAAACAGCTCCGGGTGGCCAAATTTGATCAACGCGGAATGATTCCTTCAAACACAACAGATGGCCAATGTGCGATGTAACATGCAAATATTACAGGTTTTTTTTGCCCAGTTGCTTTAGAGAAGATATAGCCGATTTTAGAGTTGAATCATTTAAAGTACGTTAAACAAAGTTAAACAAAGGATATATTGGGATTGTTGCATCATATGAATGTCCTCCTTTAAAAACTGCTGCCATTGTGGTCGAAACTGACCAAATTATATACTTTACATATAATATTATATGGTACGTGGTCTTATACCATAGGTCACAGGCTGAGCTTGATCAGCAAAATTAACATAAATTTAAAGGGAGGTATCAGCATGACATTTGAGGGATCTATGGATATTATTGCATGTTTTTTACCAAGCACTTATTCACTATAAAGAGAAGCTGAAAACCTTGAAATATCAATTCGTTAAGCTAGTGTTCATGAAAAACAACCCGCAACACAATTTTTCAGACTTTGTTATGGATATTCCGCAGTATCTAAATTTAAAAACAATTATGAATTATTTATAATTTTATAACTTGATAACAACAAGCGCTTATAATATATTATACATTTCATTGGGTCACACAACAAGTAATGGTTACTGAGAACAATAGTGACAATCGACCTACTTAAATATAAATAAATGTATGTTTGCATGTTAATGGATAATCGGTCTCTTCTTTTACACCCAAAATAAAGAAATAAAGGATATTTTTGGATTTTGTGAAATATCGATTATAATTCACGAGTGATCATATAAAATGATAATTTCACGAGTGGTGCAGCGACGAGTGAAAATATATTTTTATATGATCACAGGTTAACTTTACTCGATTTTCCACCAAATCCAACACATTTTATTTTTATTGTATGCTTACCAATGATTGTTTTTGCCTTTTTGCCATTCCGTACACTATAATTTCCCGTTGGGCGCCCCGAAATGTTATATTATGTTTGTTCAAGGGAAGCTAAGCCGTATGTTTTATATAAACATTCAATTCAGACAAGTCGCCCTTGATACAATTGGTGGTCAGAATGGGAAAACAAATGATATATAAAACTAGTTCCGGTAAAACAATGAAACATTTTCGATAATTTTCACTGTTCTTTTTCACTGTGATTTTAATTCACTCATATTTCTCTGTTAACCATCGGAACTCATAAAAAAAACATTTGTATATGATGCCTTATACGAACATTTATGAAATACACTCTGACGAAAACCATCTTCTTTTTCTACTTGATTTCATATCGCTTACAAGCATGTTATAAGCAGGTAAAGCAAAAATAGGTCAATTTTAATTTGTTCATGGGTGTGACGTGGGCATTTGTTGAGAGTAGTATTCAAGTCTCGATGTGTTTGCATTTGCTAAAAATAATTTCACAGTGTTTTAAAATATCGAGTCCCAATTTTCAACAACAAAAAAAAATATTACAGTGAAATATGAAAAGAAATATTTAAGAATAATGGTTGAAAACCAAGAAACTTGAAATTTGTGATTATCTTTAATTTTGGGGTAAATGTTTACTTTGCTTTTATTGTTGATGAAGAATACAATTACACTATCACATATGCTAAGAAAGAATACACAATCAAAAGCCGTATTCGAGTTTAAACCATAATAGTTTTTTTACTCCTTTATTTTTGGAAAAACGTATTCACGAATGCACAAAAACAACACGCGTTTAATCTACCGTTTTCGTATTCAATCTGCATCTTATTCTAAAGAAAGATTTTCTAGATAATCAAAATATGGATGCCATGTTGACGAAGTTTCATGAATATTGATATTTTACAAATCTCATGTCGAGAGTTCACAGGTTTATTTTTCTTTCATGTGAACAAGTTTTTGCTACCACCTGATCCAGTTTCGTATTCGGCCTAGAAACCATGTGGACATATGTTCTTTAAAAAAAAAAGTTTTATGAATATTTGGCTATAAATGATGCCTTATTGATGCTCATAGGCAAATGTTGTCATATGTTTACGGGTGAGCTTATAAAACGTTGATGCATAACATACAGAAAAACATTCAATGAAGATATTACCTTATTAGATTTTCCATTCAATCGTATTTTCATATAAACGACAAGCAAAGCAATACAGGTATATTCAAATAGCATCTGTGTGTGTATATTTTGTTCCGCATTTCCAGCTAGTCTTGGAAAGGTTCAAGGTCTCCGTGAAGCCGTACAGTGCCTCGATGATTTAGAACGTCCGATTACGAGAATCATTCAGTTCTGGAAGGACATGTCTCAAACTTTCTCGCTTCTACAAGATAATATGCCGGCGACGTTGCAGCTGAATAAAATTAAAGTCGAGCAAAGAAGACAAGAATTTAGGAAAGCTGTCAAAAATGTCGAATCGGTAAAATACATAATGTTTATCGAGTTGCATTAAAGTATGTGTGCAATAAATTTCATGATTATTGTCATTACTTCCACTTAGAGGCACACTACTTTATCCAATACCCTTTGTATAAACATATTTATTTAAACTCGATTGCATCGAAATCCTGAGGCTTATTTATATGCTCTCAAGTGTACATAGTATTCAGTTACTGTAATGATTACTGTATTGAAGATGAGTGTCATTCTTCCTGAAACTAAGAACCAGAACTTGTTGTCTTGTGGGATTATCTAAAGAACGCTTGCGACCCACCGTTATATACATGTGTCTCCCTAAATGGTCAATAAAATAGGCGTATCCCGAAATGAGCAGAATTTTTAAAAAGGTACTAAGCACGGGGTACGCGCTTAGCTAACACATTTGAATTCTTTCAACTAAACAACCATTACAGAAGTAAATGGATCGGCTTTGTTGGTACCTACACAATTTTTCATAGTTTAGTGCAGAGACTAAATACAGTTATTAGTACAGTAACGACATTATATGTAATATTAAAATTTTGACCTGTTTTAATGGCCAAGTTACCACTAGAAAAACGAAATCTAGAAAATGACGTTTGAATGTAAAAGGAAATATTAATAGATAGCAATTTAATTTTGTTAAGCATAACCAGTGACCCCCGGAGTCCTGGAGTTAATCTGAAGTAAAAACGCATTAGCCCGCTCGGCTATTCCGCCTGGTTAACAATTTCAAGTATTTTATACCTTAAATAAGCAATCTTCGTAGTTTCGTTAATTTAAACGACAACAACAGAACTCTCCAAATTATTCAATCGTTTCGCGTTGCAACGCTTTATAATTTTTAGGTTTTCAAATCGTCAAAAGATACATATAATGGCACTATGGTAAATGTTCAGTAATACTGTTTCCTCACAAATATCATAACTAAAACGAAAATTTGCTAATCTGAAACAACTTTTTTCAATTTTGTCAATTTACCAAACCGTGAAAAGATCCCTTTAAGGTTTCTAGCCAGTTATGTGTTACAATCAATCAATTGTTTTTTAAATGAGATTACAAGTATTCTATATTTCCTTTTGTCTTTACAAAGCCAAGCGTCGCCAAATCCATAGCTGTACAAAAAACGGTTTCAAGATATCTCTTGTTAATCCTTCCTATACAATTTTGTCGTTTTTACAGTACATATCAATGTCTAAGATATCGATCTTCTGCCATTAAAGTATTGTATGAACTTACATGATGTTCTATACGTAATCTTCCAAACTATCCCATTACAACACTCTTAGTTACATAGTTATGTACGCCATGTAAATAGTTGCAATATTGAATTGGACTTCGTTTAAAACAATTCTGAAAATTCTATACCGTGTTTTTTCGATCCATAAGTCGGAATAGGGTTGACAATTTATTTAAACAATTACAAATAATCCAAATGCAACTATTCCAAACATTATCTAATAGGATATACTAGCAAAAATAGATTAATTGTTTCAAAAGTTTTTAGGGCTAGCCGAGCCTCAAATTAACCATTTATCACAAATCAAACACCCGTATAAAAACGATCTCAATCAAATATACATGCGCAGACAGATATTGACAACATGAAAACCATGTTGTTGTTCAACAGTCAGGTGAGAGCTGGATATGCATCTAAAAATTGCAAATTCTTTTGTATTTGTAATCTGAAAATTTATAAGAACAATTCTGGCTCAAAACCTAACCTTGGTAATCAATTGTCGAAGACCTGGTTCAATTAAAAGTGGCACATAAAAACAATTGACAACCATGATGTCAGAAGCCGGAAAAAAAGAAAGATCAAGAAGGCATACATTGACCTCGTGCTTATGTGACCCTTAAGCATGGTTTGAACATTTCAAAAAAGCTTTCAGATAGAACAAACGTTTTAATCGTAGAAACAATGTAGCCTATTCCATCATCAGGTTCAATGACATGAAGATAGATGCTAATTTCACTCTTGTGATTTCAGGACTGGAAGACCTTCGAAAAGATCTGTAACGATCACGTACGTGACAATGACACGGAGATTCTCAATATGTATGACTTTCTATCGTCTTCTTTCAACCAAATGTCAATCGATGAAAGAATAGCCAGGCAGAGGAAGCTGCGGTCGGCTGTCGGCGGATGGACACTCTGAGTCAGGAGGATATAATTAGCACAACAGCATATGAAAAATTCCTGCAGGTCTATGAGCAGTCTACTTTCAACGCCTCGTGGAAGATAAAGCAATGTATTCAACGTTTCAAACTACACACGATTATTATGTCACGTAAAATCTAACTGTGTCTCCCTTACTTATTACATTTAAACTGCATTGCACAGCAACCATAGAAAATGTTTCCTTTAAATGTTTCAGTCGCTATGTGAGTATTTGACATGTTAACATATACATATTTTGAAGTAAACTTATTTTTAAACGTTATGCTTTCAATATGGTTTCAAAATAGTAAGATTATACTATTTTGTCTTTTTGTCTTACCATTGCTGTGTACGTAATATAAAAAATTTAACATATCAAAGTACTGCAAGTACTGGTGGCGCGATTTTGCTCATATTTTGTGGTCGTAAAAACACTATACACCGTGATGCCAACGAATCACCTTTGTTGAATAAAAAAGATGGAATTAAGGAAGGTTAACAGGCTGTCAACATAATATATGATTTGGCTATTGGTGTTAAAAGTAAATGCTGCTTTTTAAAACAAGTCTTTGTCGTACGTGCCAATTAACAACTGCAAAACGTTTGTGAATAAAATGTTGATTATCATCATTTGACCTGGTGACCTAGGTTTTTACACTTAGTGTTATATGTATCCGAGATTTTGTGAAGACAAACGTTGTCATAAGATTTCAATACTTCATGTAGATTCAATATATATATATATATATATATATATATATATATATATATATATATATATATATATATATATATATATATATATTCACGTAAATTATTTGCTGGATTTAAAGTCACACAGACACAGTGAAGGTCATATAGCGACTTTATGGGAACAAAAAATAAATGACGGACATATAAGAGATTGTTTTGATTACTTGGAAAACATTAACACAAATTAATTAACTGCTGTGAAAGTGACAACCACAACATATATTTCGTGTGTAAGGAAAACGTTCAAAACTGGCATAATAGGCACTAGCGAATTGTCATATAAACAGTTTGTAGCGCACAGAACATTGAGATGTTTTCTTTGACAGTAAAAAAGTGTAGCGCGTGGTAATTAAATTGTGTCGCCCATATCGCGAACGCAGTTTATTTCTTTTAACGAAAGCACATACATGCGCTGTATCGGTTAAGTGTAGATAGTTCACTATTGAACCGATTTGTCGTCGCTGTATACATCGTCCATGAGGACTGCGTGTTACTCGGGTGCTGATGCCACAGTGAAAAGACGTTGCCATGGATGGAACGCGCTCATCGGAGCTATTTTGTTTATGAATGCAGAATCTGGATGCAAAGTGGTTGGTTGCAGTAACGGACTACATTCTTCGGTATACGTATATTATGTTACCTATGGGGCGAATCGCAGAAATCAAGCGCCACAAAAATTGCTCATTAACTAATCTTTTCTGTTACGTTTTATTTTCATTGGCGTATTGTATCGTGATTAACATCATGAACAAATAATTTCATTGTCATACACATTCAAACACCAAATTTAAAACAAATACCATTATGTGTATATTTTTACAATGTTTTAATACATGTATTACGTTTTATTTATTAAACGGCATTGTTGAAATATATTAATATAGTATATTAAGGTTAAAAAAGCATGAACATTGTGAAAAGTTTTTATAAAACAGTAATCCATATTTAAACTGAAAGCTTGCGAATTTCACTTGTGTTTCGGTAATAAATTAATGTTTTATTGGTTTATACGTTTCAATTCGCATAACAGTCAAATAATTTACTAAATAATTAAGTGACATTCGGGATTGCCGTTGATAACGATGCAATAGCTCGCATCTATTAATCAGACACTGGCAGGAATGATTATATTAATTAAAGTTATATGATAACGATTACATCAAGGACCGAATTTACTTTATTTGCTTTACTCAATATTATTTGCAATGTAATTCTTTCAATAAAGTTGACATGCATTGTTTTCCAAAAAGTGATCAATTGTTAACGCAGTATTAAGCTGCATGTACAATGTTAATGTTTGTCCGGTAAGGTTGAATCACGTTGAAGGTTTGTGTTTCTGTGCGGGCATTACAAGTATAAGCAGGAATATATTAACTACCTAATGCAGAATTAACAACTTAAATCAGGAAACGACATCGTGCCATTTAATGTGTTCAACACCTTGTATACACGTTAAATCCAAATTATTAAAACAAATCTAAAAAGCAACCGCGATTGCAGATATTGAAAATTAAGGTGCAAATGGATAGTAATTGAGAGTTTGGGTTGGAAGCCGTTTTTTCACAAAAGCAAACAATTACGTTATTGTGTTAACAATAATTATTGTGGTCAATAATACGTTCCGTGGATGAAATAGACGATTGTAGACTGTATTGAAAATTGATTCCAGATATTAATGAAAAAATAGATCACAGATATTCATTACTATAGCTTTAACTATCGTATAGATAATATTTTTAATGAAAACCTGAACACCTAAGTTCTTTGAAAATTCAGCAAACGGGTAAGTACAAGAACATCGTTAGGAAAAGGCATATACTGCATATTTTGTTACGGGTTCAAACCATCGTTCAGTAAATTAAACAAGTCCTTTTGAAAAAAAAACTGATGAAGTACGATACAGATGATGCTTTTTAATTTTTAGAAGTTTTAATTTATTTGCTGTCTATACATTACTTTAACGATGATCATTCTCATGATTTCCGGTTTACATTAAAAACTAGGTCATATTTACTACAGACATTGTTTTGCTGGGTGTCGGTCAGTATGTCTGTCTGTCGGTAGACAAGTTCGTTTCCGATCAATAACTCGTCAACAAATTGACTGATTTGCTTGATACTTCCCATGTGCATTGGCTTTGGACAGTAGATGACCACTATTGAAATTGAGGTCACTAGGTCAATGGTCAAGGACAATGTCACAATAAGTGTGAAAATACTTATCCATCAACTACTCGTCGACGAATTGACCGATTGGCTTGATACTTCACATGTGCATTGGCCTTGGACATTAGATGACCCCTATTGAAATTGGGTCCACTAGTTCAAAGCCCTGATTAGGGGGCATGTGTCTCCGACCGCGGAATTCTTGTTTAAATCACATCAAACATAATTGAATGCGAGTGTTTAGGGTTTACTAGTGGATTTAACCAATGTGCTATAAGTCTTTGTTTAGATTTGTTATAAACAACATTTATTAGTGGGTTTAACCAATGTGCTAAAAGTCGATGAACAACATGAGCAGAAGTTTCGTATTTCCAGTCAGAAACTGTTTATACAATATGCAAATGCGCATAGTAACAAACCTTAGCAAAAATCAGAAGGTTCGGTTCGATGGGAAACATTGTAAATGATACAAATTACTATGGGTAGAAAGAAGCTTGTCAAAAGAGCCGATTTAAATACAGTTTGTGTTGTTATGTCTAATAATAACGACATATAAAACATGTTGTAAAATCTTTTCTTCAAATATTGATGAATTCATTAAGAGGGCCGGAACAATAGATTCACATAATTGTGATTGTGTAAACATGTTATTGCTTAATGAAAATACACTTTTAAATGTTTTCAATAAAAACATAACATGCTCACATTATTTTTAATAATCACAGAATAGGATGTTTAAAATCACTCTAAATAAGATGATGCTATTTATTTATATTACTTTTACATACAACGTTTTATTAATGTTTCGAATTTCCCCACACGCAAAAAAGTGTATTTCTCCCGCGTGAGTTTTTATTTATCTGGAGCATGATTCTCAATCCAAAAACTTAACGTATGCGACCATTCACCTACTGAATAAATACGGTAACCACAACCAAATTTTCCGGAAAATAGGTATTTAGTTTTGGAACTTCGGCAGCAGAAAATGTGCGTCAAATGTATAATGTTGGCCAGTTAGGTAGTCGGTCAGCAAATACTCCAGATGAAACCCGGCCCACTACCTACTATTCAAGTTCCGGTAACTGACCAACCCATAAAGGCCCTTAGGCCACAATTAGTTTGTTATTGTGTTTGTTCTTTACACATGTGTTTTGTATTAATGTGTTGCACTGCGTTCTTCTTTCTAAACCCCAACAAAACATGGACAATCACAACAAGATACATGTTGTATTATAGTAAAAAATATTTTAAAACATAGTTCATTCAATCGGTCATAAAACATGAATAAAACGTTATGACTGTTCTATAATAATTCAGCATGTCATAGTAACATTGCAATATTTGCTACTAATTCTGTGAATCATCTAGTACAGTGACAGCGGAGAACGCACTCGTGTCTTGAATGACAATGACATTTATAAATCAAAGCGCTAAATGCACTGAAGTTGTTCGCTATTGCATAATTTAAGACGCAATTCATTTTTCAAAATTAATCGCAAGTTTGAAATGAACACACGCCATTCACATTTATGAAGAGTGTGTCATAACGCACGGGTCGAGCTTTGTGTGCACGTTTTATCATCCGGTTTATTTCATAGAAATAACTTAGACAAAATAAAAACAATATGGCCTTTTTTGGACGTTCTGAAAGAATAGAAAGTACATGTATGATGAAAATGGCAGTGAGAACTGAATATAAAGACAATTTGCATTCACCATCATATTAAATGAATATTGTTGGAATATCGAATACCTATCTAACTAAGAATATAATTTCATGATGAAAATT
Source organism: Dreissena polymorpha (assembly GCF_020536995.1). Taxonomy (NCBI): domain Eukaryota; kingdom Metazoa; phylum Mollusca; class Bivalvia; order Myida; family Dreissenidae; genus Dreissena; species Dreissena polymorpha. Next base: position 89,776,340 of record NC_068364.1, read on the forward strand.
CACTTTACAAAACTTTTGATTTTTGACACCATATTCAAATTCAAAATATACAAGAAGATCATTGATGAAAATAAATAAATAATAAATGTGCGAGAAATACTTTTTACTTACGAATTAGGTAGTCATCAAGACAGCCCTGTTGACCCGTACATTGTTGTTTATGCATTACTTGTAACCCTAGCAGTTCACACGGCAGTTCACACGGTGTCAACAACTCTTACCTAAACATAGGTATAGAGCACTCATGCGCTTTTTCGGCGTAGCTGTTTTACTCAGCTTTTATCTTAATGACTTTTACATAACGCCAGCAGACACGCATGAATATTTTCGAATATTTCATAGGCTGATTCGAGATAACCCCTCTGAACTTTGGCTACATCACTGTGTCTGTGCTCAGCGCAAAGGATGTAGCACTGTTCAGTGTAAGGAATTCCGGACTACTCTCTGAATGTTCAAAGGACACAAATTGTGGCCAAATTACAATTACGCGTTAAAATATATTTTGCAGAATTTCAGTTTTGCTTTCAAGATGAGAAAACAATCATTATCAAAATAGTATAGTGTCACGATAAGGAAATCGTTTAATTTTCCAACCACAATGTTTGCCGTACTCCTTCAGCACGTCTGGAAATCGTTCCTGAACGCCTGGATAGGCTGCCCTTATTTACAAGTTTGCTATTTTGAATTCAATTTTGTATCGAAAAGCATTGTGCTAAAATGTGCCATTTACAGTTCGCAATGAGATTGTTAATGACCCTCGTCATGCGAAAGTGGCAATCTGAACGCATCGGACAGTGGGCTACACCACACCGTCTCTCTGATGTACGAAGGCGGCCGTCATATTGGATTTGGAACTACTTTTGAAAACAAGATGGCTGCCCGACGGTTTCAAACCTGACGTAAAGAAGAAACATTAAAATGTGTTGTTTGTAGCTCGTCTACATCTACATCTACATCGTTACGTTGATCTGTCAGACTTGACAATCCTTCAACGGTGCGCTAAGAAAAAGAGATTAAACAGAAAAAGTAAAGGTAGAAGTATAGAATCGACGGAGCGACATAAAGATACAGGCAGAAATAAGGAAAGTTTTATCAGCTGCTTTCGATTCATCAAGGCTGACCTCTCCGGCTTCCGTGGCGGTTAAGGGGCACTAGGCCCCGCCGGTACAGCCCGAACCTATCATTTGAATTTACTTGCAGCTGGAAGAGAGTCCCCGTTAGAAGGTAAGGTTCGATAGCTCCTTCTTGAAAGATGCCAATGAAGGAGCCTCAGCCACTGAAGCTGGGAGTCTGTTCCAGAGAGGTATGGTGTTTGGGAAGAAGCTATGCTTGTAGCAATCTGTCTTAGAGGAGTAGGGCAGGTAATTCTGTTGGTGTGACGCTCTTGTCCTAGAGTTAGTTTTCTGTAGGTAGTCGTTGGGATTAATGTCTATGAGGTTGTTGGTGATTTTATACAGGAGGGTAAGTTGTATTTTCTTTCTTCTGGTTTCAAGGCTTTCCCAGTTGAGGTTTGTAAGCATGTCTTGTACGCTGCTTGTGTTTCTGTACCGATTAGAGACGAACCTTGCTGCCCTGCGTTGCACCATCTCAACTTGTTTGATCTGGTTTTGTTGGTGAGGACTCCAGACTGTACAACAGTACTCAAGATGGGGCCTTACCATTGAGATGTATGCTTTCGTCTTAGTATCGCTATTTGAGTTTTTTAGATTCCGTCTCAGCAAACCTAGCATATTATTTGCTTTTTTCGTCTTGATGTTGATATGGTCTTTCCATGAGATGTTTGATTGTAGTTGGACGCCTAAATATTTGGTGCTGTGTTCCTCCATTAAAGTTATTCCTTTCAGTGTGTATTTTGCTTTAAGGGGTGATCTTCCTCTTGATGCTCTGAGAACGCTGCATTTTTGTGGGTGAAAATCCATGCCCCATTTCTTTTCCCATGATGCAAGAGTGTCCAGGTCTTTTTGCAGGATTTGCTGGTCGTTTGGTGACTTTATTTGGCGGTATAAGATGCAATCATCTGCGAAGAGTCGTGTTTTTGAATGCAGGTTGTCGGGGAGGTCATTAATAAATATTAGGAATAGTAGCGGTCCTAGGACTGAGCCTTGGGGCACTCCGCTGACAACTGGGACATTTTCGGACGACTTCCCCTCCACTACGACTTGTTGGCTTCTGCTATGTAGGAAGGAGGTTATCCATTGATGGGAGGAGCCTCTAATACCGTAGTGGTCAAGCTTATTCAACAATCGTTTGTGTGGCACTCGGTCGAAGGCTTTGCTGAAATCGAGTATGATCATATCAGTCTGGATTCGGTTATCAAGTGACGCTGCTAGTTCATGGGAAAGTGTGACTAACTGTGTTTCGCAGCTTCTCCTTGCTCTGAATCCATGCTGGCAGTCATTCAAGATGTTGTGTTCTTCCAGATGTTTCAGGGTATTGCTGACAAAGATGTGTTCGAGCAGCTTACAGCATATACAAGTAAGAGAGACTGGTCTGTAGTTAGCAGGGTCCTGGCGTGCTCCTTTCTTATATATAGCCGACACACGTGCATGTCGCCAATCTCTAGGTGCTGTGCCTTCCTTCAGTGATTGATTAAATATCAGTGTAAGGATGGGGGCTAGGTTTTCGGCGCAGTCCTTCAGTATTCGAGCCGATATGTTGTCTGGGCCTGATGCTTTACGTGGATTGAGATTTTGTAGAAGCTTTCTCACTCCAGCCTCTTCAATGTGTATGGTGTCCATGTCTGGGTAGGGGGTGCCTGTAGGTGAGGGTACATCATTTCCATCTTCCTGGGTAAACACCGACATGTACTGCTTGTTTAGAATGTTTCAAGATTACATTCTTTATATAATATTAACTGTAAATCTGCGAATTCACACAACATAATTACACTTGTTTAAATGGAAAGTTTCCAGTATTGACATTGAGTACTCCTAGTCCAATAGTATAAATTATCAATGATGACTTCATGTAGTCAATATAAATTGCCGCAATAGTCTTTTGATGATTTTTGTTTTGGCAGACTCTTGGCTCAGATTTATTCTGAACGTGAATAATTTCAGCTATCCTATAAATACGAGGTCGATACATGTATACATCGGTAGATTACGTCTAATTATTTGGACTATGACATGAAGTTAATTTTACATTTTCACGTTTTGGTAAATTGAGAAAATTTTAAAACAATGTTTCAGATTCGCATATTTTGGTTTTAGTTATAATATTTGCAAGGAAACAGTAATACTGAACATTAACCATGCTCTAAAATAGCCATTATATGCATCTTTTGACGATTTAAAAGCCTGAAAATTATACAGCGTTGCAACACGAAACGATTGAATACTTTGGAGAAATCTGTTGTTGTCCTTATATTTTGTGAAGCTATAAAGAATGCTTATATATAGTATAAAATACATCCTTCAAAAAAAGTCTTCATTCAATAAGCACGGATGTTTGAGTAGTCTAAATGGTAGACTTTAAATCCAGGACTCTAGGGGTCAGTGGTTCTAGCCCTGATGAGGGCTACTTTTTTTCCTTATTTTAACCCTTAAAGCGCTGGAGCTGAATTTTAAAGGCCTTTGCAAACAGTTTGGATCCAGATGAGACGCCACAGAACGTGGCGTCTCATCAGGATCCAAACTGTTTGCTATTCTGATAGTATTCTTTGAAAAAAATTGAAGAAAATGCTAATTTTAGAAATTCTGCAGACGGCATTTTAGCAGACGACAAATTTCCCAGCATGCAAAGGGTTAATTGTATTCTTGATTTTTAACTGGCACCTTTAAATTGACTGTTTTCGTTATAACACTACAAGGATTGCTTACATAAAGTATAAAATACATCACTCATTGTATACGCATGGAAGGCCGAGTGGTCTAAGCGGTAGACTTTTACTCCAGGGGTCAATGGTTCTAGCCAAGTTGAGGGTTACTTTTTTTTTTATTTAATTTTATTCTTGTGTTTTATTGGAGCTTTTTAGATCGAATGTTTACATTTATCAATATTGCATTTTATGACACAAATAATTTGGGAGAGTTCTTTTTTTATTGTTTGATTGTGTGATATTTCAAGGAATGCTTATACATGTATAAAGTATAAAATAAACCACTGACTATGGAAGCACTGATGGCCCATTGGTTTAAGCGCTTGACTTTTACTCCAAGGGTCAGTGGATTGAGCCCAGTTAAGGAAGACTTCCTTTCTTTTTTTCAGCTTAGCTGTTTAACGTCACTTTTGACCTTAGTTTACCTTAAATCATGACCAGTCAAATTCATATAAAAATTTCCGCCAGTAGGTCCCAAATGATTACATCCAAATTGTACATTAGCTAATAATACAAAAATCACTGTAAACAACGGATGCATATCATTTGAACAGAAATATGAATATATTTTAAAGAACATGTGCATGTTAATTACAATAAATTCAAAACATGATTAAAAACATTCTCTAAACATTACACCGAAACGTTTTTCCATAGTTTAAGAAGCATTATAGCATTAATCACATGTCTCTAAAATTAAAAGAAGCTATTGTTTACATGCCGTAAGGTTCACACTAAACACTACAAACACACACACACAAAGTGTAGCAAAGGTACACAAAGTCAAACACATGCTGCAAGGTCCAATAAACCCATTGTAACTCGTGGATTGCCTTTGTTATACCTTGATTGGAATTATATCAAAACTACTGTGGACCAAATAAAAACAGTTATTTATGTTAAAATCTAAGTTTCTCCTAAATATATTCCCCAATTAGTCTTACATTTATTAAATAAAGGATACACTGGTTAACTTATTTCTTACTTTACTTGTCTTTGTAGCCTTTGCTAGACTGTGTGTGTCTTTGCAGTGTTTAGTGAGACCCACTCATATCTAAATTTGTAAACAGCTTAGTTAAACATGTCAATGTATCAAGTCAAAAAATGTAATAATTTACACTAGTGTTAGTCTATTGCAAGATTTAGTTCACTGATGTATTAATTAAATGTGTTATTACTATTAATCACTTCAAGTGAAGTGGCATAATAATCAGTTGTGTATTGCGCATCAGACCCAAGAAAAATCGACGCTTGCTGAAGAACTTTTTATTTCAAGACGGTGAGCATAATTAATTGTAGATTTCACCAAGCGCTTATTATCCCCCGCCAGAGGCGGAGGGATATTGTTTTGGCGTAGTCCGTCCGTCCGGCTGTCCGTCCGGCACTTTTGTGTCCGGAGCCATATCATTGAAGTGCTTTGGCGGATTTCATTGAAACTTGTTACGAGTATGTATATGCATAAGAGGATGATGCACGCCAAATGGCATTGTACACCATCTGTAAAAAAACAGAGTTATGGCCCTTTGTATCTTGAAAAAATGCTTTTTACTATTGACCTTATCGCGATGACGTCACAAAAGGGGCAGTCCCTTAGCGACGGTGAAAACAATGCCCTAGATACGGTCGATTTACTACGCTGATTGAGCACCTCTAATGATATTTCGTCAATTGCATTCCTATTGGGAAGTCGATAGGTAATTAAATGTCCTGTAATTGGTGTTTAAAATGTCTTTTGACTATTATGAAGGGTTAGATTGCACCTCGAAAGCCCGATATGATCAGAAAATAAAACTAATTGGACTTAATGACTGTCCGTACAAATTGCAAACTGGATGTTGGAAAAATGACCCGACCAAGTGGCCGATGATCGAGTACGGCGACATTCATGATTAACTTTCTCACTGAGGCACCGGGTAAATTCGTTTATTCTGTAATAATGGGAGTATCCTTGTAGATGTTGATGTAATGAGTATTGTCGTTCTTTTCAGGGTTCATTCATCTTCGAACATTAAAATTATATTTCTACTATGTCAATTTATCATGCTAATGTGAAGCTGTGAAATACGTAGGGACATCTGGTACATGACTTACTGAAAGCCTTAGTTGTGTTCATTGTAATGAGTACGAGTGACAAATATTAAAATTAACACACATATATCTGTATAAATATTTGTTTTTCAAACATTATTTACCCCCGTTGCTGTCAAACGTAATTTCTTTTTTATGATGTCGATCGTTTATTGTCATAACATTAAATCTTAATATGGGATGACGTCTTTTTAATTGACTGATACACTCTAAATACGTTACTTGTTTTTTTACGTAAATTTTATAATTATTAAATACTTTAATAAATTAATCGGGCTAGTATCTTTACGGTGTAAATTTCTGATAATCTAAATTGGACATGACTTTATATTTGACCATATGTCACATATCTAATTTAAGCAACTGTTAAGTACATCGGCATTAATTATTCATCCAAATGACTGCTTAATACTACCAGAAAGAGGAGACATGGTGGCATCTATCGTGTTAAATGACACTGTCTGGACCACCCAGTGTGGTTTATGACACCTTTTTGTCAGTTAAGTTTGGATAATACTTGATCAAAACGAGATAATCGGATTATGCAAAACAAATGGGCAATTAAACACCAGAATACAAAAGCTTACACAATTTTAAGACTGATGCAAACATTCAAATGAAAAATATTGAATTTAATTTAATTAAATGTTTATTTAAGGTGTCAACGTGTTTTATAAAGCAACTGTATATTCAATTATTTCGGCATTAAACATTTGGCTTAAATGACTGCTCAGTATGACAAGAGATTACACAGAGGTATCATAAATTGTGTTTAATGACCACATGTGGTTTATGCAGAGCCCCAAGTATAGGTCCCCAGCTGGCTTTATGACACCGTGTTTTCTTTGTCTGGACAGTATCCGATCATAACGAGATAATCGGTTTGTGAAGAAGAAAGGGGCATTCAAATACCTAACATGCGGAAACAAAAAGTGTCGAAATTGGTGTGAATTAAATAAAAACAATAACATTTATCATGATAATTTATTTAATACGTAATAAGGTAACAAATATAGAGGTTCAAATCAGCTACTATATGTTGCATATATTTAAAATTTATTGGTTGTTTGTTTTCATCCTTATTTGTGTTCGTTCATTAAATTAAATTTATTATGAAAGAATTTCTATTTCTGGGTATTTTTATTCTAAAAATTGGTCGCGAAGATGTGCCTTAACTTAAGAAAATTGCGAGCAGTGTTAAATATTTCAATGCAAATAAAATGGCGACAGCGCTTTTGTTTTCACCGTCGTCAAGGGGCATGTAACTCTAACTGACGCAAGTGCCCGGATGTTGCGATAAGGTCAATAGGCTCTTTTGTGTCCGGAGCAATATCTTGGAAGTGCTTTGGCGGATTTCATTGAAACTTGGTATGACTATATATATGCATAAGAGGAAGATGCACGCCAAATGGTATTGTACACCATCTGTTAAAAACAGAGTTATGGCCCTTTGTATCTTGAAAAAATGCTTTTTACTATAGGCACTTTAGTGTCTGGAGCCATATCTTGACGGTGCTTTGGCGGATTTCATTAAAACTTAGTATGAGTATATATATGCATAAGAGGATGATGCACGCCAAATGGCATTGTATACCATCTGTTCAAAACAGAGTTATGGCCCTTTGTATCTTGAAAAAAAGCTTTTTACTATAGGCACTTTTGTGTCCGGAGCCATATCTTGGGAGTGCTTTGGCAGATTTCATTGAAACTTGGTATGAGTATATATCCCCTGCCAGAGGTGGAAGGATATTGTTTTGGCGCTGTCCGTCCGGCTGTCCGTCCATCAGTCACTTTTGTGTCCGGAGCCATATCTTGGAAGTGCTTTTGCGGATTTCATTGAAACTTGGTATGAGTATATATATGGATAATAGGATGATGCCACCAAATGGCATTGTACACCATCTGATAATAACAGAGTTATGGCCTTTTGTATCTTAAAAAAATGCTTTTTTTAGTGTCAGATATAACACTTTTGTGTCCAGAAGTATATATGCGGGGGATATCAATTCAAAGAATTCGCTTGTTATATTGAGTTCTGCGGGTTTTTAAATGTACATAACATCAATATCTTTTGCTGCCATTTTTTTTATCGGATGCAATTTAGTTCAAACACCCATATGCCAAACGATTGACTGCCCACAATGTTTACCTAATTCTTGATTATGGACATTTTATGAGCAAATTATCTCGTTATATAATTGTGTTGTTACCAGTGCAGCAAGCGCCCCTTTTTTTCAACAACGATATGTTAAGTCATTGAAACTTTTAAAGTGTTTTCTGTTGAGTTCAGTAACAATATTTATATGTGAATATCTGTAATATTATATATATATTGTTAAGTGATTTTTTTTATTAAGCTAAACTTTTCAGTACATTATACTTTCTTGAAGAAATTTTGATGAAATAATCCCAGAACTTTCCAAGCATATGTTCTGTGGACATCTTTTTTTCTTTATCTGTTTCTTTTACATTAAAAATACTAGTTGGAAACTGTGTAGAGCTATGATTGTCCCAATTTTGTACATGATCTGATGAACATGACCATTCCAAAACTCTATTTTAGTTTTTTTTTTACTGTCTGTTCATGTCAATCTACTATCTAGTCAATTAATATTTCTGTGTTTTTTGTATAAACTATTTGGGATTATTTTGATGCATGTAACATCAATTAAAAAGTGTTATTTCTTACCGTACAAGTAATCAAACGTTTAATCTTGTAAAATGTTGCAACTCGGCCCTGTTTGTTTATAAAGTTCATTGAACATCATATGGATCTTAATAGTTAGTGCAGCCCAAAATGTCATATTTAGTTATTCTCATTATTTGCTACTTAATTGCTAGCATAAGAAACATACCATTGTAGTTATTTGAATATTTGTTTCGATTAAGTTGTTGCAGTTTCTTACCGCCTCACTGTCACATGTACCAACACATGTACTCACAGATGTAAATAAGCAAACAAATTTTCAACAAGTTGTTGGGTTATGTGTCCAGTTTTTTATGGGGATCAGTAATCTATTGAAATAAAAAAGGCATTTAATTGTTTCTATAACAAAAAAAAGTGGTTTTAAATAATCTTTTTCTGATTTCAGGTTCAGTGTTTGTGGAAAAACATGAGTTCCTGATCCAGAGTAGCTTTAAAGGCGAGCCCTTATGATACATGTAATTATCAATGTGACAGTTGCCTTAAAAAACTGATGGAGAATAAATTGTTTTTAAAAAGCTTGAAACGTTTATTTACACATTTTGTGTCAAGACTTAATTAAACAATTAATATAGTTGACAGAAATAATTGTAACCAATATTATTGCTGTTAATTGGAACATCCTTATAGTGTAAGCAAACACACCTTTCTATATGGAGAGGAAATCCAGGTTCAAATCCTGGTGAGGATCCCATATTAGCAGCAACTTAGATTATGTTTATATTGATTATACAAACAATACTTTTTGTTGTCTAAGTGTGTTGTAGTTAATTTGCAAATAAAATTTTCATTGTTTTTTGATAACTTTCTCTATCTCACACACACTTGCACAGCAATTTTGTTTTGTTTTACCTTATGTTATGTATCATTCGTATTAGGGCACCATTATTAGGTTCCCAAGATATCAGATGTCAAAAACAAAGGCCCATAATTATGTCCTGGCAATTTATCATAATTATAAAACTTTTACTTTGAAAAGAAAAGGGTTCTTCTTTGTTTCTACTACAGAATCAAATAAAAACGTTATTTTTCGTACTATACTACAAAATCAGGATATACCCCGAATATCTTTTTAGCTCCACTGGCCAAAGACCAGCAGGGCTTATGTCATGGTCCTGTGTTCGCTGTGTGTGCGTGCGTCCGTCTGCGCGTTAACTTTTCCTTTAAACATCTTTTATCTTTAACATGAAGTACAAAAAACAAGTACCAAATTTTAATTGTTTTTGTCCATAGTCTTAAACTAAAAATCCAGACAGGGCTCAACATTAACGGTTGTCCTATTGCCCCTGGCAAGTAAAAGTTGGGTCCGGGCAAGTTACTTTATAATCTAGTTGTCCGCCCGGTCAAGTGCAAAAAAGAACAAAGCATTTAATTTAGACTGTAATAAGACTTTAATTGCTGTAATCATTTTGTTAAATTTGCAAAAATAAAAAGGTTTTGTGGTGTATCATTTTGATCTTTATTAAAAAATATGAGGTTAAGAGTTAATGTGATATTTCATGTTTGGGCAAATGGCTTTACATTCAGGGCAAGTAGATTTTCTAAGTACTTGCCCGGTAGGGCAAGTTGGTTTTTGGGTTAATGTTGAGCCCTGCAGATTGAGAAAGAAATAGCCCTCAGTAATGACACATTACAAATCTTTGAACAAAAATGGAATCTGATAAAATTCTCATAATGTTTGTCCACTTATATACATTTTACTCTAATGTTAGTTTATCTTTCTAAAATATTTGTGTGTATTTTTTTTAATCTTATAAGATCATTGTGAATATACAACAAAACACACAAGTCCATTATGCTTTCTTCCCACTTTATACAACTCATCATTTTTCATAACTGTTCTTCTGTTGTTCTTTTCTTTTCTCTTTTAAAAAAAAACAACACCTATCACAAACAACCAAAGAAAAAACATATTAACCCAGTTTTTTTTTTTTTTGTTTTGTTTTTTTCTTAATCTTAAGAAAACCAAAAAAAGTATATATATTAGCATATCTTGTATTACATGTCTGAACTCAATTGCTTTGTACAATCACTTTGTTGTATGATCATATACATGTAAACATTGTATGTACTATATTGAATAAAAAAATAAATGTAAAAAAATAAATAAAATAAAAATAATTATAAAACTTTTACTTTGAAAAGAAAAGGGTTCTTCTTTGTTTCTACTACAGAATCAAAAAAAATTGTTATTTTTCGTACTATATTACAAAATCAGGATATACGCTGAATATCTTTTATGCTCCACTGGTCAAAGACAAGCAAGGCTTATGTCATGGTCCTGTGTTCGTCGCGCGTGCGTCGGTCCGTCCGCGCGTTATCTTTTCCTTTAAACATCTTCTCCTAAACTACTGGTCCAATTCTGATGAAATTTCTCAGGAATGTTCCTGGGGTGAACCTCTTTCAAATTTGTTCAAATTATGCCCCTGGGGTCAAATTTGACCCTGCCCCAGGGGTCACAAAATTGAAAATTTGCTTATATAAGGCCTATTTTGTGAAAACTTTCAAAATCTTATTGTCCATAACCATTGAGCGTAGGGCTATCAAATTTTGTATGTAGAGACATCTAATAGTCCTCTACCAAATTTTTACAAATTATGCCCCTGGGGTCAAATTTGACTCTGCCCCGGGGGTCACAAAATTGAACACATGCTTATATAAGGCCTATTTTGTGAAAACTTCAAAAATTCTTGTCCATAACCATTGGGCTTAGGGCTACCAAATTTGGTATGTAGTGACATCTAAAATAAACATCTACCAAATTTGTTCAAATAATGCCTCTGGGGTCAACTTGGACCCTGCCCCGAGGGGTCACAAAATTGAATTAACGCTTATAAAGCACCTATTTTGTGATATCTTTAAAAATCTTCTTGTCGAAAACCATTCGGACTATGGCTACCAAATTTGGTATGCAGTAGCATCTTATAGTCCTCTACCAAGTTTGTTCAAATAATGCCCTTTGGGTCAAATTTGACCTGAACACCGGGTTACAAAATTGAACATTATATACGCTTATATCTTGCTTATTTTGTGAAAACTTTAAAAATATTCTTGTCCTTAACTCTAGGACCTAGGGCTACCACATTTTGTATGTAGTGAGATATAGTAGTCCTCTACAAAGTTTGCTCAAATTATGCCCCTGGGGTTAAATGTGACCCAGCCCAGGGGGTCACAAAAGTGTACATGTGCTTAAATAGGGCCTATATTTAAGTATTTGCACATGCCGAGAATATTTGTTTCAGCCTTTTTTTCAGCAGTGGAGCGATAAAGGGCCATCATGGCCCTCTTGTTTAATAATTAAGACTATAAATGGTTTAAAGTTTGTGTTTGACGTCCTTGCTTCTGGAAAGCAGAACTGTTTAAGCATAAATGACTACCCTTTTTTTGTTAGAATCAACATTGATGCATTATTACTTAAGCAAAGTTGAACTCTTTAAAAACTCGATGACTGGGGGACTGAATTTTTTATGTTTGTTGCTTACAATTTACTGAATATATAAATGTTTATGGCGAACAAATGCCATCTCTCTTTACAGGGAGATGGTGTTTTTTCATAAATATCCAGGTTATTTTGTATAAATAAGACCACATAACATATTTATTTAGTATAAAATGAATTCTGAGCTATACATCTATGATGATGCCATTATGTGTTTCGCTGTAAAAAAAAAATACAAAGAAAATAGACTACAGCTGCATGTCACAAGAGTTGTTAAAGGGCCTTTTGACAGTATTGCCCCGGACTTTTGCCCATTTTGAAGGATAATCTTATAAAAAACTGATTCTTGGTTTAGCGTGCATAGGGGATGGAGGAGCTTTTATTGGTGCCTTTTAAAAAAGTTGTTTCATATTGTGGAAAATTGAGTTTTAAAATGTATACACGATGCCTTAAATAAGTCAAATTCCAACAATGTCTTTGGTTTTTCAAATAAAAACAAGAGATGTGTTTGTCAGAAACACAATACCCCCTATTGCGCCGCTTTAAAGCCATATATTTGACCTTTATGTGACCTTGACCTTTCACCACTCAAAATGTGCAGCTACTTGAGTTGCACATGCATGCCATATATCAAGTTGCTATCTTCAATATTGCAAAAGTTAGGGCAATGTTAAAGTTTTCAGACGGAAGAACAGACAGACAGACTGACGGACAGTTCAAAAACTATATGCCACCCTACTGGGGGCATAAAAAACTGTATTCTTAATTTGTTTATAGGTGTTATTGGTGTCTCCACAGTATTGGAATAACCAATTTACACTTAAGGCTAAAACAGGGCTGATCCATTATATTCACCACGAGGTTCATTAAAATGCTTACTGGGTCAAACATGCGGAATGGGGATACGCGTCGGCCTCTGCCGCGCCACTTCTAGTTACAATTGTTGCCTGCACAGTTGACCATATTTAGTGTTTTGGTTGCCCAGCTAAAGAGTATCGGCCTGGCCAGAATAACAGCATCTGGAATTAAGTTGCCTAGGCTAAAATATAAAAAATATCTGCCAGAAGTACTGTATGGTTGCACAGAAAGAATTGTTTTTCAAATTCAATCAAGCTCTCCACTTATTCCATCCTGCGAAACCCTTTAGGTGTCTCAATACTGGTAATAGTAAACCCCACTGAGAGCCATATGGCTTTTGTCTGTATACAGTTTGTGACTTCCTGGCTTGTCACTATAATGTTGTTTTTTTTTTTTGGGGGGGGGGGTGGGGGATCTAAGTGGATTTTACTATTTCTTATATTACACCGAAGAGTTTTCCCTGTACCACTGTACAGTGTTGTACGATTGTTTATGGTATAAAACCTAAACATATGGATTAAATCTAAAAGTTTGTCGCCCTGCAAAACATCCGCAATACTGTACCGATAATTAATGCAATTTAAGAAATACTGGTTCTTTAAGTTTGAATAATGGTGTTGTTTACACTTCAAGAAACAACTAATTGGCTTTCTAAACATTTAATTAACATTTGAATATTTTGTATGTAATGACAACTAATGTATAACAATAACAGAAACAAATATTCTATTATATTACTCCTCAGAGATATTGGTCCTTCTATATCTATATTATCAGTTAATTTAGTGCAAATTTAATGTTGTGTAACCCGAACTATATTTTCGGTGTAATATCTTCCGCCTAGAGGCGTTAGACATATCCTTCCACCAAATACACCCGAGAGACGATCGCCGTTATGGCGGAATTGTCCGAGGAGTCCCGATTGGCGAAAGTGGGTCTTATTTCATATGCGCCCATCATATAAATATATAGCCCACTCAGTCTGCTCATCTCTCAGTCTGGTCAGGAGATACATATTGAGACCATAACATATTGAGTGATTTTATAGCGAACAGCATTGCCTCTGACCAGACTGCGCAAATGCACATGTTGAGTTTAAGAAACGCTGGTCGAAACGCATAAGATCCATTTTCGCATGACGCGGCTTTGAAAGTGTGATTTAAATGTGTCGAAAGAAAACTGCGTTTAAATCAAACATTAACATACGATATATTTCGATGGTGAAGAAATATACTCATAATAAGGCATGTGAAGACACATATGATTTGCACTCCCGTAGTATAGTTTTTATCTTCTTACACTAATGTGTGGTTTGACACTGACAACACACATTTCGTGCGGTGAATATGCAACTTATAAGGGAAAAAAACACAATAGTTAAACTTTTGTTTTCATTTTATTTATTTATTTAGAAAAGTAAATTGCAAACTTTATTTCAAAGTCAGCGTTTACGCCGACTACATTTTACAAAGATATTTCTTGTTCTATTTAGTCGTTTTCGGTTTTAGCGGTTTAAAGCATTTTTGAGGTTGTCTATAGTATACCTGTAGTAATTGGTGAACTCATGTCCAACGTTTTATAAATTGAGAACTGTGAATATAAACAAGCTTAACCTTCTACTATTGCGTTGTTAGCACCCGTAAATACAAAAGATCGCCGCTATTGAGAACAAAAGAACGTTTCCCAGATATCCCCGCTGTAGAAGCATGAACGAGGTTACGAAACAGATCATTCGTGTTATACAGTATTTCATTGTTTGTTATATTCGATTTTGGCGTTTATGAAGCATTTTTGTTGTTGTCTATCGTATCCCTGATGTTATTGTTCAACTCATGTTCAACGTTTTATAAAATTGAGAATATAAACAAGCGTAACCTTATACAATTGCGTTGTTTTCCCGAATCTATTAATAGCCTCAGATTAATAAGCGTAACCTTATACTATTGCGTTGTTATCACCCGTGCAATTGGACTCTCTCTTGTTTATCAGCAGCCGCATCTATTAATAGCATCAGATTATGAATGGGCTGAGCAAAATTACTACGTCATGAAGACGCAGCAGAAAGTGGACTTTTAATATTTATTCATAAACTATCTCTTCCGCGACATGTATAATACAATCATTGTTTATCGATTCTTTTCTATATAAGCTCCGTTCGAAACTATTACATTTAATACGATATTCATATAATGTTTCCATTTGTGAATGAATATAGTTCGAGAACTCAAACCTGTTGCATAAATTATACAACTCTTTCTCGCGCGGATGTGGCAGGTAGTAGGCTCTCCGTAGATAAGCCGAACCGACTTGAAATTTTGAGTAACAACATTATCTGGTCGCTACGCGACCAACTAAAAAAAATTATGATATGGCATGTTTGACATCATAATCACCACACTTAAACCTTATATAACAACGACATACAAACATTCGATACTACTAAACAGATAATGAGAAGTGTTCATGTACGTTCATGATTACCAATTGTTTTTTTTTTAAATAAGCAAACAATTTACAAAACAATCGATAGGTCAACGGTAAGAAAATAACGTTAATGTTCCTCGCCAAAAGCCGAGTCGATGTCCGCCTCTATAGAGCATATCAGAGCCGTCTGCCTCGCTGTTCTGTCGGCATTAGACATGTGATCGATAGGCGATGACAGGAAGTTGTACAAGTGCATGATTTCAGTGTCACTTTCCTGGACGTAGTCGCTGCATATCTTGCCAAAGAACTGCCAGTCCTGTGATAATAATATGTCCACATTATCATGTAATAATCATATGATAACCTCCATATTTGTTCAAATAAAATAAACATTTTGGAACAAATAATTGGAATTGTCAGTAAATACGATACATTTAAGAAAGATAAATAGTGTCTAACAAATAAAAACGTACATAAAGGTTTTGAATGTTTCGTTTTCTTATTTGTTAAATTAAATTAAACATCATGAAAAATATTAGTTTTCGATTGTCACTGCATCAGATACAAATAAATACGATACATATTGTCTAACACATAAACACGCCATAAAGGGTTTTCAGGTTCAGTTTTCATATTGCTATTTTCAAAGAACATGACAACAAGAAATACCTTTTCGGCCCTACTGATGGAATTCTTGAACCGTTGTGAGTATCTCTCGTCTTCAATTTTCTTCAAGTAAACTTCCCCGGACCTTACATCCTCTTTCAAGTACTTAAGTGTAGCAGCCATGTTCTCCCAGAACTGAATGATCCTCGTGAACTGACGGTCCACGTCCCCGAGATGTAGCGAGGCCTCCCTGAGACTTTCGACATTTCCAAGACCAGCTGAAATAATGAGATTATACTATTACGTAGCTGTTTACTAACTTTTTATGTTACCATACTAATAACACTTAAACATGCAAAAAATGAATTACCAGCCAATACCTTTGCAATATGTTTACATAATTTTAATGTCCGGGTAAACATTTGTTCAAAACATATTTTGAGAGCATACTGTCATAACAGCCCTTCGAGTTAGGCGATAAATCCCAATCTCTTGACCGACTTACCTTTTGTATTGTTCTCAACGATGAAAAGTTTACTTAATAAGAAACGTACACTAAATCAGCTCGGGAAAGTTTTCTAAAAATAAATAAAAGTACATAAATTACGTTACTTGTAAATACAGCAACCCCTTATACCATGATGCATGCTGAGTTCTTTCATTTTTGCCAGACGCTGATGCGCTTCTTTCCTTTGCGCATGCATACGTTCTACGACACCTCGGCGTTCTTGCTGTGCCCTGTGCACGTTGTCTTCTGCCGCTTGGTATCCCTTCATTAGCTCTTTGTACTTTAAATATAAACAAAACACTTTCTGGAAAAAAATATTTCACTCATTTTTAGATGGCACACCATTTTTGAGGTCATCAGCGTTCGCAGACGCCCAAACGTTAAGAAAATCACCAAATTAGTATATTACAATTATGTGAAACTTAACATTTGCACACATGGTTTTACGTGTTTTACTAAGGCCACGTTCAGCCAAACAAAGTTTGCAATAGATATTGACATGTGTTTCATTGTCTTATATTCGAATCATAAGTTAGAATAGAGTGAATGCAGTAGATAGACACAATGCACGCACCATCGGTTGATATTTCTATGAACTGCAGTACAAACTTTTAAACGTTTTACAAAGAACAACGAAGTCTTGTTCAAGCGTTAGCCGTCATTGCTGTCCTAAAATTTTTAATTGTAGTGTCACTTCGGATCCGCGTGTATTCAGCCTGAATACCTTAACTACTCCTGTATTCATATTTAAAACACATCAACATTCATTTATTTTAAATGACACAGAATATATGACTTACCCTGTCTTTCTTCTTGTCTCCTTTAAACATGCTAGTGAAAAAGTTTACTGCCTTCCCGACAACCTCTAACACGACTCCGAAGCCACCGCCCATTGCAGCGCTTGGGCGAATGCTGTCGCCCAGAAAATTTGTGTCGTCATCCACTGACATATCGCGACCTGCACCCTCTGACAGTGTACGACAAATTAACACAAATGTACGGCGTATAGAAATCGATAAAAATATATATAACACAAGACAGATTGGTTAACACTTTTAAACAGTCTGAGCTAATAAATGTTCGGACATTTTTTTAAAATTATAAAAATTTCGTCATCTGTAAAACGCATCAATAACTCAAACTCCATATCATGCTCATTTTACTGCACATTATATTGCACTTCCTACCTGCAACTTGAAACATTCGATCTCTCTGTCCTTTCAAGGTTTCTAAGTCTTCTTCCATCCTTTTCTTTTCTTCTTCAAGTTCTTTCTGAGCCAGTGATGCAGCCCTGGCCATCTGTTCTTGTCGTTCCATTTCTAGCTTGAGCCGCTCGCTTTCTTTGACGACATGTTTGTTTCTGTCATTAACGGATGCCATATTCCTTTGAACCTCTGTTTGGAGAGTAAGGTAGCTGCAAATATACACACTTATGTTAATGAACCCCCACTATTTTAGTAATTATCACTGCTATCAATATGCTCACTTTAATGTTGATGTTATATGAAGCGTTGAATAGCGGCCATTTCTATAATTAAGCATCGATATTTATTTTCATTGGTTTAAGCATGTTGTTTCCTTCCAAGGGACAAAATAACATCCAGTGCGGTCCAGTGTCCGCTTTTCTCTTAATTTCATTGACAGTCCAGAAGAATAATTTCAAATACTTTAAACTAATGATAAATAAGCCCCAACTATCTTGCGTTAATCGCTTTTTCAGTTTTTCTCTGTCAGAGATGCATACCTCGACCTCGTGTCTTCTGATTCCTTCTTCATGGACTCAGCATTTTGGATAATCTGACCAAAGGCGTCAATAATGATATCTCGATCCTGAAAAAGAAAACAAGTTCCTCAGAGTCTATAGTTATATCATCATCATCATCATCATCATCATCATCATCATCATCATCATCATAGATCCTCTGATGACCTCTATCTAGCGATCCCTGAAGCACAGTCTTTCACAGTGAGTCGTACCTGGTGACGTGTTTAAACCAAGCCAGCTATCGTCTTTTAACTAGCGTCAAAAGGGATTCTTGAGAGCCAACCAATGCAGCTGTCGCGGTTCTGACGTACTCGTTGGTCTTGTGATAAATGTAGGAGATGCTGAGCAGTCTTCAGAAACACTTATGCTCATAGGCATGAATCCTTCGGCCTGTGACCCTGTAACGCGTTCAGATCTCGCAGCCATAGAGTAGGATGAAGACTACGAGGGACTTTTAGAGCCTGCGAGTGGGTAAGCTGATAAAGATGCTTTTCAACAGCTTGCTCAGTCTGCCATCGCTGCGGTTACCATGGCAATTCTTAGTCGTTTCTCAGCGGATGACTCTGCAGTTGAAGGTCTGTACAACTGTGCTTCACCCTGCTCAGAATCCAGCCTGTCTTCTGCCAGCTTCACCTCGGGCTTATGGTTCCTTCGGTCGGGGATGATATATAGAATGACCTTGTGGAGCGCACTATGCGTTTTAGGGTTATGGTGCGGTAGTTCTTGCACAACCAAAAATTGCCTGTTTCGGTAGCAGAATAACTAGAGACTTGTCCTACGCTTTGGGTCACTTCTCCTCCCAGATATTCTGGCAAAGTGCAAGCATTATCTCTTCTCCTTTCTTAAACAGCTCAGAATGGACATTGTCCAACCCGGAGATTTATTTTCTGTCAGACTGCGCACTGCCTCACCCGCCACATCAATTATTATCTTCAGACTTTCATTATCCGCTTCTGTTTTAGAATTGTACTAAATGAGACTGGCGTCGGGTCGATGGGGGTAGTTATAAAAGTCGCAGCTGTATTCAGTCCACCTGTTCAGAAATGCGACATTCTCGGTCTGGATGTTCCCGTCAGCGTCTTATATAACACTACATTTGGGCTTACTGGTTTTCGCAAAGGGTCTTAAGGGTACTGTAGGCTGCCTTACTGCTGCCTGTGGTTACTGTTGGTCAATGCTGTTACATTACTCCTAAATCCACACCTTTTTGGTTTCTTTCATCTTCGTCCTCCTTGTTGATCTTCTGGTTCTGTGACCTAGAGTCCTAGCTGGAGTACTTCTCCCTGCTTTTGTCTCATAGGTCCATGATCACGCTCGTCACCAATGGCTTGTTCTTAAACATATTTCTTCCGCGGACTTCTTTGTCTGACGACAGCAGGACTTCCTTGGTGTGGTTTGTGATGATGTCGATTTAATTGTTGAGGATGTTCAAGACTTCAATCTTATCATCCATCTGTGTTTGAAATGCCTCTGCTATCGCAGTTAATTTTTTCACTTAAAATAAAATTTGTGGTTCATGGTGATGAGTTTGTTCTTTAACTTCAGCTTGATGATCTGCAACAGTACACATTCTTGTGTTTTGATTGTTGATGCTGAACTTGAACCGTTGAGGTGCCAGAAAGAAATCGATCAGAATGTGTACTTGCCCGTTTTGCTGTTCTGGGCGGTTCTTTGTGGGTGATGCGTATTAACCAGAGTGAGTTGGTGGCTTGTGGCGAACTCAAGAAGTGAGATAGTTATTTATATGTGACTTTATGTGGGCAAATAATGAGTTCTGAAAATATGCATCCATTATATTGTATACTATATTGCGCAGTTACGCAAGGAAATTGGTTGAATCGTGCTAGCAATAAATAGTTTTATTTCTTAATGTAAATTTATACGATGTAAATTAAACACTTACTTTACGATAAACATAAACTGCAAAAGAAAACTACAAAAGCAACGAATTATATGATTTCATCAAACATGCAAACCATTTGTATAACATGCCTGTAAATCTACGGCGTCCAAAATCATCGGAATCATGGTCTTGATTATGTGACCAGCAGTCACTGTGAACTTTTTCATCAAGCCCGACGTCAGCAGGTGCTGTGACCGCGCCGCATGTGCCGTCATCCGAACCTGTCAGTCAAAAATTATAAACATGTGGAAGATTTAATCAGAATAAGACGTAAACGGATAAAACATACCGTGATACGTAGAAATATTGCAATTTTCCAAAGAATCATGAAAACGTTGTTGTTGTTTGTTTCGCTTTTGTGAACAAAATTGATGATGAGAACCTCTCTGGCGACATCAGGGTGATCCGCCAGGTTCAGATAGGCCAGCTCCAGATAGTTGGCCACCTCGCGTTGTGCATGATACAGCTCTATGGCCGCTATCGTCTGTACCATCGCCTGCTTCTCGAGAGTATTGGAAGCCTATGTAGTATAATAACACGAATAATAATAGCAATGAGAAGAAGAAGAAGTAGACTGAGAAGAAACCGAAAAATGAAAATAAAAATAATAATAATAATACTGTTCTGAGCAAGATTCATGATGATTGGATAAAAACATTTACCTCTAAAGGGTAACAACATTTCAATACAGCTGTAAAAGAAAATACATCCCCCAGGCGGACACGTTTTTAACGAACCTGAACCATTTTAGAACTCGGGCGAGAACAATTGTTCTGAGAAACTTTGTCTAAGATTGCATCAAAAATGTCTCTTCAAGACTTTAAACAAGGTTCCACTTTAGCCATTAATGGAAAACTGCCCCGATACGTGGCGACTTGTTTTATAACAGACCGATATCGTTTTCAAACTTAGCCGAAATATTATTAAAACACATCAAAGTCGCCCAAGTTTCATGAAGTTTTGATTTTTTTTAATGTATTTTCTATAGTGTTTACAACATTTTTAATTGGCATAATGAAAAAGTGTTTAACGTCATGTGCTCCAGATTCAAACTCGGTCAAAATCTCATAAAGACAAATGTTCTAACCAAGTTGTACGAAGATTGAACAATAACTGTCACCTCTATAGTAACCATGTGAACATTGACGACACACGATAACGACGCGTGGCGCAAGACTTACGACAAACGACGGACTAAAGGGAGATCACAAAAGCTAACCATGAGTAGGTTGTGCTCAGATGAGCTAACTATAATAATAATTATAATTATAATGATAGTTATAATAATAATAATTTTAGAATCGTATTGGTAATACAAACATGCAAAATACAATGGAATATAGAGCGGAAACAAAAGAGCGTTGACCTTTGGAATTGACTTGTGAACTTAACCGGCAAATCGACAATCAGGGGATGTACACAGCGTTGCATCGTCTATGTGTAATATGTTATGTAGCGGAAACGAAAATATTTGGATTTGACCTTAAATCGTGACATTGACCTTCGGTTGATGAGCGTTGTAAATTACACCACTTGCATTTGTATCTGGTCATAGGGAATATTAATATGAAAATACAATAATACTTATATTCGTATAGTCGTTTAGACACTTTAAATCTGAAAACTCCTTGACATTTGACTTGACTTTCATATTTATAATCCGCAAATTACACTTAAGACCGTCATGGCCAATGGTAGTCATGAATAGCAACAATCTTGATATATTTACATTGAATTGCGACCTTGACCTTTGCCCAACCATGTAAAACGAACTTGCGTTAAACTCCTTCCATTGTTTACGAAGTAGTGAAATGAATATGAACATGCTTTTGCTTTGAACTTGAATTGTGACATATCTTTTAATCGAAAAGCTGGGGAGGATTACGATAGAATACGTCTGAATAAGGGCGAATTAAAATCAGCAGTCGTTTCTTAGCGGACACACATACTTTATTACCCTTTCCGTGACATTTGACGAGAAACAAAATCCTCCATATCGGCCTGAAAGCGGATGGATACACGAATATCCAATAAAACGGACATAACAACCAAGTCAACCATTTTTTTCCTGAGATATAGTTTGATTAAGTTACCTTGATTATGGTTTCTTACACAAGATGCATAATCATTCATGGTAATACAATTTCCCCCCTTATTACCGATAAATGACCCCATACTTTAAATATGTACGTATGAAAACCTCATTTACTCGAACCCATCGTTACTTTAGTACTGTGTCATGCTGAAACGTTAATAATCACATATAGATGCAATTTGAAAGTGTGCAAAATTGTCATTAAATATATAGCCAAGTTAGCAAGTACTTTTCTTTTTTTATTCTATACGGATACATCCATTTCGACAAACGCGATTATTTGTAAGTTTTAAAGCGCAAAGAAAGACGGATTTGTACCTTGTTACCACAAGATATATTGTAATTGGCATAGATACAATTAAATCTATAGCCTAGTTAGCAATTAAAGGGGCCTTTTCACAGATTTTGGCATTTTTTAACTTATTCATTAAATGCTTTATATCGATAAATGTAAACATTGGATCGTAAAAGCTCTAGTAAAAAATCATGAATAAAATTAAAAAAAGGAAAAGAACATTGCCCGGACCAGGTTTCGAACCTGTGACCCCTGGAGACCTGCCAGAGTCCTGAAGTAAAAACGCTTAAGCTTACTGAGCTATTCCGCCGAGTACACAGGCTGAACGTATTTTATACCTTATATAAGCAATCTTCGTAGTTTCACAAAATTTAACGACAAAAACAGAACTCTCCAAATTATTCAATCGTTTCGCGTTGCAACGCTTTATAATTTTTAGGTTTTAAAATCGTTAAAAGATGCATATAATGGCTCTATTAGACCATGGTAAATGTTCAGTATTACTGTTTCCTCACAAATATCATAACTAAAACGAAAATTTGCGAATCTGAAACAACTTTTTTCAATTTTGTCAATTTACCAAAGCGTGAAAAGATCCCTTTAATGTATTATTTTGTTAAATTTTAAAACAGAAATTAGGATTTCTATACGGTTTACGTCCATTTCGACAAACGCGATTATTTTTAAGTTTTAAAGCGCAAAAAAGACGGATATCTACCTTTTAAGCTCCAGATATATTCTAATTGCCATAGATAAAATTAAATTTATAGCCTAGTTAGCAAGTAATTTATTATTTTTCAAACGGTACCGCTTTTAAAACCGAAAGTAGGATTTCTAGACGTATACGTCCTTTTCGACAAACGCGATTATTTTTAAGTTTTAAAGCGCAAAAAAGACGGAATTCTACCTTCTCACCACCAGATATATTCTAATTGGCATAGATAAAATATGTTTCTTTAATATTTATACTTAAATTTACTTTCATTTCAAGGTATGTGGCTTTAAGAGTTGCCACAGTAGTACACACGCTTATTCAGCAATCCATAAATGAAGCTAGATCTTCCCTTTACATAATGCTATATTAACACCGCTGTCAAAAACATAATTTCATCATTGATACCTTTACAGAAACTATGCCCTCCTGAAACATATATATTATTACGACAATGTACAGTACCTGTATTTGAATCACCATTTACTAAAATTGCAACACAATAATAAAAAATCAAGAGCCATCTTACCGTCGGCGTTGCGTCGCTAGCCATTCCGGATTTCAGAACTGCAAATAAAATTCGTACAGTCAGAAATGTAGAAAGAATATCGAACATCCCGGCTGCCTTTGTCGAGCGATTCGCGGTGTTATATATTACGTGCAGTCTGCGCGCTTTCTGCAGTTGGGCAATACTTTCGATTTCGGTGAAATTAACTTACTTTTAGTTTCGATTTGCATGCGTCGAGTCTATAAATGAACAGTCGCTTACACGATTCGCGTGCATCAGGTTTTATTTTATCGTTAAAGGACCATTCTTACTATGATGACGTTGGAGCCCCGGTGCGTGATCCGAGATCTACCGGGATGAACCGGGGCTCCACCGGGATGAACCGGGGCTCCACCGGGGACGACCGGGATAAACCGGGGACGACCGGGAACAACCGGGGCTCCACCGTGAAAGTATTAAAATGTTAAATACATCAGGGATGACCCGGGAGCCACCGGGAAGGACCGGCAACGACCGGTGCGGCACCGGGAAAAACCGGCAGGGCACCGGGAAAAACCGGGACGGCACCGTAGCTCCACCGGGGCCCATACAGACCCCGGCAGAGCTACGGCAACTCCCTGGTTGTCGCCGGTGGTATCCCGGTGGAGCCCCGTTGCATGATCCGGGATCTACTGGGATGAACCGGGGCTCCACCGGGATGAACCGGGGCTCCACCGGGGACGACCGGGATAAACCGTGGACGACCGGGGACAACCGGGGCTCCACCGGGAAAGTATTAAAATGTTTAATACCCTAGGGATGAACCGGGAGTCACAGGGAAGGACCGGTAACGACCGGCGCGGAGGCTGCCGGCTTTCACCGGGGCTCCACCTGGGCATTACCGGCGACAACCGTGGCTCTGCCGGGGCTTCACCGGGATAAACCGTAGCTTGTCCGGGGTTGACCGGGACTCTGCCGGGTTGTTGACCGGCTTCAACCGGTGCGGCACCGGGAAATGGTGCGACCTCGTTAAAAAATGTCTACGCATTAGCCCGGTTCTCGCCGGCGTTAGCAAACCGGGATGGACCGGGGCTCTACCGGCAATAGTGAGACTTGGGCTTAATAAGCCTTTTCTAGAATTTAAAATATTTATTAAAGGAACATATTATAATATCACTTAAACCCGAAGAAGTAGTACTAGTTATAATACTATTAAGTGGAGTAGTAGTCACAGAAGTAGTACTAAAAGTAGTTGATGTTATTGTCGTTGTTGTTGTAGAAGTAGTATTAATAATAGTAGAAGGAACAGCAACAGCTACAAAACCTACTAGGTGGAGTACAAGTAGCAAACGTAGTACTAGTAGTTGTTGTTGTTATTGTCGTTGTTCTTGTAGAAGTATTAGTAGTAATAGAGAAAGGAGGAGCAGCAGCAACAAAAACAACAACAGTATTCACCGCAGCATCATATACTCCGTAAATTTACTTGCCAGTCGTGTGTCATTCTAATCCGCATTAAATATATAATCTCAATTTTGTTTGTTACTAGTATTTACTGAAGTCTGACCCACTTGAAGAGGTGCATTCGGTATGTAAAGCTAATTCAACGGCGGTAAATATCCATTACCAATAAGTGCTGTATATTAAAAAGTTTTCAGTATGCATAAGAAAACCAGTTTTCACACAAATCGAGTTGTTCAGGTTGACATTGAAGCTACGAAAGCTTTGTTAACAAGCATTTTATCTAGATCCACCTTTTGAATTTTAAGGTAATTTCATACACATCACTTTATAATATAAAAAAAATATGGTCGAAAATGTACGAGTTAAAAATATTGGTGTGACTTCACCGTCGGTGAATGTTTTTCCTATTGTTCCTTTTTTATACTGTATCGTTGTATCAGTTTTATCATATGGTTTTATTTTTGAATAAATTAGATCCTTTATAACCTCTGTTAGAATGTTCACTTGCTAATCTGTAGCAAAATAATTGCTATGTTATTTATGATCCGCAATGTCCTATCTATGCGTTTACAAAACAAATATTATAAGTTTAAAATGGTAAAAAAAACATGCTGAGTTTATAGGTTACTAATGTTCCATGAAATACCATTTATTTTAGAAAGTTATTGACACAAAGGATACAACTTCCCTGTATTTGCACGTTCATACAATTGTATGGTTTAAGGAAGAAGATTATGAAAATAAACACAAACACCTGATTCAGTTCGATTGCAATAAATAACAGTGTTATATATAGGAGTCTAATCGCCATATAACAGATAAACAACAAACATATCTCCCTAAAATTTATTAGGAAACCCAAATAGGCAATTGTATGAATTAAATAATATTTGGGTGTAACCAATATTTAAATGGAATGTGTTTTCCTCTTGTTTTCTTACGTAGTGTTGCTCGGGTTAAATATGTTGTGCAGGCTACGTGGTTTCTGCAGTTGGAAAATATGTTTAGCTTCGGTTTTATAAACCTATTTTTGGTTTCTGCACTTGGAAACTACTGTAATTTTGTTTAAATTAGTTCCGTTTTGCAATCATCGGTTAGAAAAATAAATTACCAGTAGCGTGTCGGCGAATTATACTATATTTAGATTATATTTTCTGTGGTTGTGGTGGTGGTGGTAGTGGTGCAAGTAGTAGTAGAAGTAGTAGAAGAAGAAGTAGCAGTCGTAGTAGCAGTAGAAGTAGTAGTAGTAGTACGAGTAGCAGTAGTAGTATAAGTAGTAGTAGTAATAGTAGTAGTAGTAGTAGTAGTAGTAGTAGTAGTAGTAGTAGTAGTAGTAGTAGTAGTAGTAGTAGTAGTAGTAGTAGTAGTAGTAGTAGTAGTAGTAGTAGTAGTAGTAGTAGTAGTAGTAGTAGTAGTAGTAGTAGTGTAGTGGTAGTGGTAGTGGTAGTGGTAGTGGTAGTGGTAGTGGTAGTGGTAGTGGTAGTAGTAGTAGTAGTAGTAGTAGTAGTAGTAGTAGTAGTAGTAGTAGTAGTAGTAGTAGTAGTAGTAGTAGTAGTAGTAGTAGTAGTAGTATGCCAATATTGCATGCTTTAAACCGGCGGTATGTATAACATTAAGATGTTCGCACTTGGATTATAAAGCGTATTCGTTTCATATGTATGTATCTTACTCCACGGCGATAAATCCCATGACTAATAAGTGTTATAAATAAATATAAGTAAATGGGCGAGTCTAGTGATAGCGAGTAGAGTGATCGCCAGCGAACCATATAAAAATGATATGCATACCTGGCTGCTGTTGTCTATATATATCAAACATGTAAGCCGCTTGCTATGTAGAACGCGCTGAAATCTAAATATAAGCATGGGTTATTTGGATAAAATAACGGAAAGACATTTGTAAAAAAAAAATATGTCAAATGGATTTTATTTCATTTGTCTGGACAACATTTGATTGATTTTAAAAGTTAACGTTTTTTTGTTGAGTATTTGTTGAGTTTACATTGTCAGACTAAAACAACCTACCAATATAAATGTGTTATCATAGTAAATCAATAGGAAACATGCACTGTTTCTATTAATATCAAACTAGTTGTATGTTAATGATGTGAATATGTATAATTGGAAATTTTATTCACAAAGCCATTTGTTTATTCATATGTGACGTAATTCAAATATACAACATATACTTAAATACAACGGGGTACTTGTTTATTTTAGTATAAATACAAAGTTAATATGTTATATTGCTTCAAACTAGTGTCAATCTTGGTAATTAAACCAGTTTAACCTGCTTGTTTTCACTTCAACAGATTAAGTTCTATACCGTTTTTTTGTATTACCGCTGAACAGATGCCTGACTTGACTCGCTTATTATGCTCACAAAATCAGTAATCTCATTAAACGCTGTGTTCAGATAAACATTTTATTTAAATGAACGCACAGTTTTCACGATACAACACTTGCCTTTATAATTAATTTAGTTATGGTCAATGATGGTCTACAATAGACAAAAGCTCTCGATAAAATCCTGATCTAACCTCAGCGTCCCTATATGGTAGTTGATGTCTACCATTACAGCATATCGTTTTATCGTTTTGTCAATTTCATTTATGGCTTTAGTTTTTATACAACTCTGAGATTGATAATACCAACTGTTCAACATAGTTTCAACCAAGAAAAACCGGATGCGGCATTCGCCTTCTCAATTTATACGGTAATCACAAACACATTTTCTCATAAGTGGTCAATCAAACGAATTGTGTTGGCCAGTTAGGTCGTCTGAAAATAAACCAGATGAATCCCGGCCCATTACCAACTCTACATGTTCCGGCTTACCGACCAAAACACAAAAGCCCTTACGCCACTTTTGTTGTTATTGCATTTGGTCTCAACACAAACGTTTTGTGCCTAATGTGTTAAATTGCGCTCTTTCCTTCTTAACCTTAACACAATATGGGAAAATCACAACAAGATACATGTTTTATTGAGAAATACACATGTTATATACATAAAGTACATATATGATAAAACACGAATACAAACATTTTTTAAAGAAAAAAGCATCAATGTTATGGATTTTAATTAATAACCTTTAGGTATTTAAAAAGAATACATTGTAAAAATACACGTACAAATATGGAATACTGTTTCCGAACTGATATCAGTCATGTAACACCGATAAAACGTTATAACTTTCCTAAATTCATAAATTCATACTAATACGGTGATTAATCGAGATCAGTGACAGAGGAAAACAAACGCTTGTGAAAATAGTCACTGTCATTTATAAATATTGAGTGATACAGCCTGTCGGAAAACATGAAAACAATATTAAAAGGTAATTAGACATCAAAATACAAAAAAAAAGAAAATATCAAAAATAATATTGATCATAATGAGAAACTGTATGTACAATATATATCAATTGTTAAAAATAAGCAAAAAAGATTACATTAAACATCTATAGGTTGAATTACAAACGTTAACCCATTTATGCCTAGCGTCTAGAAAAAAGGCATTGGCAAACAGCGTAGACCCTGATGAGACGCCGCATGAAGCGGCGTCTCATCAGGGTCTGCGCTATTTGCCGAAAGGAATTACTGTAAGAAATATTCTAAATATAGAAATAAATATACTAGACATCCCTAATTTTCGAAATAAATTGATCCGATTTAAAAGGATGGAAGAGTCCACTAGGCATAAATGGGTTAATTGTCCTCCCCATAAGCCGAGTCGATGTCCGCTTCTATGGAAGATATTAGAGCCTTCTTCCTCGTTGTTCTGTCTGATTTAGACATATGGTCGATGGGCGAGGACAGGAAGTTGTAGAGTGCCCTGAGTTCCGTATCACTTTCCTGGACGTAGTCGCTGCATATCTTGCCAAAGAACTGCCAGTCCTGTGACCATAATATATCTATATTACCATATAATAGTTATTCAATAACCTGCAGACTTTTGTAAAATAAATAAAAACACTACTAAAAATTATTCATCTTTTGTCAGTAAACATTCATACAGGTGTATAAGGTTTCGTATCCATGTTGTATCTTTCAGAGAACATGACAAAATGAAATACCTTTTCGGCCCTACTGATAGACTTCTTGAACCGTTCAGCGTATTTTTCGTTTTCAATTTTCTTCAGGTAAACTTCCCCCGCCCTGACATCTTCTTTCAGGTACTTGAGAATAGCAGCCATGTTCTCCCAAAACTGAATGATTCTCGTAAACTGGCGGTCCACGTCCCCGAGATGGAGCGAAGCTTCGCGGAGACTTTCGACGTTTCCTAGACCAGCTAGAAATAAGAAGTTGCATAATCAAGACGACGTGCAATTAAACCATTATGTGCGGTTGATACAAAGAAAAACACATGTTCAAATTTACCGAACGTCGATGTGATTTTACCTCTATATTCAAAGATTTCATTTTCAAAAATAGTATGTTGACTTCAATACGACTTCCTCGTATTTTTCGCTTTCTCTTTATCAACTTAAACGTTTACTAGGTATATTTAGCTATAATTTGATAAATTTGGCGCCTAAACACGTCTAAAATATTGTTTACAGTAATACAAAAAACTGATTTAAATAACCAATAAAATCAACAACTGCTCACGCCATTGCTTACGTACATTGTTGTATACTGAGTTCCTTCATTTTGGCGAGACGTTGGTGCGCTTCTTTCCTTTGCTCGTTCACACGCTCTACGACATCTCTCCTTTCTTTTTGTGCTCGATGTACGTTTTCTTCTGCGGCTTGGTATCCCTTCATGAGCTCCTTGTACTTCAATAAAGAACAAATGAATAAACTTTGCAAACAATTAATAACATTAGTATTTTTATTCCTCCGCGTCCATTTTAAACACAACTTATTTTTGTTTAGGAACGCATTCTTAAATGTATTATCAGGTAGCAATAATTTGTGTTATTTCATGTGTATATCTTTTTTTTAATTGTTAATTTTTCTTCATTCTTTCCTCTATGATTTTTGCAGTACTTCTGATTAATTCCTTAAACATTGCCCATGTAGTGATTGTATTTTCTTTTAAAAGCGAAATATATAATAAGTACTCTGTCTTTCTTCTTGTCTCCTTTGAACATGCTCGTAAAAAAGTTGACGGCTTTCCCAACAAATTCTAACGCGATGCCGACACCTCCGCCCATGATGGCGCTTGGGCGAATGCCGGCGTCAAGAAATGTTGTGTCGTCCTCCACAGACATATCGCGACCTGCACCTTCTGAAAGTGTTCATAATCATGTTATTCTTTAATTCTGGAGTAAGAGGTTTAGTTATCCCGTTTAAATGGTTTGAACCCCAAGTACTTACGTGGTTACACATTAAAATCCAGAGGGCGACAATGCGATAGTGCGATTTACAATGGCGACAATGCGATAGTACGATGGTGACAATACGATAGTTCGATGACGACTAAGCGACAGTAGACAATACGATGGCGACAGTGCGATAGTACGATGGAGACAATGCTGTACTCATATCGCACTGTCGCCATCGTATTGTCGCACTGTCGTCATCGAATTATCGCACTATCGTATTGTCGCCATCGTACTATCGCACTGACGCCATCGTATTGTCGCACTGTCGTCATCGTATTATCGCATTGTTTCCATCGTACTATCGCGTTATCGTACTGTCGTCAGCGTATTATCGCATTGTCGCCATCGTACTATCGCACTGTCGCCATCGTATTGTCGCACTGTCGTCATCTTACTATCGCATTGTCGCCATCGTACTATCGCACTATCGCATTGTCGCCCTCTGAATTTTTTGTGTAACCACTTTTGCCCTTACGGTATCCCGTACCTACCTGCATTTTTAAACATCTGATCCCTCTGTCCTTTCAATAATGCTAAGTCATCTTGCATCCTTTTTTTTTCTTCTTCAAGTTCTTTCTGAGCCAGAGCGGCAGCCTTAGCCATCTGTTTTTCTCGTTCCATTTGTACTTTCAGCCGCTCAGATTCTTTTATTACATGTTTGTTTTTGTCATTAACGAATGCCATATTCTTCTGTATCTCCGTTTGGAGCTTAAGGTAGCTGCACACAAACAAACGAGCCCTTGATAAAC